>NC_143057.1:124425075-124728106 GCF_052426305.1 Pelodiscus sinensis
GTCAGTGTTCTTGCGGAAATGCTATGCTGCTCCTGTTCGGGCAAAAGCCCTCTTGCGCAAATGCTTTTGCGCAAGAGGGCCAGTGTAGACATCACAGTATTGTTTTGTGCAAAAAAGCCCCAATGGCGAAAATGGCAATCGGGGCTTTCTTGTGCAAAAGTGCATCTAGATTGGCACTGATGCTTTTCTGCAAAAAGTGCTTTTGCAGAAAAGCATCCATGTCAATCCAGACGCTCTTTTCCGCAAATGCTTTTAACGGAAAAACGTTTCCATTAAAAGCATTTGCGGAAAATCATGCCAGTCTAGACATAGGGTATGTCTATACTACATGACTCCGTCGACGGAACTATGTAAATTAGTTTACCCAGCATAGGCAAAGGAGCAGGGATTTAAATAATCCCCGCTTCATTAAAATAAACATGGCCGCCACGCTGTGCCGACGATCAGCTGATACGGCACAGCGCAGCAGTCTAGACGCGGATCTGTCAGCTGGGGAAACCTTTGCTGACCAATCCCTTATGCCTTGTGAAATGGATCGGTCGGCAAAGACTTCCCCAGCTGACAGATCTGCATCTAGACTGCCGTGCTGTGCCGGATCAGTTGAACATCGGCACAGTGCAGCGGCCATGTTTATTTTAATGAAGCAGGGATTATTTAAATCTCTGCTCCTTTGCCTATTCTGGGTAAACTAGTTTACATGGCTCTGTTAACGGAGCCATGTAGTCTAGACATAACCCCATATTTGGAAAATCTGGCCCTTTCACTGTTTCTCAGAGTAGGAACAGGCAAGTTGGCCTACACAACAATGGCCGCAGTATAGACTCTACACACACACATACACACACATGCACACAATTAGTATGCCAACCTGTGTCCACTGTAAGTTGGGGGCTTCTTCGGCCACTCGGGAGAAATTTAAATGTCGCCCAGCTGATTAGCAGAGCACCCACAGATAATTTTTTTCCTATTGGTGCACATGCACATTCCTTGGTACGCATAAACAATTTGTTCTGCACCTAGATCTTGGAAGGTAATAAAGTGATAGGGAATAGCCAGCATGGGTTTGTGAAGAACAACTCATGCCAAACTAATCTGATAGCTTTCTTTGATAGGATAACGAGCCTTGTGGATAAGGGAGAAGCGGTGGATGTCATATACCTAGACTTTAGTAAGGCATTTGATACGGTCTCGCATGATATTCTTATTGATAAACTAGGCAAATATAACTTAGATAGGGCCACAATAAGGTGGGTGCATAATTGGCTGGATAACCGTAGTCAGAGAGTTGTTAACGGTTCTAAATCCTGCTGGAAAGGGATAACAAGTGGAGTTCCTCAAGGGTCTGTTTTGGGACCCGTACTGTTCAATATCTTCATCAATGATGTAGATATTGGGATAGAGAGCACGCTTATTAAGTTTGCAGATGATACCAAACTGGGTGGGGTTGCAACTTCTTTGGAGGATAGGGACATAATTCAAAATGACCTTAGCAAGTTAGAGAAATGGTCAGAGGTAAACAGGATGAAGTTTAATAAAGAGAAATGCAAAGTGCTCCACTTAGGAAGGAACAATCAGTTCCATACATACAAGATGGGAAGCGACTGTCTAGGAAGGAGCATGGCGGAAAGGGATCTAGGGGTCATAGTGGACCACAAGTTGAATATGAGTCAACAGTGTGACGCTGTTGCAAAAAAAGCAAATATGATTCTAGGTTGTATCAACAGGTGTGTTGTAAGCAAAACTCGTGAAGTCATTCTGCCGCTCTACTCTGCACTAGTTAGGCCTCAGCTGGAGTACTGTGTCCAGTTCTGGGCGCCACATTTCAAGAAAGATGTGGAGAAATTGGAAAGGGTACAGAGAAGAGCGACAAGAATGATTAAAGGTCTAGAGAACATGACCTATGAAGCCAGGCTTCATGAACTGGGCTTGTTTAGTTTGGAAAAAAAGAAGATTAAGGGGGGACATGATAGCGGTTTTCAAATATCAAAAAGGGAGTCACAAGGAGGAAGGAGAAAATTTGTTCCTCTTGGTTTCTGAGGACAGGACAAGGAGTAATGGGCTTAAAGTGCAGCAAGGGAGGTTTAGATTGGACATTAGGAAAAAATTCCTAACTGTCAGGGTGGTCAAATATTGGAATAAATTGCCAAGGGAGGTGGTGGAATCTCCCTCTCTGGAGATATTTAAGAACAGGTTAGATAGACATCAGTCAGGGATGGTGTAGACGGAGCTTGGTCCTGCCTTGAGGGTAGGGGGATGGACTCGATGACCTCTCGAGGTCCCTTCCAGTCCTATGATTCTATGATTCTATGTTTCTAGATGAAATAACCCACATATGTTTGGAAAATAGCAAATAGAACATTGATGCCAAGTCTTGTGATTTTTATTGCAGTTCTTACACTATTTACTGTTTTGTAAAAAGTGCTATCTCCTGGTAATGAGTAACTACGTGACAATCACAATTTCTAAGTCAATGTTTGCTAAGAACTGCCTGCTCCAGGTGCACCCAAGAAATTCAAATATATATGTAAATATGCTATGCTGCTGTTATGATTTTTTGGAGATGGAGAGTCTGACCTAAAATCACCATTTCCATTTGAAAATGTGCACCATTGGAGTGCTAAAGAATTCACCAATAAGAATTGCCTGGCTCACAGGAGGCCCATGTAAAGTAGTTTGCGTACCTCCTTGTGACATGATAACAACCAACAGTCAACCTGTGGAACTCCTTGCCAAAGGATGCTGTGAAGTCCAAGACTAAAACAGGGTTAAAAAAAGAGCTAGATCAATTCAGGGAGGATAGGTCATCAATGGCTATTAGCCAGGATGAGCAGGAATAGTGTCACTAGCCTCTGTTTGTCAGAAGCTGGGAATGAGCGACAGGGATGGATCACGTGATGATTCCCTGTTTTGTTCATTCGTTCTGGGGCACCTGGCAGTGGC
Organism: Pelodiscus sinensis; assembly: GCF_052426305.1. Classification (NCBI taxonomy): domain Eukaryota; kingdom Metazoa; phylum Chordata; order Testudines; family Trionychidae; genus Pelodiscus; species Pelodiscus sinensis. Next base: position 124,428,016 of record NC_143057.1, read on the forward strand.
CACTATTGAAAGACAGCATACTGGGCTAGATGGACTTTTGGTGTTACCCAATAAGGCCATCTTTATGGTCTCATGTTACAAATCTATCGCACTAATATAAACTCATTGATTAAAATACAATTCATTGGTTAAAACACATTCTAGAGTTTATATTAAGAAATTCTATAGTTTAGGTAGCAACTCAGATTACATTAGAAAGTCTCATTTCCAACTGCTTGTCACATTCTCAGAACAGACTGGTGAAGTAAAGACTGATTTTCAAAGTTCCTCCTAAGGATCTGGGGTTAAAAAAGCCACTGCAATCATTGTCATTCTATTACCATGTATACTACTGAGGGATTGACAAACCCTGACTAGGTGTTAGTATATGTTTGTGGAGGGGAGAGGGGGAAGGGAGGTGAAAGGCATCTGTGGGGTGGGGAGAGTGCTGAGGCCTATGTAGAAAAACAAGAAAGCGAGGTTTGGAATTTGAAGTGAACAGGTATGACCAGGAAAGGCAAGAATAACCGAGCTCAGCTATTAAAATAGACAGATAGGTGGGATTTCAGTGTAAACTCTGAACACCTATCTTGTGGCCAAATTTGACCCCAAATGGAGAGGGGTCGGCCATTATAAATAGGCGCTTTTCAATGGAGTTGCCTAAAAAAGGAAGCAACAGCAGGGTGTGAAAAGTTTTATGATAAATCAGAGGGGACCTGCTTACTTTAGGGGTATGTCTAGACTGCATCCCTCTGTCAGCAGAGGGATGCAGATGAGGCAGGTCGACATTGCAAATGAGGCGAGGATTTAAATATCCCGTGCGTAATTTGCATAAAAATGGATGCCATTTTTGCTGACTCAGCACTTTGTCGGCAATAGGCAGCAGTCTAGAGGGGGATCTGTCGAGAAAGAAAGCCTTTTTCGACAGATCCCTTATGCCTCCCTGCAATGTCAACCTGCCTAATCTGCATACCTCTGCCGACAGAGGGATGCAGTCTAGACATGCCCCAGGGCTACGTCTAGAATGGCATTATTTTCCGCAAATGCTTTTAACGGAAATGTTTTCCGTTAAAAGCATTTGCGGAAAACAGCGTCTAGATTGGCACAGATGCTTTTCTGCAAAAGCATTTTTTGCGAAAAAGCTTCTGTGCCAATATAGACGCAGTTTTGCACAAGAAAGCCCCAATTGCCATTTTCGCGATTGGGGATTTTTTGCGCAAAACAATACCGCGTTGTCTACACTGGCCCTCTTGCACAAAAACATTTTGCAGCATAGTATTTCCGCAAGAACACTGACAATCTTACATGAGATCGTCAGTGTTCTTGCGGAAATTCAAGCGGCTATTATAGACAGCTGGCAAGTTCTTCCGCAAAGGCAGCTGCTTTTGCGGAAAAATTTGCCAGTCTAGACGCAGCCTAGGAGTATAGGTGCCTATTCTGGAAGCACAATTTTTATGTGCCCAATGATAGAGAACCCCTTTGGTAATCTGAACCTAAATTCACACAGGCAATTTCAAAGACTCCAAGATCCATTTTACAGACACTTACTACTGTTATGAGTGGCATAATCTCATTCTAAATCATATACTCAGTTGTAAACAGCTGCAAGATTGGCATCTGAATTTGAACATTTGGCATGAGTTCAGCAGCAAAAGACATTTAATCTTTTAGGCTACGTCTAGACTGCAAGCCTCTTTCGAAAGAGGCCTTTTCGAAAGATACTTTTGAAAAAGCCTCTTTCGAAAGAGAGCGTCTAGACTGTACACGGAACTTTCGAAAAAGCAAGCCGCTTTTTCAAAAGAAAGCAGCAAGTGAGTCTGGATGCTCTCTTTCTAAAAAGCCCTGTTTGCTTTCAAGAATGCCTTTTTTCGAAAGAGCACTTTCGAAGAAAGGCGTTCTTCCTCGTGGAATTAGGTTTACCACCGTCGAAAGAAAAGCCGCATTCTTTCGATTTAATTTCGAAAGAACGCGGCTGCAGTCTAGACGCAGGCGAAGTTTTTTCAAAAAAAGGCTACTTTTTTCGAAAAAACCCCTGAGTCTGGACACAGCCTTTAGATGCCTAGACCCCTGTTTCAACACCTAGTCAAATCACTGGGAATATTTTTATGATGCTGAGCAGAGCCCTGAGAGACATTATTATTCTGTGGTTATTCTTGCCATTTCTATTATTAGCATTATTTACAGCATAAAATATCACCAAGCAAGCCCCACAGAAATCATTTCAGAGCATGTCTCTCTAAATACGCATCTAAAAACTAATCAGCTGGGTTTCAAAGGAGTAAAGATTTCCCAAAGATCCTGGAACTAAGAGAGATACTAAGAAAGAAAACAAATCAGAAAATAAAGTCATTAAAATGAAAGAAAAAAAATGTGAGGCAGAAAGAATCTCCAGATAAAGGAGAAATATGTACAGAAGGAAGATCTTATCTGACTTAACCAGATAATAAATAGAAACTTACTGCTTCCACTGAGCAAAAATATACTGTGTGGTGTTGCATTAGGGACAGAGACATAGTGCTGATAGGGAGAAAGAACAGCTGAACAAGCAGGTTTTGAGTTGTGCTTTTATATCGAAAGCTTTGCACGATGAAGCAAATCACCGAGTCTATCAGCATCTGCCATTGTTTTATATCATTTGCAGAGAGAGTCACAGACCTTAAGTCCAGAAGGGACTTCCAGTACCACAGGCCACCAGGTCCACCCAGACCCTGCATACCAAGATCAACAACCTGATGGGGAAAGAAGGTTTACAAATCACACAAGGCTAAACTATTGTTTACTGCCAGCAGAAAACAGGTAGGGTAGAATTGTCAACAATGCCTCAAATACCTGAAATTTAGAAGTAAGGTATGTTAGGCTAGTGGCAGGGGAGGGGAGGGGCTTCCTAAATATAAGGGTAGTAAAGCTGGGGAATAGGTTGCCAAGGAAGGACGTGAAATCCCTATCACTAGAGGTTTTTTTAAGAACAGGATGGACAAACACCTGTCACGGATGGTCTATGTTTACTTGGTGCAGCCTCAGAACAGGAAGTGAGATGTGATGACTTCTTGAAGTCCCTTCCAAGCTGAGAGTTCTATGACTCTATGAATAACAAGGAGTTGATTAAGAGAGAGAAACTCAGATGGCACCAGAGTCTGATCTCAAATTACATCCTGATAAACCTAGAGTATCCCCCATTCACACAAATAAACTACCCTGGACTGATACAGCAAAACCCACCCATCTTTGTGGATTCTAGTGAGATCCTTGGCAGGATTAGCCATACAATCCACAGCAAAGGTGATCTCAAGCAAAATGGGAGCCCCTAAACACTACCTTTCTTGGAGGAGAAATGTAGGAGCTCAGTTTTATGGGTTTTTTCTTTCTGACTCGGTGACAGAGGGAGAAACAGGGCTGTCCCAAGCACTCCATGGCCCATGTGGGGTGCCAAGGAGAAGATTCCTCTATTTCTGCTTTTGGCCTGCCCTACAAAGTGCAGCAATGGGATGATATGCTCAGTCATGGACTGTACTTCTTTTTCACCAGTACAATGTTAACATGATCACCACATTTAAACATCAGGAAGAATTTTCATTCCAGGATCCTATTCTGGTATGGAAAGACAGTCTTTCTTTAGGATTAGAGATGGTTCTAAGCCACATTCCCAGATGGTTTAGGGCCATCTGATATAATGATCTGTTTAATCATGTATCTTTCATTCCTTGGGATTGAAGGGCAGGCTCTAACACGTACTCGGTGTCTTCTCTTTATAAATGAGTAAAACTTGACGGTTTTTTTTTAAATTTATCTTCTTTTTTTTGAAAGATAGCGATGTGATGAAAATTATAGCTTAAACTAATGAGTCACTTGCCATAAATACAGAGAGTACCTCTGATATTTTGGGGGTGAGCAGTCTGTTATTAATCTTGCCCATTGCTTTTAATGCATGATAGAGCATTAATGGGTAGGCAGTAAACAGAAACAATTAAGTAAATTTGCTGGAAAATGTTCTGGTAGGTAACACCCTCCTCCACTTGACTATAACAGCCTTTCCACCATGATCAATTAAGCACTGTTAATAAAATAGGATACTCAACCAGAAATATAGTTTTAACCTTGATCTTCGAATGAAACAATTCTGGAGTGTTGCTGTCCCCTCCAATCTCATCCAGGCATAATTTTAACCAGGCACCTGATATAAAGTGCTAAATATGCATAGCCTAACTTAACAAGGACCGAGGGATGGATGGAGGGGGATATGACACATGGCAAAATGGATCTGAAGGATATAAATAGCAAAGAGGGAGAGGAATTGTTTAGCGTGATCCAAGGGAGTATAATTAAGAATAATAGGAGGAAATTGAGCAAGGGAAGTCGTGAAAGGCCCACCGCTTGAGAAATTTAAAACAAGACTCTGTAAAAACTTTAGCACATCAGCCGTAGGCCCCAGACAAGCCCTGGAGGAAAGACCTAACCAAACTGAACTTTTGCATTTTTAATTTCCTGGACCTTCTGGTCCTTTTCTTGTTTTCTTCTCTGCTTCTGCCTCTGTCACTTTTTCACCTAGACTGTGTCTAGACTACATGCCTCTGTCGGCAGAGGCATGTAGATTAGACACATAGGCAAAGTCAAATGAAGCCGCGATTTAAATGATCGCGGCTTCATTTAAATTTACATGGCTGCCACGCTGAGGCGACAAACAGCTAATCAGCTGTTTGTCCGCTCAGCGCGCTAGTCTGGACGCTCCCCTGCCGACATCAAAGCCCTTTGTCGGCAGCCCTGTTATTCCTCGTGGGATGAGGTTTACTGGGGATGCCGACAAAGGGCTTTGATGTCGGCAGGGGAGCGTCCAGACTAGCGCGCTGAGCGGACAAACAGCTGATCAGCTGTTTGTCGGCTCAGCGCGGCAGCCATGTAAATTTAAATGAAGCCGTGATCATTTAAATCGCGGCTTCATTTGACTTTGCCAAAACAACAAATCTACATGGCCCTACCGCCCACAGGTCAATCTAAACAGATAATTCGCCCGATTATTTCCAGATGAATATCACTGCTTCCTGCATTCCTCATTCCAATCCATTGCTCTCAAAGGGTTTTGGTGTAGGGTCTTCATCTGTCAAGGATGCTATTCCATCAGTTGTTTTTGCTCTAATACCTTCCCTGTTTCTGTCACAGACCCCTTCAATGACCTTGTACAAGACACTTAATCCTGAAGATCCTCCTGCATAAAATGCTGATGACGATCTTTCCCCGCCCTCATGCTTTGTTCATGTTGATTCTAAACTCTTTGTGGCTATTTTCGCAATGTCCATGTACACTGCTGAGACCAATGGGGCCTCGATCTTGGCTTGAATTCTTAGACACTTCTGTAATACAAATAATATAAATACATAAGAAAAGAGCCAGTCCTTCTCTTGAAGGCTCATTCGCTAGGGGTACGTCTACACTGCAACACTATTTCACGATACCAGAGTTTCCCGAAATAGTTATCCCATGTCTTTGCAGCAAGACCATTATTTTGGGCTTGGTATTCCAATATCCCTGTAAACCTCATTCTATGTGGAGTAGGGATATTTTTGAATAGCACTTTATTTCAAAACGTGGTGTCATCAATGACAAGATAAGCCATTTCAAAATAGCATTGAAATAAGATACATAATTTGCATAGATGAAATTGCATTTCTTATTTCAGTTTACGGTATGGTGTAGACACACCCAGGGCCGGACGGAAGCATGGGCGAGCCGGGCAGCTGCCCAAAGCACCAACAGATGGGGGGCGCCTGATGGCAGCTGTCAGGGGCACACGGCGTCCCTGACAGCTGCCATCAGGAGCCACGGTCCCATGTCCTGCAGCGCTGGCCCCGAGGTGCCGGCTAGCAGCGCCCTTCCCCCCATGGTTGCTGGGCCCTGCACGGCCCGGCACGTGCGCCAACAGCCATGATCGGCCCGCGCATGCGCCAAGCGCCCCATGGGTGGGCCACGGGCTGCACGCCAGTGGCCGTGGCTGGCACCTGGGGTCGGTGCTGCGCGCCCAAGCCCAGGGCACCAAAAGGGTTCGGGCCAGCCCATGACGCACCCTAGCTCACCGAACCACAAAACCTTATTGGGTATTCTTTATTCTTGCTGATTATTCCTTTGGCGCTGCAGTGTAGACGTGTCCAATGATTCTATCAAAGTCAAATTTAGCTCCACAACTTCAGCTATGTCAATTGCGTAGCTGAAGTCGAAATAGTTTAATTCAGCTTTTGGCACTGTCTACACAGCAGGAAATCGAAGGAAGAACACTCTTACTTCGACTTCCTTTACTCCTTGTGAAATGAGGGTTACAGGGGTCAGAGTAAGAAATCCTCCAGTTTGACATTATTTTGAAATAAAGGCATGTAGCCTAGATATGCACAATGTTATTTTGGAATAACTGATGTTATTTCAAAGTAACGCTGCTGTATAGACATGCCCAGAGATTCATAGAACCACAGAATACTAGAACTGGAAGGGACCACAAGAGATCATCAAATCCAGTCCCCTGCCTTCATGGCAGGACCAAGCACAATCTAAATCATCCCTGAGAGATGACTAGCCAACCTGCTCTTAAATATTTCCAGTCATGGAGATTCCACAATCTCTCTAGGCAATTGGAATCCGTGGAATGAAATGGAATCTGTCTCTTTATTTCCTTTTTTTTTTTAGCAAAATTTAGCTGGTCCTTACTGAAAATTTTCCATTTCTTATGCTGGCACATCATCTTGAATCTCTATTCCACCTTTGTGTGTGTGCCTGTGAGTATTCACACACATTTCCACACACATTCTCCTATCTGAATACACTCCATCTGTTGGGTCTCTTTAAAATCTAAATTTAAGAGTTAATTTCTTTTTTATTCAGCAGTTTCAAAATGACACTAAGAACTGTGGGGTTTTTTTTCTCAATTATTTTTTCCGATGCACTAATTTTAGTTTTTATTTTTTCTTTCCTCCTGATTAGAAAATAATTTAAGATCCATGCATGCAAGGGCCCAGATATAGAAAAATGTGTACTATGCCATAATGTACCTTTTATAATTGTTAAATTTTCTGTTTCCTATGCACCTGATCTGCACAATTTCCAACATTATGCAAGACACTAATCTAAAAAAAGTGATAACAAGAAAAACTGTTACAGGAATAAATTCTCCATGTCTTGATGATGTGTTTAACAGTTCTAACATGTATAACATTAAAATTTTATCAACAAATCAAGGAAAAGCCATTTTGTACAGAGAAATCAATTTACCTAGCAACTATCCACAAAACTCACTTGTAATTTATTTTGCCTATAAAACACTTTACTTTTAGACCTAATTTTATTTCTTCTGGGGAGCAGAGAAAGAAAAAAATGATACAGATTTTTTGGCAGGCTGCAGGAGGTAAACAGGCAAATGCACAGACAGTAATAAAGATAAAGAAACTGGATTTAAAATGAAAGGCTGTATCCTTCAGAAATCGGGGAAATAGCATTGAACAACATACTTGTGCTCCACTGAGACTATGTCTTATTCTGTATAAAATGCACAATTTATTTTGAACAAAAGTGTGTGGAATGTGAAACTCATGTATTGTTCTGGGATTATGTTATAGGGATAGGGATGTTGGAATAGCAATGCCAGATTAAACCAATGATCTGTCTAGCATAGGATCTTGTGTCTTATTGTGTCAGATCCCGGGTGCTTCAGAGAAAAGTCCACAAAGATCTGTAGTAATCAGTTGTGAAACAACCTTCCTGTATACAAAATCTCATGTTAGTCTCCTCAGTGACTGGCATGTATCTTGTTCGATTCTTTTAAAATTCTTGCTATTGTAACCCTGGATGTTCTCATAATCCCTATAATAAATGTCCAATGCTTCTTGAATACTTCTGAACTCTTGGACTTATTGGTGCTTTGTGTGGATTAATTCCACAGGCTAAGTGTGCACTCTGTGTGTATTTCTTTTAATCAGTTTTCAATCTGCTGCTTTTCAGCCCAACTGAATGTACTTCTTTATACCCGTATCCTTCTGTTTTCTAAAGTAAAATCAGTTCCGTTCACATGAAATTTTCTCCATGTATTTTATCATTCTGGTCATCTGATTGAATCACCTCTGTAGAATTGCAACACTTGAATATAGATTTGTGTGTATGTGTGTGTGAATGGGATAACACATCTATCCTGTTAGGATATAGATATTCAGGTCTTCCTGTAAAGGCCTATATAAAAGCAAAACCAAACCAGTCAAGAAGAACATTCCAGATCACGTAGGTTGATAACTCTCTGTCTAGCAAGGACTCCTTCCCCATCTCTCTATTTTTAATCTGCCTGGTTTTTTGCTTGTTTCTGTTTCCCGTATAATTAATGTTGCTCTGTGTAAACCAACTAAGGTGGTGGGATATAATTGGTTAGATGTTACAATATGTTAGCATTGGTTAGTTCATTTCAGTAGAATGATTGGCTAAGTTATACTCCAAAGTATTGCTATATATATTAGGGACAAACAGGAAGTGAGTGGGTGGGGGGGGAACCAAGGAGGAAAAAAGGAAAGGAAACTGGATTTATGCTTGTTGGAAGGTAACCCCAATAAACATTGAATTGTTTGCGTCTCTGGATTTCAGGTATTTTTGTTCGGGTATGGCCATGCCATAGTATAGAAGTGGGGAATCCTTTTTTGGATGGGGGCAGAAAAATCACACTTAAGTGAGAAGCAAATAAATAAGTAAATAAATAAAACCCTCACTGATGTGGCCCCCAACTGAGGAGAAAGACTCTTCCCACGTCCCATATTCCCTTCGCACACCAGAGCCTGGGAGGGGTGGAGGGTGGGAGGGGCTGGATCCAGACAAGGTTCCCCACCCCTGCGAAATGATATTATCTATCCATTTACAATAAATATACGGATCTATTACATCGGAGATGGATCAAAACTAGGGATAAATTAATCCTTTCTGACAGACTAGGAATCTCTGCCTCCCATACCATTATTCATATTTATAGCCAATCTTGAAACATAACTTTGGAGGCTTCTGTAATATTCAGATTGCAATAATCCATCAAATGGCTAATCCTCTCATTAGAGGCTTCTCCTTTCAGTTACACAGACCCAAGAGGCTTCAAGATGTCTGCTAAGCATCTGGACTTTTGCGGTGTGAATAGGGCTGCTTGAAAAACGGGAGGAAGGTTTGCAAGTATTTTCATTCATTTTCCCCAGAAAGTTTCTAAAACTTTGTTGTTGTTGTTTATCCCATTCTAGTTATTATTTATCACTTGTTTTCTTGGAACACCCAAAAGGCACTAAGCACTGGCCATACACACAGAAAGAGAAGGTAGGTGTAGCAAAGAGCTAAAAATCTACAGTGGCTCAGGTGTTCTTCCCTCAATATAAGTATTTCACCTCCCCCAGAGGTGGTAGATAGGTCAACAGACGAATTCTTCCATCAGTCTATCACTGACTACATCAGCGGTTAGATCAGTTTAACAGAATCTCTCGGGGGTCCGAATTTTTCATACCTCTGAGAAATATAATTACACCAACCTAATTTCCTAGTGTAGACTAGGCCTCAGCAATGAATTAAACCTGACGTGTGAACCCACTGAGCTTCACCTACCGCTAGTGGATGTTTCCCTGGGGTTGTCCTATTGACTAGAACCAGGGCACGCCCAAAGGGTTTCTTACTGCTTGCTCTTCATTTTTACCTCTAGTTTTATTGATCAAGCCGTCTTCTTTCCAACACAGTAAGAAAAGTTAAAGATCCCCTTGAGCATTTTATTTTCTTCTTTGAAAACTTAGATGCTGCTCAATATTTATAGCAATGTTTCTACTTGTACTTGTAAACAACAGAATGTGGGCAGATTCAAAGCCCAAATATAGGTTGGTGAGACTGGTCAGATGTTGTATTTTTGCTGCCAATAAGGAAATTTGCATATAAAACTGCACTATGAACACCTCATTTCAATAGTCTGAAAAGCTTGCTCTATTAGCCATGTTATAGTTTCCTCTCCATTTTTACTGAACTGTGTTTGCACTTAGAGCTTCTAAACAGGACACAACTTAGAAACTCCCAAATATTGTGAAGAAGATTGTGCTTCACATTACAACTACTCAGAAAATAGACATTTTTTTCCTCTGAAAATTGCAATGGAAGCAACAAAAAATGATTTTCACCCAAATTTTCTACAGGAAAAAAGGAAAAGGAAATATTTTGGCTTGGAAGTGCTGCCATGGAATTTGATTTGGAAGTGCATGCCAGGAATAATAGTTTGGATGCCTCATATACTAAACTTGCCCTCTCTACGTCTAGATTGGCATGATTTTCAGCAAATGCTTTTAATGGAAAAGTTTTCCGTTAAAAGCATTTGCGGAAAAAAGCATCTAGATTGGCACGGATGCTTTTCTGCAAAAGCACTTTTTGCAGAAAAGTGTCCGTGCCAATCTAGATGAGCTTTTGCGCAAAAAAACCCCGATCGCCATTTTCTTCCTTTTGAGCAAAAGCTTTGCTCAAAAGGACTTTTGCCCGAACGGGAGCAGCATAATATTTCCGCAAGAAGCACTGATTTCAGACAGTAGGAAGTCAGTGTTCTTGTGGAAATTCAAGCGGCCAGTGTAGACAGCTGGGAAGTTTTTTCGCAAAAGCAACTGCTTTTGCAGGAAAACTTGCCAGTCTAGACACAGCCTCTATGTATAGTTCAATCTTCCCAGGAAGTCTACATCTCCTATGAGGTCCCATGTTACCCACTCACGGTAACAGTCTTTTGATCACAGGAGACCTTGGCCATGGTGCATCATGGGAAATGTAGTCTGATTTGGGAGCTCCGACAATACAGGTACATGAGAAAACCAATCTAACATTCCTAAGACACTATTGCAGGATATCCAAGTCAAAATAGTCCATTTTTGTCTCATAGACTCAAAAAGTAATAGCAGGGGGAAAAATTAAGTATACCAGAAGCATGGAAGCTGCTAAACAACCAGTGGGTCTTTTGGACGACTGAGATTTTAAAGGGGCACTCAAGGATGATAAGGCTATTGCAAAGAAATTAAAGGAATTCTTTGCATCGGTCTTCATGGCTGAGAATCTTTCCTTACCGATCTACTAGAATTATTTGAGGGGACCAGCAAGCATGGGAGCAAAGGGGCTCCAGTGGATATAGTGTACTTAGATTTTCAGAAAACCTTTGACAAGGTCCCTCACCAAATGTTCTTAGGCAAAGTGAGTTATCATGGGATAAAGTATTCTCATGGATTAGTAGCTTGTGTAAAAAAATGGAAACCAAGAGGATAGTAAATGGGCAGTTTTCCGAATGGAGAAAGGCAAATAGTGTTGTTCCCCAGGAGTCTGTACTGTGTCCAATCCTACTCAATTGAAAAAGAGGGTAAAGAGAAAGTTGATAAAAATTTGAAGATTATACAAAACAACTCCAGATAGTTACCTCAGAGGTAGGCTATGAAGAACTACAAAAGGATGTCACAAAACTGGGTGACTGGGCAGCAAAATGGCAGATGAAATTCAATATTGATCTACGCACATTGGAAAATATCATCACAACTATGCATATAAAAAGATAGGGTCTAAATTAGCTGTTACCATTCAAAAGAGAGAGACATTAGAGTCATTGTGCATAGCTCTCTGGAAACATCCACTCAATGTGCAGCACCAGTAAAAAAAAGCAAGCAAGCAAACAAAAAGACTCAGAATAGAATTTTGGGAAGCCTAAAGAAAGGGATAAGAAAGGGATAGGTAATAAGACATAAAATGTCAGCTAGGCTCTGGCCAATCAGAGAGAAGCTTAGCAAGAGCCAATCAAAAGGCAGCTTGCTGGGGTACCCTGTATATAAGGAGCTACTCAGAAGAGCAGTGGGAAGTTGGGGTCTGACCAGGGAGGGTGCAGGATTCATTCTCAGAAAAGGACCTTAGAGAGAGCAGTGATGGGCAGGCTCAGGGGAACTAGAGAGTGAGGTAGCAGGAGGTGCCACAGTTTTGTCTCAATCCCATTACAATTGGAATGGGAAATAATTCAGAAAAAGTCAAACAATTATTAGGGGTGTGGAGCATTAGCCATATGAGGAGAAATTAATAAGTGTGGTACTCTTGAGCTTGGAAAAGAGACGAGTAAGTTGGGATGTGATAGAATTCTATAAAAACAAGACTGGAGTGGAGAAAGTAAATAAGGAAGTATTATATACTCTTTTTCATGACTTAAAAATAGTAATCATCAAATAAAGTAGACAGACATCAGTTTTTTTAAAAAAATAAATATTTTCCCCCACACAACACATAGTTAACCTGTGGAACTCCTTGCCACAGGACGTTGTGAAGTCCAAGACCATAACAGGGATAAAAAAGAACTAGCTAAGTTCATGGAGGACAGGTCCATTAATGGCTGTTAGGAAGAAAGAGTAGGGTGGTGAATCTAGCCTCTGTTTGCCAAAAGCTGGGAATGGGTGGCAGTGGTATGGATCACTTGATGATTATGTATTCTGTTCATTTCCTCTGGGACACCTGACATTTTCTATTGTCAGAAGACAGGACACGAGGCTAGATAGATATTTGGCTAGATGGACCAGTAAGGCTGTGCCTAAGTTCTTAAATTTATTCGAAACATTTAATTTTTTACTCAAAATATATTTATTTCTAGCTGAAATTTTCTTTTTTGAAATCCCCTCTCCCAATTTTTCGGGCAAAAACAAGTTAAATGGAAAATTGTTGACCAGCCCAAAATATTTTATGTCCGTCTAAGATCAGAAACAACAAAACAACTAGAAAACTTTCCTCTTGACTTTTGCATCCAAAACATGAAGGCTGTCAGGCTGTACCTTAATTTTCACACTGAGATTTTGGAATATTCTTCTATCAGGGTGTTCATTGAATTAAAAATTATCAACATGGTCTCAGTGCTGTTCCCATTGAGCGTGGTGACAAAACTCCAACTGGCTTCAGGAGGAATTGGTTCTCATCTGAGTCAGAGTGAGCCAAATCCCTTTCAAATACTTGGGAAACTGCAGATACAGATTTTACCTTTGAGTCTCACACCTAGGGGACAAAACCAAGACTGTTGATATAAAATTATGGATATTTATAAAGGGAATCAAAATCTTAACCCAGGCCTATATCCCAATCTATATTCCAATTTCACAGCCCTCTTTTTGATGTTTTCTTCTCATCCAAGTTCCCTTTCCCAATATGAACAATTTCAAAGTTGGGGGTGCTTGAGGTCCCACTTTGAAGACAAATTTTGCTCTTCACTCTGTGCTCTAATATAAATGTGAACACAGCCTTCAGGGCAACTGTGATGGGCTGGACTAGGCCCCAATGCCCCCTACAGGACGCTAGCAGTTTTGCCGCTCCCCATCCCAGCAGGAGGAGCAGAGAAGAGGTCCTCCAGACACTATAGAGTGGCTGTCTCTGTGGCAGCCAATCAGGACCCAGCAGAGGGTTATAAAAGAAGCTTCAGGGCTGGGGCCTGCCAGTTCCCTTCAGGAGCTCTACCCAGCTAGGTCTATACCCTGACTGGGAGATCAGCACTACAGCTAGCTCCCAGTGTGAGCTGAACCTAGATCTGGGTAAAACCCAGATTCAGTGGCCAAAAAATCAGCCACAAGCAGAGACTCAGTAGCACCATGGACAGGGCTAGTCAAGCCCTGGCTCCAGGACTTTCAGGGCAACCAGACAGCCAGGCAAGGATCCTGCACAGCACCACATGGCCGCAGCAGGGCACTCACCAGTGGGAGGACCCTTACAGCAACAGATTGCTTCATTCAGGCCATGAATAGTGAACACGCTTCTCTGTCCCGTTCTGTAAGGACTTATGTGATTGGCTTCCTACCACTTCCCTTGAGCTACTGTAGTTCATAATAATAGGCCAGATCCCGAGGCCTTAATTTAGATTGTGAGCCAAAGCCACTGAAATCAATGCAAGAATGAAGGTTACATTTGGATCAGGCCCTCAGGAATTAGGCCACTGATTGTACATTTTCCTTTGCTTAATTGCACTGCTGCTAGCTATACCCCTTGGAATGATTTCATTTTAGCCATGGAGTTAAGAAATTAGAGGGACGTTTGTAGCTCTCTATTGTACCTAGTGCAGATACAGTTTAAGGGAGATTCTCTTTTGAAGTCACATGCTCTTGTTCTCTTCCCCATGCCAAGAGACGTTGAGGGCACTTTTAGGACATCTGTGATGGGGAAGCTGATCCCCACACTCCATCCAGCTGGCCGGCGAGTGCTGGCAGCGGGGAGGGGCCGGAAACGGCCGTGGCGGCGGGCTGGCGGCCCACGGACGAGCCCCAACCCGGGAGACCCGAGACACGGGCCACCGGCGGGGGAGGGGAGCCCAAAGCCCTGACGATCATTGGCGACACGACGGCACCTGCCGATGAGCAGGCTGCCTACGCAGACGCAGGCAAGTGCAGGCACCACTGGGAGAGCACTAGGACCCAGGGCTGGTTTTCGGGCACGGCGAGCGTAGGCAGGTGGAACGCCACCCGGGACGCCCAAAAGGGTGGATGCAGAAGTCAGATGGGGGGAGGAGATCAGGGGCTGGCTGTGCTCTCACCCCCCACAGGTGGAGCCAGAGCGAGCGGAGGACAGGGGGAGCCTGGAGCCACGATTTCCCCAGACGCCGAAGCAGCCGACGGAGAGGGACGGGCAAGGGGCATACGGAGCTACCCGACAGCAAGCGCTTGACCCAGACGGGCCCGGAGCCGGCCCATAACGGACCAAGCAGCCAAACAGAGGGCAGTGGCAGGTCCGGGGACCTGAGGAGACGAGAGTGAGCCGGGGATTTATGGGGAGAGACTAAAATGCGGGGGTGCCAAAAGGCAAGACTGTACGGACCTCATCACAACATCCATGACCAGACGTGCCATTTTGAGCTGTGCAATTTGGAGGAAGGCAGCAATAAATACCGTGCAGCAGCAAAGAAACTAGCTGAGGCCTCCAGCATGCGTCCGCATTATCTCAAATGCAGTCACATCAGAGTTGGGGCCCTCATTTGCAGGAAGGTTTTACATTCCACAAATAATTTATTAAGATACAGAACATTCATCTGCTGGGATTTAGAAATAAGCCTGCATCCTGGGCAGATTGCGCATTTCGGCTTCAAATGGGAAACAAAGGAGTCACCAAACATTATTAACACAGCTGCCGTTTGTAATGGATGCTGCGGGTAGCTTCCAGCTGAGACAAACTCAGCACGGCTCCTACAGGCTCCGCTGGAGGGACACTCCCATTTGGCACAGCTAGATCCCTGCCAGATGAAAGGGATCTGAGTCAAAAGTTCGGCAGCTACCACGTGCAGAATGCGTTCTGTGTCTCTGTCCGTCGGTGCCTCTATTTAAGCGACTGGTAAAGCATCTATTGACTGAGCATTTCAACCTTCTATCCAGTGAATCAAGCCAATAGGCAGCAACTTTGCTAATTGGATGAATGTGTTTCAGGGCCTGGCCACCAGTTGCTAAAAGGAAACCTAATCTAAGGGATAATATGCAATATGCACTGTGCCTCTAGCTCGCATGCAATGCAGGTATTGAGGGATTGGTTCTACTCTCACTGAGGGAGGAGAATCCACTGTAAAAAACCTACAGGATATTCCTTGAGGATTGATCCTACTGGACACATGCTGTCAGCCTTCTCACAGCCTGAGAATACTGATTTTAGGCATGGCCTCTCAGAGTGCATCTACCCTGCAGCACTATTTTGGGTGCAAGAGCCTGTACTGCTGGAGCTAACATCCAGTGGGCTCTCAGCTAAGGCTGTAGAGGAAACTCAGTCTTTATCTCTGTAAGGGTGAATCAACACTGCACTCATAACTCGAAATAAGCCACACAATTTGAGCTAGGCAAAAATTGCATAGCTTATTTTGAGAGTATTTCAAAATAGCATATTTTGTCACCAGATTTCTAAATCAACTGCTATTCTGAAACATCCCTTAATCCTCACAGAACGAGGTTTACAGGGACAACGGAAAACTCAGCTCATTATTTTGAAAACCATTTTGAAATAACGGGAGCACTGTCAAGATGCGGAATATACTATTTTGGGATACTAGAAGTATCCCAAAATAGCACCGCAGTATAGATGTACCCTAAGTGATTTAAGTGCCATTACATGGGGCATTGGATGAAACCCAGTAGATGTGTGGGTTACATGCTTCCCCTAGTTGAGAAAGTGTGTTCTGAACTTCACAGACCCAGGAGAAAACCTGAATGAACCCCCACTTGTAATGGAATCGAATTTTGGACCTCTGGAGCTTAGTGAATGAGCCTCTACTGCTTGAGCTAAAAGCCAGCTGGCTCTCAGCTAAGGCAGTAGAGCAAACTCATTCTTGCTCTCTGTAAGTGGTCTCAGTGCTGCTACCTGAGACAATGAAAC
Source organism: Pelodiscus sinensis (assembly GCF_052426305.1). Taxonomy (NCBI): domain Eukaryota; kingdom Metazoa; phylum Chordata; order Testudines; family Trionychidae; genus Pelodiscus; species Pelodiscus sinensis. Next base: position 124,444,348 of record NC_143057.1, read on the forward strand.
ACACTCAGTAGGAGTGTGGGTTATACATCTCAGTGGGCCAATTCACTGTGTGATAAGGACACAAGAACATAAGAATGACCATACTGCGTCAAACCAATGGTCCACCTAGCCCAGTTTCCTATCTGCCAATAGTGGCCAATATCAGATGCCCCAGAGGGAGAGAACACAACAGGTAATCCTCATGTGATACCTCTCCTGTCACCCATATCCAGAAAAACAGAGGCTAGGGATACCATTCCTAGCCATCCTGGCTAATACCTATTGATGGACCTAATCTCCATGAATCTATCTAGCTCTTTTTGGGTATGTCTACACTACCCCGCTAGTTCGAACTAGCGGGGTAATGTATGCATACCGCACTTGCTAATGAAGCCCGGGATTTGAATTTCCCGGGCTTCATTAGCATAAGCGGGGAGCCGCCATTTTTAAATCCCCGCTGCTTCGAACCCCGTGCAGCACGGCTACACGGGGCTCGAACTAGGTAGTTCGGACTAGGGTGCCTATTCCGAACTACCGGTACACCTCGTTTCACGAGTCACGAATCATCACCAGTCATGATTTTATAGACCTTTATCATACACCCCCTTAGTTTCCTCTTTTCTAAGATGAAAAGTTCAAGTCTTTTTAATCTCTTTAATCCTTTTAATTTGATGTAGGAGTGGTTCTGGATTCCTCCCTGGTGCTAAGTTTCACATAAAATTGTATGCACCTCAAGTTTTCTACCACCCTGGGCTGGCCAAAAAATGCCATCATAATGATCTGGCCTCAGTGCGTTGTCTTCGTTACCACCTGACTGCACACTCTTCGGGGACTTATATGCCCTGGCAATTATTGGCGGTAACAGTGAACAATGTTTTCCAGAAAATTGCTATTCTGTTTTGAAAACAGCAATGGTAATGCTTGGGTTAGCATAGAAAAAGGATGGTTAAAACGTACTCCATAGCATATTCAACCAGCCATGCTGTTGTGGATTCCATCTTAGATTCTCTCTTTCTAATTCCTTAGTTTGTCTCTGGTAAGAGCAATCCACTTCTTTCAGAACCCCACAGTTCATCCCTGGATGGCCACTTTCTGGTCCTTTTGGTTCTAGACCACGCTGAGTTCACATCCCCTCCTGTCAGAGTTTCCCACTATTGAGCATGGATTGCTGAAGCACTGGGGTTTCCCATTGTTCTGTTGGTCCCCTGGTTGATCTAAGTCACTTGCCACCCATTTTTAACAAGCTATTTATTCTACCCACACAGCAAGGGCACATGCACAGCTCTGTGTGTTCTGTATTTATCTCCTTTGGAACCACTGTACAGTAATGCAAAGCCCAGAGAGAAATAGAGGCGCAAACAGTTGGAGTATTGTGTCCAGTTCTGGGCACCACATTTCAAGAAGGATGTGGAGAAATTGGAGAAGGTCCAGAGAAAAACAACAAGAATGATGAAAGGTCTAGAGAACATGAGCTATGAGGGAAGAATTGAGCTTGTTTAGTTTGGAAAGGAGATGACTGAGAGGGGACATGATCACGGTTTTTAAGTATCTAAGGGTATGTCTACACTACCCCGCTAGTTCGAACTAGCGGGGTAATGTATGTATACCGCACTTGCTAATGAAGCCCAGGATTTGAATTTCCCGGGCTTCATTAGTATAAGCGGGGAGCCGCCATTTTTAAATCCCCGCTGCTTCGAACCCCGTGCAGCGCGGCTATACGGGGCTCGAACTAGGTAGTTCGGACTAGGTTCCTATTCCGAACTACCGTTACTCCTCGTGAAACGAGGTGTACCGGTAGTTCGGAATAGGCACCCTAGTCCGAACTACCTAGTTCGAGCCCCGTGTAGCCGCGCTGCACGGGGTTCGAAGCAGCGGGGATTTAAAAATGGCGGCTCCCCGCTTATGCTAATGAAGCCCGGGAAATTCAAATCCCGGGCTTCATTAGCAAGTGCGGTATACATACATTACCCCGCTAGTTCGAACTAGCGGGGTAGTGTAGACATACCCTAAAAGGGTGTCACAAGAAGGAGGGAGAAAAATTGTTCTCCTTGGCTCTGAGGATAGGGCAAGAAGCAATGGGCTTAAACTGCAGCAAGGGAGGTTTAGGTTGGATATTAGGAAAAAATTCCTAACTGTCCGGGTGGTTAAACACTGGAATAAATTGCTGAGGGAGGTTGTGGAATTTCTATCTCTGGAGATATTTAAGAGCAGGTTAGATAGACATCTATCAGGGTTGGTCTAGACTCTAGGGGTGTGTCTAGACTACATGCCTCCTTCGACGGAGGCATGTAGATTAGCGAGATCGGAAGAGGGAAATGAAGCCGCGATTAAAATAATCGCGGCTTCATTTAAATTTAAATGGCTGCCCTGATCTGCCGATCAGCTGTTTGTCGGCAGATCGGGGGAGTCTGGACGCGATGCTCCGACAAAGAAGCCTTTCTTCATCGACACAGGTAAGCCTCGTGAAACCAGGTTTACCTGTGTCGATGAAGAAAGGCTTCTTTGTCGGGGCATCGCGTCCAGACTCCCCCGATCTGCCGACAAACAGCTGATCGGCAGATCGGGGCAGCCATTTAAATTTAAATGAAGCCGCGATTATTTTAATCGCGGCTTCATTTCCCTCTTCCGATCTGGCTAATCTACATGCCTCCGTCGAAGGAGGCATGTAGTCTAGACACACCCTAGATGATGCTTGGACCTGCCAATGACCTCTCAAAGTCCCTTCCAGTTCTAGTGCTCTAGGATTCTATGAAACACAGAGGCTTCTTTAAAAATATTACAGAAAATCCCCACTTTGTCACATCTGAAAAGACAAAATAAATCTATATTAACTAAACAGCCAACAGGAAATCGTGCCCTCTGGGTCTGAATTTAAAGTGCTCCAGAAGTCACATTCCTTATTCATTTGTACCTTATAAATCTGACATGCATCTGACGAAGTGGGTCTTTGCCCACGAAAGCTTATGCTCCAACACTCCAGTTAGTCTAGAAGGTGCCACAGGACTCCTCGCCGCTTTTGCAGATTCAGACGAACACGGCTACCCCTGATACATTTATACCTTGTCACTCTCAGGAAGATACCTCTACAGATGCTATTCTCATGAACCACCCAGCTTTCCAATTTCCAGGAGAGTCTCAATCCTCATGTTAGGAAGAACAAAACAAATACAGCGGACTTGAAAATTAGTAAAAAGGCATAGAAGCTGAAGGTTACAATATTTTAAAAGGGATTTTTTTTCCACCCACGCTTACATTTGGTGAACCAAACACTTTAGAAGCAATTGGAATAGGCAGTGAACCATTCTGCCCTGTGGTTCATGAATATCAGTGATAGTAAGAGCAGTGCTCAGGTAAGGTCTATACATGGCAATGACTGCATATCAAATGTGGCTTAGTAGCCACTTGTACAACTCATAATTTCTGAAAGGCGCCAGCTGCAGTAGAGACCCACGCCTACAAAGCTGTTGACAATGCCTTTGTCTGGGGAATGTTTTTCAATCTGAAATAATGGCATTTATAAATTATTAAATAAATACACATTTGCACGCTGTGCTAATAGAAAAAGCCTTATACAAATGTGTGACATAGTGGCAAAAGTATAAGAGGCTTTTTTATTGTGTTCGTAAATCTGATCAGTGCAAACGTGTTAAATACAATGTTATTGAAACTCAGCTACACACCTGAGCTTCTCTTGCATTTTAAAAAGTAGAATTCATCACAGTTGAGATCTGTAATTCTGTTGGAGAGATAGCACTTGGGATATTAGGCAACTAAATGTCTAAACAATCAGGATCCTGCAAAAGAAAACACAGATGTGATTGGTGTGGTATGCTGAGAGAAAGGAAGATTTTTTTTCTTCTTAATTAAACAAGGGATCCAAAGACTAGATTCAGACAGCCTGAGATTTGGCTTTGGAATTTTACAAATATTTTCTTAACATTTTGGGAAAAAATAGTACATAAGAACATAAGAATGGCCGTACTGGGTCAGACCAAAGGTCCTTCTAGCCCAGTATCCTGTCTACCAACAGTGGCCAGCACCAGGTGCCCCAGAGAGGGTGGACCGAAGACAATGATTGAGCGATTTGTCTCCTGCCATCTCTCTCCAGCCTCTGACAAACAGAGGCCAAGGACACCATTTTATCCCCTGGCTAATAGCCTGTTATGGACCTAACCTCCATGAAATTATCTAGCTTCTCTTTAAACTCTGTTATAGTCCTAGCCTTCACAGCCTCCTCTGGCAAGGAGTTCCACAGGTTGACTACACGCTGTGTGAAGAAGAACTTTCTTTTATTCGTTTTAAACCTGCTACCCATTAATTTCATTTGGTGTCCTCTAGTTCTTCTATTTAGGGAACTAATAAATAACTTTTCTTTGTCCCCCTCTCCACACCACTCATGATTTTATATACCTCTATCATATCCCCCCTCAGTCTCCTCTTTTCTAAACTGAAAAGTCCCAGTCGCTTTAACCTCTCCTCCTATGGGACCCGCTCCAAACCCCTAATCATTTTAGTTGCCCTTTTCTGAACCCTTTCCAAGGCCAAAATATCTTTTTTGAGGTATATTGGTTGAACCTCTCTAGTTCAGCACCCTGGGGACATGACTGGTTCCCAACCAGAGAATTTTCCAGACCACAGAAGGTCAATATTGTCTAGCAGCATTACCAACATTCTACTGCTTATTGGGATGATAGAGGACATTGAGGCTGTGTCTACACTACATGGCTCCATTGACGGAGCCATGTAGATTAGGGTTGTAGGCAAAGGGAAATGAAGCGATTTAAATAATCGCCGCTTCATTTAAATTTACATGGCTGCCGCGCTGAGCCAACAAACAGCTGATCAGCTGTTTGTCAGCTCAGCGCGCTAGTCTGGACGCTCCCCTGCCGACATCAAAGCTCTTTGTCGGCCGCCCCGGTAAACTTCATCCCACGAGGAATAACGGGGGAGCCGACAAAGGGCTTTGATGTCGGCAGGGGAGCGTCCAGACTAGCGCGCTGAGCTGACAAACAGCTGATCAGCTGTTTGTTGGCTCAGCGCGGCAGCCATGTAAATTTAAATGAAGCGGCGAGTATTTAAATCGTGGCTTCATTTCCCTTTGCCCAATAAACAAATCTACATGGCTCCGTTGACGGAGCCATGTAGTGTAGACATACCCTTAGGGTAAATTAGAGCTAAATAATAGCACAGAACACTGAGAGTGAGGACTGGTGGCTGCAAAAAACTTTGTGGAGCCACGGGTGACTTGGCCACACCCATGAATAGTGGATTTCTGGCTAACTAAAATCATTCCGGATGACGGATGTTTCTGGACCAGAGAATTCTGGACTAGAGAGGTTCAACCTATAGAACTTTCCTATCATCAACTTATCTTCCAATGCATTCTTCGGTATGTACTATGTATTCCTGTCTGTGCTTGATCCAGAAAAGATATGAGTCTGTTACAACATTCACCTGGGATAGTTGGACATTTAGCATAAGCTACAGAACTCAGATCCTTAGCTATAAAGACACCTGGATCACTCTTTTCTGGTGACTCTCGTAGGCTCTCGTGCGTGTTTCCATGACTTGATCTGCATCTAAGACAGTTCTTAGGGGGAAAAGAAGTTTTCTTTGTTCCAAACTATAGTTACTTCCTCAGTTATTCGAAAGTTATTGAAAAACAATGCAGGACGGGCCAAGAGATGCTAGGGAATGTTTCCCAGTTGATTATCCAAAAGAGGCCTACACTGACAGACTTCCTCCTGGTGTTGAGATAGCTGGGCAAATTGACCAACATGTAGAGGGGGCACCTCTGGTGTTCAGCCTGATGATCATCTGCCTGCTGTCAAACAATTATTTAAGACAGGGTTTCTGAAATAGACTGCTGTTGTCAGTGTTTGAACGGCTGGCTCATGACTTGGTCCTTCTCAATCCTGGTTCAGAGGGGCTGAAGGTAGCCTGGGGGAATAAAGAATGCTTTGACTGTGTGTTCGGTGACATTCCTCGCCAAGCACATAGAAGGTTGGCCAAATGGATGGAGCACAGATATGACATTTTGGGTGTGAGGTTTTGTTCTTCTCTACGATCCCATCAAAAATCACGGTGGAAAGAAAATTCATCCTCTGTTTGTATTAACTGCCCACTTTGCAATAGGAAGTCCAATTTTATGGGGCTCCATAGGCAGCCATTTTTCTCTGGAGCAATCCGTTCAGTTGCATGGTTGCCTGAAGCTTTGCCCTATGACACTGCTTCTCAGAACACCCAGTCTATGTCTATATTGGCAAGATTTTGCGCAAAAGCAGCTGCTTTTGAGCAAAATCTTGCTGCCTGTCTACACTGGCTGTGAGTATTTGCGCAAGAACACTGACATTGTAATGTACAAAATCAATGCTTCTTGCGCAAATACTCTAATGCTACCACTCCAGGATAAGCCCTCTTATGCAAGTATTCTTGCGCAAGAGGCCAGTGTAGACAGGCAATGTTAATTTCTTGCGCAAGAAACCCATTGGCTAAAATGGCCATCAGAGCTTTCTTGCGCAAGAGAGCGTCTACACTGGCACGGATGCTTTTGCGTAAAAGCACATGCCAGTGTAGACGCTCTCTTGCGCAAATACTTTTAATGGAAAAACTTTTCCGTTAAAGGTATTTGTGCAAAATCACGCAGCCCCACAGTTTAAGTTAACCCAAATGTTCAAAACTGAGGAAGGAGGTGTCCCGCCTAGTGTCAGGAGACTCAGGATTCACTCCCTGCTGTAGCCTCCTGTGTGAACGTGGACAAGTTGCTTAGCCCTCCTGTGACTCAGTTTCCTATCAATGCCATTGAACTTGAGATAAAAACACTTCCCTACCTGACAGGATGTTGTTAGGATAGAATATGTTAAAGATTGTGAGGTGGTCAAATATGCCCATTCAGAGTATGTAAGGTAGGTAACTCAGTAAATCTAAAACTCAAAGGTGTATGTGCTTGAATGACTAGATTATGTACTGCGGGGTAGTCTATATGAAATGAGTGTTGAGTGTTCAGTTCTCAGTGGCACACCCACATCTATTATCTACTTTGCATTCCTTAGCTCCTTATTGGGGAACCTCAGCAAAGGAGCCATTGAGCAAAACTGGCGTTCAGATTGAACAGAAATGACCCCTATAATCAAGTTTGCATTGCTGATGCTTACAGTGTCACTGTTCAGAGATAAAAGGACTTTGGTTTCCAGATTTCTGGTTAGTTTTGGTAGCAATACATTCATTTTATATAGACATATATAAGAAGTAAGAAAACCTAAATGCAAGGAGGCTGTTTCTACGTTTTTTAAAGGAAAACTGCTGTCTTCTTTGTTTGTGTAATGTGGTTAGCAGCTCTGTTGACTCCAAAAGTAATCACTTCTTGATTCAAACTGCTTCACCGGTAAATAGAATATCTTAGGACATTAATTATATGGGAGAGAAGTCTGTGCAAAGGAGCTGTTACAATTCATTACTGTACAAGAACTATCCAGAGAAGGGAGAAAATGTAAGGATAGAGATAATTGTTATTGCCCTGGCTTCTTGTGGGATTGGGATAGATGGATTGGAAATGGGTTATCTTTCTCCTTAGTAATAAAGTGAATTCATATATATATATATATATATATATATATATATATATATATATACACACACACACACTCACAGCACAAAGACGAGAGTTAAAGAGTAGCCAAAAAGCATTGCATCAGCTGAACTGCAGACTGTCTGGTGGGAGCTCAAAAAGGAAAGGTAATTTCATTGCCAGTGTGGTACAATGCTCTGGTATTAACCAGTTACCAGCAGGTTTTCCCCAGGAGTAAGGAAATGAATTATATGGTCTGCTAGCTGGTGAATGGAGACAGGATACAACATTTCACCGATCTAGTCCCCACTTTGCCACTGATTTATTATGAGACATTTCACTTCTCCATTGATTCATCATCTAACCCATTGTAAAAAGAGGGATAACATAAGAACGGCCGTACTGGGTCAGACCAAAGGTCCATCTAGCCCAGTAGCCTGTCTGCCGACATTGACTAGCACCAGGTGCCCCAGAGGGGGTGGACCGAAGACAATGATCAAGCGATTTGTCTCCTGTCATCCCTCTCTGACAAACAGCGGTCAGGGACACCATTTTTATCCCCTGGCTAATAGCCTTTTATGGACCTAACCTCCAGGAAATTATCTAGCTTCTCTTAAACTCTGTTATAGTCCTAGCCTTCACAGCCTCCTCTGGCAAGGAGTTCCACAGGTTGGCTACACGCTGTGTGAAGAAGAATTTTCTTTTATTAGTTTTAAACCTGCTACCCATTAATTTCATTTGGTGTCCTCTAGTTCTTCGATTAGGGGAACTAATAAATAATTTTTCTTTATCCGCCTCTCCACACCACTCATGATTTTATAGACCTCTATCATATCCCCCCTCAGTCTCCTCTTTTCTAAACTGAAAAGTCCCAGCCGCTTTAACCTCTCTTCATATGGAACCCATTCCAAACCCCTAATCATTTTAGTTGCCCTTTTCTGAACCCTTTCCAAGGCCAAAATATCTTTTTTGAGGTGAGGAGACCACTGCTCTACTGCATAAGAGCATGTGAGAGTCTTAATGCAAGTGCATCAACAGCTGTGCTCTTCAAAATTCCTATTGTTCTAGAGAGATTTACAGTCTTGCAGAACAAATCCCTTTGGATATTTCTGAATGTCAGTAAAAAAGGGAATTCCTTAATGCGGGCCAGGTGGAGGCTGGGCTTCTCCTAGCAACATGATTGGTCCAAATTAATATCTGTGGGTATAAATCCTGTATTACTAATATTACACACACACAAAGCAGTGCCAGTTTAAATAAATGAAGCGTTCTCCATTCCTTGTTTTACGCCTTGCAGCTGAATTTGTCGGTCAGAATGGAGTGTTCTCCACTTCTCATATTCAGAAGGCTTTTGATAATAAAATAATACAACAACAACAATAATAATAATAATAATCTCCATATTGCTGAATTCTCATTTGTAAAACGACTCGTATTTAAAGAACAACATTTCATTCCCAAGTTGAATGGTTTCCACTAGGGTCCTACTTTAGCATTTAGTCCAATATTTAGAACGTGTTTCTACAGTGAAGTATTCCCACTAGAAAACTTGCAAGTCTAAAAGTGCGCAATTTATTTCAGTTTAACTAGGCCATAACAATGCCCTCAAGTGGATACATATCTGTAATCTCCAGCTATTCATCTGAGTGCTTTCAAACCGAGAGCTGCATTCTCCCAGTTGTCTAGTGTTGTTTCTATGCGGCGCGTCACTTAACTCCTTCCAGCAAAAGCAGGATTCCATCCAAGGTTGTGTTTTGCAGGAGTGAAATGTTTGCCGCATAGCGACCATAGTGCACCAAGGAGGAAACATTGAGCTCTGCACCCAACCTGAGGGATTTTCATGAGTGGGGCAAGAGGCTCAGAATCGAAATCCACAGGCCACTGGGCAGGAGCAGAGGCGCTCCATGGAGAGACAGTCAGCAATATCAGATGTTGCTGTTTGTTGCACATTGCAAGCCCTGCTGTGGCTCAGTTGTGGCACGTAGTCACAGCACCAGTGCTGGGAGGAGAGGGCGTTCAGCCACACTAGCCTCGCAGGAATTGCATCTCTGCCTACTTCGGGTACAAAGCTTCCTGGAGCTCTGAGCAATGCCTAGGGAGGCCATAGTACCCATATCACTCTGTATGGGATTGCAACCTGCTAGCTAATGGGAAAAGGGCTGGAGCCATGCTGCCAGCCCCATGCCTGCTTCTCTTGGAGAGCTGAGAACCAGTGGGGTCAGAAACCGCTTTCCAAGGACACCTCTGGGCGTCTTCTTTGCAGAAGCCCATTATCCTCTCTGTGTTGTGACTGGCACAGTCTTTTCCACACAGGGGATAGAAGCTCCTTGCAAATGGAGAGGTAAAGGGGTAGGAGAAGGAGTGAGGAAGGCACCAACACGTAGGGGTGACACAGCTTATGTCAGGCTGGGAAAGGTGCCAGAAGTCACTTGGGAATATACTTTAGCATCTCCATGTCCTGCTTGCTGCTTTATAGCCTCATCCCAGAGCCCCCAGGAACAGCTCCAGCCCCCATTAATCATGCTATCATTTCCACCTCCCTGGGTATGCATGAGTTCACATAGGGGTGGAGGACATCATAATATTTCCATTGTAGGGCTTCTGGGCCTCCATCTCTTCCTCCCCCATGTTCTGTCATCCTCACGACTCCTCAGAACATCGTGTCAGTGCTCTCTGGTTTGCTCTAACATAGACTCATGGGGTTATTTCAAAAAGAGCTCCATTTGAAATAACCCTTAAACCTCATTTTTTAAGGAGTAAGGGTTATTTTGAAGGAAGGGTTTCTTTTCAAAATACCCCACTTTTTGAGAAATATGGTACTTCCGAAAAGTGGACAGCTGGAATTATGCAAATGAAGCACGGGAAATTCAAATCCGCACTTCATTTGCAATTTTGTTTGTCTGCATTTGCATTCCTCTCTCGAAGGAGGAATGCAATGTAGACATACCCGTACAGGCCTGGACAAAGACACAGACTTGTAAAGACAAGCAATGCTCTAGCAGCATTGGAAACAAACCTGTTCTTAAAGAAGGTCCTAAATCAGCCACAGTCTCTATGTTTTTTATACTACAGACTTCCATATGCGATATACTAACTGTTCAGATGACCCCATCACAAAGCTAGCAGGGAGAATTCAAAGGCATTGTGATCTTTCCCACTCTCTCACAACTACAGAAAACCTGTGCTAAAGAACAAGGAGTGATTCTGCTGTGAAAAGTGTTTGTGTTCTTTTCGCATCTCTCACAGTAATTACTTTTGGCGTATATGGTTTAGTAAACTTTTGGGCTGCAATTTGTATGCATGTATGTATAGAAGGACATTTGGAGGTGCGAGCTCTGTGAGATGTAGCTATATTCAATTCTTTGTTATTTATTTTTAGATCTGGATCTAAAGTGAAAACACCGACTTGAGGGCTAGAGGACTTCAGATATGGAAACCAAGTTGAACTTGTGTGACTAGTCACAGTCCAAATGAAATTCCTGGAGCCCAACTGTGACAGCTACTATCCTAGGCAGCACAATGGAGAGAGATTGAGGGACCTACCAGCCATTAGAGCTCATTATGCTTTGTCTATGAGATGAAAGTGCCTTTCAGAAATGTTTGCCCCATTTATGGACTGTGGTCATGTTCCGTCTTAACCTTCTCTTTGATTAAGGGGTTTTATAGTCATTCACTCTGGCTGTGTCTAGACTACATGCCTCTGTCGGCAGTGGTATGTAGATTAGACAGATCGGCAGAGGGAAATGAAGCCGCGATTTAAATAATCGCGGCTTCATTTAAATTTAAATGGCTGCCCCACTCTGCCGATCAGTTGTTTGTCGGCAGAGCGGGGCAGTCTAGACGTTCCCCTGTCAACAGAAAACCCTTTTGTCGACCGCCCCGGTAAACCTCATCCCACGAGGCATAACGGGGCAGTCGACAAAAGGGTTTTCTGTCGACAGGGGAACGTCTAGACTGCCCCGCTCTGCCGACAAACAGGTGATCGGCAGAGCGGGGCAGCCATTTAAATTTAAATGAAGCCGCGATTAATTAAATCGCGGCTTCATTTCCCTCTGCCGATCTGTCTAATCTACATGCCTCTGCCGACAGAGGCATGTAGTCTAGACACAGCCTCTAAGGCATGTTTTCCATACTTTGACTTTTTGCAGTGCTTTTCGGAACCCTTTCCAATTTCCTTTCCATTCTGTGAAGAGGGGACAACAAGGGCAAGTCTACATTAGAAAATTATTTTGAAATAACTAAATTAGACATAATAAATTCCTGAAATAACAAAATCAAAATAGCATGTCCCCACTTTAGGGAAACCTCGAGATTAGGCTCTGTTACCTTGACCTAGAGCCTCAGGAAGCACTGGGGACTAATTACTTCAAATTATTCTGGGGAGTAGTTATTTTGAAATAGCAGCAGTGGAGTATCCACTCTACTGTTATTTCGAAATAACTATCTCAAATTTAGCGTTATTCCCTGAGAAAAGCAGGGGTACAGATTTTGAAATAGCCAGCCGGTTATTTCGAAGTAACAGGCTTGGTAGTGTGAATGCTCTGCTTATTATTTCAAAATAAGGGGGGTTATTTGACTTATCTCACCAGTGGATTCCAGGGCTAAGCCCTGCTTATCTCTTAGGATAAGCCGCTGTTATTTCCCTGGGAGCTAATCTCCAGTATTATGTTCAGATACAAAAAGGAAATAAGTATGTTATGTGTTGTGACAAGCATTTTAAATCATTATTATGTTTGCCATATTTCAATTCACTGTAATAATAATAACAATAATAATAATAATTCCTCCTCATCAATCTTACTGGGATGAGGGAGGGAAAGGTGGAATAGAGTGGACCACATTAACTTTGTTCACGTCCTTTGGGTGGTAATTATTAGAGTCCGTTAGATGAGCAGCACTGACCATGTCCTCCCAATGCAGTTGTTGCTGTTTGTCATGATGCAGGGGACACTTCCTGTGAGTCCTTGCAGCCAGCAGGCATCTGTAGTGCATTGCAGTGATGGGGTTAACAACAAAGATGCAGCGATCAGAGCGATGACAGGGACCAACTCTTTGCTCCTTTTCATCAATATCGATTTTTCTTTTAAAACAACGAGTGCTTCTTCCATCCCTTCTGTTCCTTTAATAGCTCCAGATGCATGGTAGGATTCTTTATAGAATGGATTCTCGCTTCTCTCGTTACATGCTTGGTTTCACTCTGCAGTCTGAAGCCTACAGCGGCCAGCTTTTTCAATTGTTCCAAGAGCTGCTACTTCATTGGTGTATCCATTTTTACTTTCAGATATTCTGAGAGAGCTAGATTGTGGCTGGGTGAGGGACCCCACAGACAGGGGGATGCATTGTTGAGCAGGTCAAGAACCAGACTGCAACGCCTGGCTCATAATCTTAGCTTTGGTTTCCCCCAATCTGGGGTGGAGGAAGTTATCTGTGCCCACCCTGTATGTGGCTCAGCTTTGCTGGCCAGAACTTTGGCACTCCTCACCCATAAGGGCGAATGGGAAGTGAGCACTCTCAGTGTGGCTGATCTCTTGCTGTAATGTGAGTGACAATCCTAGAGGAATGGTTGGGGGCATCCATTCCAGTGAACAAGACTAGTCCAAAGTTAGGTGTAACCCCCTTTGTGAGTGCACCTCATAGGTCTCCATCTGTGGTGCTCCATATCAGGAATGTGTCTGTGATTGCACCAACTGAAGGGTTTGGCATAGCTCATTGTTTTAACTTCTCAGGTCCCAAATTCAGTCCTCGTAAGCTGACCAAGATGGCGGCAATCACAATGACTATTAAAATAATATTCTGATCTCCACAACTCCTTATGGTACTTCTGTTGTATAGGAAAGCTAATGGTGGGCAATCCTAAACACAAACAAACTCTAATGGAAATTCGTATTAGCAGCATGATGTATGTGAAGAGTTCTTTACCACTTAGTCCCTAAAATACTTCACAATTATCGCCATGTTAGAGAGTGGAAAGAGAAAAACAGTGAGGTGAAGTCAAGTGACTTCACAAGAAGACAGTGGTGGAAAAACAAGGTTGCCTAACCCACCAATGTTACAGTTAAACTACATTTGTTGTAAAGAGCAGTAGGTGGGGGCAACATATTGTTGTCCCTTAAGAACTGCATCACCATGGACCTTGGATCTGAACTACTGGTAAAGCAAAATCCTCGGCCATATCACTGCTGAACTCTCATGCAAATCTTTGGAGAGTGTTAGAGAAACAACAATGCATTGCTGTCACGGCCACAGTTTCTCGAATGCGGTGTTTTCTGCTGAACTGATGTAATAAGAGCAAGAAATGAACTTCTCAGGAACAGTATTTCATATCTCTCTTTTGCATCTTGCAATATCCTTTCTGGTCAAGCGCCCTATCTCGTTTAGAGTATCAAATGATTTTCACAGCTCCAATTTTGTGCCACAGCCTGCTATTTCCCACCCCACCCCCATTTCTAACCATCGCTCGGTCTTCTAATGATGAAATATTAAAAGGCGCAGCTAGGAATTTTCTGGGTTGGGGGGAAAAGACAAATTACGTAACATTACTAAGATCTTGCAAACTTGATGGTCTGCTAAGACTAATAATATTAGTGGCAAAATTATTTGGCCTCTTTTGATGGGACAGTATATATTTGCAACTCCTTAAGGTGCCTCTTAATTTCTCTCCCCATCTCTATAAGCAAATATTTGTAAAAAGTTATTGTGTTACTCCTCAAAACTCCTCAAATTAACGTTACTCCTCAAAAAATGAGGAGTAACGTTAGTTCAAACCAAGGGGTTTGGTTCAAACTAACGTGTCCCGGCGGGCACTTCCTGATTCAAATCAGTCGTTGAGCGGAGTAATACGCTGGTGAGATCATGCTAATGAAGCACGGGATATTTAAATCCCCACTTCATTAGCAATTTTGGTCGCCACATTTGCATCCCTAGCTTGAACTAGGGAGCAAGTGTAGATGTACCCGAAGGTGCCACAGGACTGCCCATTGTTTTTAAAGTTACAGACTAATATGGCTACCCAGCTGAAACTAATCCAAGTAGATTTTTCCAACATTTTTTTAACCCAATTTATAGTAGATTTTTCTAGTATGCTTATGTGAAGGTCACGTGACATAGTATCCTAAGACTGATTAACATCAGGATACATCATAGCTACTTCTTTCACCCTAACCACAAAGCTTGCTGCTTTGCTAAAGAATGGTATTAAGTTGGTTTGACATGATTTGTGCTTGGCAAATGCAGTATTAATTTGGTTTGGCATGATTTGTTCTTGGAAATCCATTTTGACTTTTTCTTACCATCTTATCTTCTAGGTACTTACAAATTGATCATTTTTATTATTATTTGTTCCATTATCCTTTTGGGTGTCAATGACTAGTCTACAATTACCTCACTTATCCGTATTTTCTTTTTCATAGATACTATATTTAACTTCGGCCAAAATGGTCAACCATTTTCTATAGATAAGTATGTCTGGATGTCACATCACTCACAAACTCTTACATGTTCAAAGGAAAACTTTACCAGATTACTTTTACCTTGAACAGATAAGATTTTAAACATTGAGACAGAGGTTCATAGCGTTCTTAAAAAAAAAGCAGCCTTCTTGAACTTCTCTCTTTATTGGGTGACTTTCAAGAAGAAATCTTTGCCCATTTTAGTCAAATAATTCTCTATGTAAAAATGGCAGCAACTTATGCATCAGCTCAGATCCCTGTGAACCTCTGAGTTGTATCTGCCAAGGTTATTGACACAACTTTCTTGTAAACTTTACAGAGCCAATACAACTCTGGAAGAGAAAGCTGGATTCTGGTCTGTCTCTTGCATCATCAACCACATTGTCTGCAAGGAAGTTATGCAACCTATTATGCAATAAGTTGTCTATTCCTTGTGATGGTACAAAAGACAAAAGAGCACAGCTTGGTTATCATATCTTTTGATGAGTTTGCAAGGGTTGGCAGTCAGAGGGAAAAAAAATTACCTTTTGACATGAGTCAAGCATATTGGATCTGGAGGCCACCATACAAATCTAAAAATGACACTTAAGTCACTTTTCTTAAGTTTAAAACTGCTTCTTAAGAGTTTATATGCTTAAACTTTCTACAATGGCTGATAACATTATTGATGTTCTTACTGGTGTGATGGTGTGGCGAGAGAAGGAAAGAAGGAGAGAAACAGATTATGGAACCACTGCTGCTAAGGTGAATACCCTTCTGACATTAATTTCACCACTTAATATGATTATTCCAAGAAATCAAACAGGAAGCTAATCTCTTTGAAAGTAGCTAGCTTTCCATATTTTTACTGTAAGCATAGACATTATTAATTTGCTACAGTAAATAAAAATGATGTTAGGATAAAAGTCAGGAAAAATCCTCTGCCAGCATGTTCATAATCTTATTATTAAACATTTGTGATATGTGATGGGGGAATTATCCGTTAATCCAAAATATCCATGGAGTGCTTGAAATACCTGCTCTCCCCCAGATCAGATATATCCTTTCAAAGCAGGTCTTTGTTCAGGATGTAATTCATCATAGTTATTGCATGTCACAAAGTGTTACACCATGTCATTTTACATTGCAATGTGGCGAGACACGGTATAATTAAGGGAGCACAATGCAGTGGCTCCTATTTAAAAAAAAAAGATGACTTCTTTCACAGATCAGCTAATGAGCCTCAGTTCTAGCAGTGGCAGCAGAGAAAGGGAGTTTGTGATCAGAAAAACCAAGCAAGGGCCTAATCCAGAGTCCCATGAAGACTGTGAAAGTCTTGAAGCTGGACAAGCATCTGATTGTTTCTTTTGAAGTATAACGCCCGTGTCCACGATTAAAACCGTGGTTAATACACGGATTGGTGTCATTCCAGACCTGTGGCTTCTATACTGAAGCTCAATAAAAATCCAAATGCTCCATCAATATTTAGTCTGTGTACAGGTTGAAACTCCATAATCTGGGTTTCCCTAGTCCGGCAACACCCCAGTCCAGCATCATCCAGGTGACACCGTGTTGCCAGACTAGGGAATTGAGAACCCTGGGTGATAGTGGAACTCCATGGGAGAGGCCTGAGCCCCAGGTGGTAGCAAGAGCAGCTGAGGGGAGCTCAGAGGCCTCCCATGTGGCAGCAGAGCCACAGAGCAAAAACAGACCCTCAAATGTCAGCAGAGCCATGGGGGGAATACAGCACTCTCATTTTCCGGCACATTCCCTGGTCTGGGGCCAGTCAGGTCACCAGGGTGCCGGATTAGTGAGGTTCAACTTCTATTATACTACAGGCACCTGCAGAACTGCATGATACACGTATTGGGTGTCTGTTGCAAAAGAGCAGGAAGACAAACATCCATATCACAGCTCCTTTGTCTTTGAGTTTTCTTTGTCTTGGAAAGGAAATTTTTGTCCAGAGTCTATTATGCTTCCAGTTTCAGTGATATTTTAACAGTTCACATTTATTCCCAGATTATGTTTTGTGACTTTGAGGAAGGTATTTTGGGCTCTTCTTTCACTCTTTGTATGTATTTGAAGCTTTTTTGGGGGGGCAAGAAATATCTTTTCCTGAGGGTTCATACAACCAAGGCCCTGATCTCATTTGAGGCCCCATAGTTAGCAATAACACAGAATCATAGACCTGGAAGGAACCTTGAGAGGTCATCAAGTCCAGTCCCCTGCACTCATGGCAGGTCCAAGCACCATCTAGACCATCCCTCACAGATGTTTATCTGTCCTGCTCTTAAATATCTCCAATGATGAAGATTCCACAACCTCCTTAGACAATTTATTCTACTGTTTAACCAGCCAGACAGGAAGGAAGTTTTCCTGAATGTCCAACCTAAACCTGCCTTGCTGCAATTTAAGTCCATTGCTTCTCCTCCTATCATCAGAGTTTAAGGAGAATAATGGTTCTTTCTTTTCCTTGTAACACCTTTTTAGGTACTTGAAAGGAAGACAAGTACTTCTAAATTTAAAGAATAGCAGCATAGGAAGCAGGTCCTGGGTTTGTGGGGGATTCGAACCCAGGAGCTCTCATTCCCAAAGAGAGGTTAAAGCAGGAAGCCTGTAGCAAAGAAGGGCACTGGTTCTAATCATGGGACCATCCTTCCTTTCCTCATTTTGTTGACTGCTTGAGCTCAAGACTTTCAGATCCACTAGTAGTGACAGCTTTCTCTCTTGCATTTATCTGAGAAACATTCACAATTTCAACCATCCTCCCTTTCGGTGGAAGCTTGTGTGTTCCCCCTACCCTTGTCTTAGCCCTTGTGCTGTAAATAGTGCCAAGCTTATTTATCATTTATCCCCTTGCATTTATAGTCAGAGAGAAAGATGGAGTTTGGCCAAGAAGACTGAAGAAACATCCTTTTCTCAGAGCAAGAGAGAATTTATTTCTTCCTTCCATGTGCAGAACTCCGAATTGGATTTTTTTGTTTTGTTTTTACAGTATGAAAGATCACTTGCTATGGTTTCCATTTTCTACATTTTAAGGGGGAAAGAAACAAAACTGAAGGAATAAATAAAAGTAATATAGTCTCATCCTCAGTCACTTTTTTTTCTCTCTAGAAGGAAATGCTGAGAGTTTCAAGGTTAAAAGAAAAATAGAAACTAGAAAGCACCCATGCCACAGCTATTCCACTGTAGGTTTAGGGTTAGTTAACTACTCAATATCTAATGCCAACTGAAATTATCTGAGATGTAAAGGTACCTGAAGGTCATCACTGTAGGTGCACACAGGAATCTAGTGTTATAGCACCATGCTACATAAATAATAGTCACAGATATGTCTACATCACTGACTTTAGTGTGGTGCATTTTAGGTATATCAAGAAGCATCTTTAGAGATATGTATTTTGCCACTCCGAAATTTTCTGGCCAATGATCAGAACATCTTGGATGGCTTTCAAATTTAATTCTTGCTACTGTGTTCAAAACCACACATGGGTTTTGCTGCTTGAACCCACACAACAAAAATATCAGCTGCTGTTATTCAGGATTTCAGAATCAACAAATTGCTCTGATGTTCCTTCAGTGCATTCGATCACCAGTTCACTAGTCCAAACAAGCCCTTGTTGCTCTTTGGCAATTAGCATTTTCCTGGATGTCAGATGCATGGATATGTACGTCTCTGTAGCTTTCCAAAGGCTCAAAGGAGGATTGCAATTCTACAGGAGTTTATGCTGTAAATAATGGGCAAATTCCAGATATATTCTACTCCATGGGAGTTTTGCCACTGACTGAGGTGTGACTCCAGCATTTGGTCCTATAGGATTGTCATGATTTTTAAACAAAAAGCACATGACTTGAAATATACAACAGAGGGATTTTTTTTATTTGGGCTGCAAGAACTGTGCATAGATATGATGAATCTCAAGCAGCAACAAGAACACCCCGTTTTCCCTTCCTAAGCACTGCTAGCAGAAATGTGCTCTATTCCTTTACTTTGGCCAGAGTCAATGTGAGCAGCTCTTCATTTGCTTCTCGTGCTCCATTTCCACAAAATAATCCTTTCAGTTCAGATAAAAATTGCTCTCACTCCCAGCTAGACTTTTCTTGCGTCTTGCGCTGGCTTAATTGCAGAAAATTGCACTGTTTGCTCAATTTCTGCAAATTGAGCTAATGCAATCCTGTGTAAATTATTTACTGAAAAAGGAAGGGGAAATAGAAATCAAACAAGCAAATGGATTTCTGCTGTGCCTTAAGGGAACAGAGAGACACAAACTGTTCTTCCCCCTGCTTCTCTTAGAACTGCGCCTTGATTCATTCCTCTCCAAGTGGCACATTTTGATCACTCTAGGTTGGTGTTGGAGGATCTGCTTTCTGTGATGGAGCAGAGTAGGTCCGATAGCCCCTTGCTGTAAGGCCTTAGGGTCACACCCTCCCAGGGATGAAGCAGTGAAGCTAAGTCCTCTAACCCAGTGTTTCTCAACCTTTTTTTTATAAAGTACCCCCTTTTTTAGAAAAAAGTTATAAGTACCCCCAGTACCTACAGTTTTCAGACACACATTTTTTTTTCTACCATTCCAACACATTTGTTTAAACAACTTAATGGTAGTCGGGTGGGCGATGAAATTCTTGGGTGTAAAAAGTACAAAAAATAATAAAAAACTGTAAAACTTAAAACAAAAAATTCAGTTTTCTCCAAATTTCAATTGTGTTGACGTACCCCTCCAGACTTCTCTCAGGTACCTCTAAGGGTACTCGTACCACTGGTTGAGAAACACTGCTCTAAGCAGCCCACAGTAACTGGACAGGAAGAAGCCAATCAGGGGAAGGATGCAGAGGGTTAGCCAATCAGAGTTCAGGAGACCATATAAAAATTAGCTGCTAAGCCGAAAACTGTCGTTTCCTGCCCAGAGCTGGAGGAGTACACTTAGCACTTCTGGCTGGCCAAAAAGGACTGCAGCACCATGGACAGCTCAGGGCTGATGGACTGGGAGGAAGAACTGTCTGGCTTCTGGGCCTAGACATAAAAGACCCTATAGTTAGGGTGAACCATGATTGAAGGCTGGGCTTGTGGGGAAGTAGCCTAGGCAACTGGAGGTGGTTTTGTTAGAGGCACCCAATGGCACGTGTCTGCCGTACTTAGAGTCCTTGGGTTAGAACCCAAATAGAGTGTGCGGACTGGGGTCCCCTACCATAGATCACTGGGTGAAGTGGCCTACAATTGGATACCAATAAACACTGGGAGGGGAACAAGTCAGAGGCCCAGCTGGAGAGTTAGGACCAGACCAAAAGGGCAAACCCATAACCTCCAATGAGAGAGCCTTGGAGTACTGCCTATCATCAGGGCCAGGACTGTGTAAAGACTGCAGGCACTCCTGACCGGAACATACTTGTGAGAGGTGCATACCACCCTGTTAGAGGAGCACATGGGGTATGGCGAGCATTTACCCAAGCACGACATATTATATAGCACATAATAAACACTAACAACTTAACCAGGGGCCTCAGCGAAAAGCAGAACCCACTTGTGCTAAGTGCTGCATATACATGGAATAAATGACAGGCCCTTCCCAGGAGATCTGATGATCTAAATCAACAAGATAAAGGATGAGTGGTAGGGGAAATGGGAATGACGTGACTTTGCCCAATATCCAACAGGATCTCACTGGCTCTGCTGGGAATAGAACTCTAATCCTGAGTATTGGCCACTTGGGTAGGACTCTGATATCTGACTGTGTCCTACATATGGGCAAGCTAGGATAGTAAGTATTCTTGTATAGAGAGATTGCTAGAACTGAAAATTACCCCTCTCCTACAAAAAACAACAACCAGAAACAAACAAACAAAACCCTTGTCTTTCAGGACACAGTGTGACAGTGTCCTTGTTATGACAAAAAATCAACACCAAAACTGACACTAACTAATAGGCAAAAACAAACAAACAAACAAACACACGGCCAATCCAGGGTTGTTGGAGTCTTTTGCCAAAAAGGAGTCCTTTGACAAAAAGGATGATTTGAGCAAAAATTATATTGATTAACTACATTTTTATACACGGAAAAATCATTCCGCAAATCTCAAAATTGTGTTTCAATACTTTGAAATGGAAAGTTTTGATTTCTGCATTTGAAACGACTCTTTCAAAATGTATTATATAGAAAAATGGGGAATGGCCAGTTGAAATGAAACCATTTGAATGTATTGAAATAAAGCACTAATAAATTCAAACTTGTTTTTCCAGAAGGTCATTATACCAACCTCCCTCCCCCCCCAAAATTTCAGCTCTTTATCCCAATCTAGAATAATTTGTTTGCCCCTCTCAAAATGTCAAATTTATCATAGGACAGCTTGTGCTTTTTGACCAACTATGTTAATTATAGTTCTTGCTGGCAGTCTGAATAGAGAGGCCAAGCACTGACCGAGTATCTGAAAGTAATCTATACTCACTAGTCCTTCTGGTGAGGTTTTGCACTGATGCACTAAGTGGCATAGAGGAATCCTTTACTCTGCAAGGGTGTGTCTACACTGCACCAGTAGCTCAAAATAAGCTATGCAATTTGAGCAATGAAAATCGTGTGGCTTATTTCGAGTCAATTTTGAAATAGCTTATTTCGAAATATGGCATTATCTACACAGTACTTATTTAGAAAAAAATCACTATTCCAAAATGTCCCTTACTCCTCATGGAACAAGGTTTACAGTGACATCAGAATAGCAAGCTTGTTATATTTCAAAATAATGGGCACACTCAAAAGGCACAGAATAGCTATTTCACTAGTCCCATATACTAAAATAGTGCTGTAGAGTAGACGTAACCCTACTGCCGTTGGAGCTATTCACAAAACGGAATTTCTGATTGTGGGAAATTCTGGTATTTTAACACCTCTTTCTGTGATGGAACAGAATGAACAGTTGAAAATGTGAAAAATTTCACAGACTAGAAGGTTCTGAATAATTTCTGTTCAGAAATGTCAATGAAAATAATTGTAGAATGGTTCTGTAGCCATGTTGGTCCACAGCTACTAGAGAGAGAGAAAGAGGGAACTCTAGTATCTTTTATCAGACCAGCTTTGTCTGGTTAGCGAGACAAGCTGTTGAACTTGCATAGAATTCTTCACGTCCAAAAAATATATTCAAGGTCAGAGCAAAATACAAGATGGAGGTTATTTTTCATGAAAATGAAACATTTCATTTAAAAAATGTCAATATCTGTGTCCTTTAGAAATGTCAACTCAAAAGAAAATGTTTCATTTTCAATTCACAGCTCAAAACAAAACAAAAAAAATCATCACTTTTCTGTGGAAAAATTTCAGTTTCACAGGAACCAGTTTTCATTCTAAAAATTTCAACCGCCTCTATTAATCCATGCAGGAACCATGCTGTGGATAAAGACAGGACTTCAGTTTCCAGAGCTCTGTCCTTCCCTTTTCAACTGCACTAAAGTCACCTCCAGGAATGTTTAAATCATTTATTTTTGTAAGGAAAGGAAAAAAATATCGAATTAAAGTCTCAGATCTGTTTACAAATACAGGCAGGATATTGAGTGAGTTTGTATATATCAATGAAGCCATTTTGAAATAAATGGACTGATGCTGATTTATACCATTAGAGGAGCTGGATCTATATGTCAGATGAAGGGTTAACCATTTATTAGATCCCTCCATTGTATTTCGAGTTGAAACACAAAATAAATTCATAGTGGCAACTACAAGGGGAGCGAAAAAAAAAGGAAAAGGTAGATAAAAATGTATTAGTTAATACAGTCATATCTTTACAGAAGCAGTGCACAGAAGGGAGGTGGGGAAGCATGTTCATACGGCAATCTACCCCAAAGAGCAAGAAATATTACAGAGCTCAACCACCTTGCCAAAAACTTTCCGCAAGGCAGCAACTCTGTTCTACCAAGGGCCACTGTATAGAAGAAAGAGATTTTCCATTTTTCATTAGTGCACCGCTTAGACAGTTGAACTCTATTATAATGTCTTCAGGAAGTATCTGATCCATTCTATTATCGCTGTGACAAAGAGAAAGAATTGCTTATGATATCAGAAAGGTCACACTGAACCGATGTTCTGCCTGCATGCGCTCAACGTATGGTGATGATAATGGGGCGGGGGGAGTTTAAAAGATGAAGTTTACTGTCTGATATACGCAAAATAAGAGGGGGAAAAAATTAACATTTAAAAAGAAATGCTTATCTGCAAGACATTTCCTAACCCTCCTATTTTTCTTCTGTGTAGTTGGTGCGAGTGCGTGTGTGTGTGTGTGTGTGTGTGTGTGTATGTGTGCGTTTGTATAATGAAATTATATAAACAGAGGCCCAAATTCTGATCTCAATTCCAATCATGTAGATCTAAGATAACACTTCTAAAGCCCCCTGCAATTGACTATTAACATTTGAATCATACAACCTGGGAGACATTAAGCAAGATCATAGCCCCATTGTGTGGAGGACTGCACAGTCACATAAAATGGGACATTTTGTACCGGATGGAACTATCGACCTTGCCATCAGGGCAGGGGACCGGACTCGATGACTTCTAGAGGTCCCTTCTAGTCCTAGTATTCTATGATTCCAATCTAAACAAAGTGTGGCAGAGAAGAGAAATGGGAAGCAACTTGTCCACGGACAGATAGTAGCAGAGCCAGGGAGAGAATGGAGGTCCAACCACTGTTTGTAGAGAAGACACTGTCATAGCTCTTGCGGTATGTCTCCTCTGCAGTTAAAAACCTACAGCTAAGTTCATGCCAGGTGATTTGGGATCATAGGGTTGTGCAAGTATGGCATAAATGTTTAGGCTTGGGCTGCATCCCAGGTTCTAGGACCCTGTGAGGTGGGAAGGTCCCAGAGATTGGACTGCAGACCTTCCTCCTGAGTCCAATTCAGCTGGCATGGGCCAGCTGTGGGTTTTTCATTGTAGCGAAAAACATAGAATATACTCTTAAGTTCTACGGCTCTGTCTTATTTACCTGGGGCCACACTCCATCCTTGAGAGTCTAGTGTAAACATGATTAAAACCTATTCTAGTCTCTTGGTATAGCTACTGGTTAAGCATACAGTGAAGCACCCCACCCAACTGTCACAAGTGATAGACAATCATTTTGTTTTACAATGAAGAAAAAAGAAAGAAATGAATTGTGAAGGGGAAAGTGGGTGGTCTGTTTGCATTTCTGGCTACATGTGGCAATCATTATTAATAGCTAATGATTATTAATGTCAGTAGTGACCTCTGTAATAACCCTGATCACAACGAACTTTCTTGAGTGTTAAGGTGTCTGAGATAAATAGGCCTCTTGCTGCATGTCCAATCAAAGATGCAACAAACTCAGCTTTAAATGCACATGCAGCAAGTTAATCTTCAAAATACTCCTTGGCTGTGTCTACACTGGCACCCTTTTCCGGAAATGCTTAAAATGGAACAGTTTTCTGTTATAAGTATTTCCGGAAAAAGCGCATCTACATTGGCAGGATGCTTTTCCGGAAAAGCACGTTTTCCGGAAAAGCGTCCTTGCCAATGTAGACACGCTTTTCCGGAAAAAAGCCCCGATCGTCATTTTCGTGATCGGGGCTTTTTTGTGGAAAAGAAATCTGTGCTGTCTACACTGGCCCTTTTCCGGAATAGTTTTTCCGGAAAAGGACTTTTGCCTGAACGGGAGCAGCATAGTTTTTCCGGAAAAACACTGACAATTTTACAGTAGATCGTCATTGCTTTTCCGGAAAAGCAAGTGGCCAGTGTAGACAGCTTGCAAGCTTTTCCGGAAAAGCGGCTGCTTTTCCGGAATAAGTGGCCCAGTGTAGACACAGCCCTTAGGAGGAGGACAATGATGGAACATGGTAGGGAGACATGTCTGTGATGAGACACTCCTGAAGGGACACATTCCTCCCCCTGTTTAATGAACTATGTTCAGGGCACAGGGCTGGCCTTACCATGAGGTGAATTGAGGTGTCCGCCTCAGGTGCCAGACTGTGGTGGTGGAAGGGGTGCCACTAGGACCCAGAGAATTGAGACCTTTCAAAGTTTTGGCCCAAGTGAGGGGGCATGAGAGCGTCCCCCACCTCAGGTGTCAAAATGTTGTGGGCCAGCCCTGGCAGGGAAGTCTTGGGGTTCAGAAGTGGGAAGGAAATAGAATTATTTCCTCCTGGCTCCACCATTTCTCCATCTGTACACTTAGTCCTGTGACCACTGAAAGAAATTCAACATCTCAGTCACTATCTTCAAGGCAGTCAATGGCCTAGTCCCAGGATATCTAAAACTCTTAGATGAATACCATGGCCAACAATTCTCCACCTCTGGCAGAGTGGCG
Source organism: Pelodiscus sinensis (assembly GCF_052426305.1). Lineage (NCBI taxonomy): Eukaryota > Metazoa > Chordata > Testudines > Trionychidae > Pelodiscus > Pelodiscus sinensis. Next base: position 124,469,620 of record NC_143057.1, read on the forward strand.
AGCAAGAAGGGGAAAGCTGATCTGTGCAGATAGCAGAGCTTTCTTGGGAGGAGAGGGGCTATCCCAAGAATGGAACAACTTCCCCAAGGATGAAGGTCCATCACAAACCTTATCACCTTTCACTCTAAAGTCCAAAGTGCACTTCTTAGATCTTTTTTTCCCTAGATAATTTCCTGGAGGTTAGGTCCATAAAAGGCTATTAGCCAGGGGATAAAATGGTGTCCCTGGTCTCTGTTTGTCAGAGGCTGGAGAGGGATGGCAGGAGACAAATCGCTTGATCATTGTCTTCGGTCCACCCTCTCTGGGGTACCTGGTGCTGGCCACTGTCGGCAGACAGGATACTGGGCTAGAAGGACCATTGGTCTGACCCACTACGGCCGTTCTTATGTTCTTATGTTCTAGTCTAAACACAGAGCAGCATGCGCACCGAAGAGAAAAAGCTACAAAAGCAAAGCACTCCATTGCATACACAATTCTCCCCATGGAGAGAGGCTGAGGAAATATCTCTCCCCCCCCCCCCCAAAATACGGCAGATATGAGTCACATGATGTAATGCACTTGGAGATGGTGCTGCTCTATTATCATGAATATAATAGAGTGTAGAATTCCCCACTATCTATTCCAGCCAGAATATTGCCCATTGTGGATGGCTGGACATAGCTTGGAACACTGCTCTATTAAAGCCAATGGGTGTCAATTCCTAGCACTTGCCCGTAATTTCCAACTCCTATAATTTCCATTGATGTTGTTACATTTGTGGCTTTTTGTGATCCTTATTGGAGCCAGTTGATTTGTTTCCTAGTGCAAATGTGAATTCTCTTTGGGAGGATGAAGAGCCTGTTTCTATGGAAAGACAGGGTCTGACTCTTCTCTAGACAGCACTGAAGTCAATGGCGTAACTTCAGGGTGATTATTCCCAGAGCACAGGTTTAAGAGTTTTGCATATGCAAGATCAAAGCATAAAGCATCAGGCACAAAATCCAGAAATCCCCCACATGTGGACAAATGCATTCAGAATGCAGTGTTGCCACCTCTAATTTAAAGTCAGTATGGACGTTAGATCTATACTTCATGTATATCTTGGGCCTCTACATTTCACCAGGGATGTGTCTAGACCAGTGTTTCCCAATTGGTGCTCCATGGAACCCCAGGGTTCCGCAAAGCGAAAGTAAGGGTTCTGTGAGAACGCAGCATTGCCCCGCCCCCTCTTAAAGAGACAGAGTATTTTGCAGGGTTTTTTTGCTCAACCAATTCTGGCAAGGCTTTTTTTTTTTTGCTTGCCAAATTTTACTCTGGGAACCCTAGAGGTTCCTTGAAATTATTTTAAGATGAAAAGGGTCCTGTGGCCAAATAAAATCAGGAAACACAGGTCTAGACTACATGGCTCTGTCGATGGAGCCATGTAGTCTAGACACACCCCTGGTTACCAATGAGTTGAGTCCAATAACTTGTGTTAGACTAAAGCATGTCTGTCCTGAGGGGACTAAACTGTTGGGTGCTACCAATACACAAACCCTTGCAATGGCAAGGAATGGATTCTATGATAGATGTTCAGATGTTCCCAGCAGGTGTGCAAATTCTCATGTTCCAGAAGACTGAAAAAAAACCCACCCAAATTCCCTCCCAATGTACATTCCTTCCCTATCTGATATCTAAGGATCAGTTGAATTGTCAGCATGTAAACAAGACACTTGCTTCGCTAAGCATTGAAAACACAGGATTCTATGTGCCATCCGAGGATCCTATTTTAAAAAATCCTTCCTGATCCTTGTAAAGTATCCAGCTGAAGCCCTGAAGCATGAGAATTTATCATAAGTCTCACAATAGTTTGTGTTTTTCCTAAAGGCTCAGTTCCAGGGGGCATGTGATAATCTGGAAATCTCTGCTCTCATTAATAAAAGTGTAAGTTTTAGCCCTTGCAGTTACAGAGATGAAATAACCCAAGGATAGTCTAAAGAACAAGAACCCAACTCTTATTAAAAAAAAACCCTAATGATTACAAATATGTTTTTCGATTGTTGGGGGTTTGACTCGTGAGTGTTAAATGCTTGGGTTTGGCAATCTTCAGATTGTGGGTCTTCTGTTTATAACTGGAATAACAAAGACAAGCTGTTGATGTGCAATAACCAGCCATATAAAAGCACCACAGAAAAAATGAATCATGCATAAAGTAGAAAAACTGATTCAGAAGATTCCTTAGCATAATTCTTTCATTTTCATTTTGTTGTTTTCATTTTCTTGTTGCAGAGATAGCTCTATAAAACATAGAAATAAGCTGCATGCAATTAAAATGGCATATAGCTGAAATGAATGCATTGATAATGATGTTAAAATCTATAACATTAGAAGACTCTAACATTGTTCACAATCCCTAGTTTGTCATCTGTCAGCAATAGCAGCTCTATTGTAACTGAAATCTAAAGCTTCCTTTTGGCTATCTTCTCTTACAACTTGTACAAAGTTCTTGAGGGCTTTTTTCCCCCCAGTGCCATGTAATATACTTCCGCAATCCTCGCAAAGACACAATAATTCAGGGCTTGTAAAGATAAATCAAATGTAATTCCATTTTGCCTAACCAAATATTTCATAGTATTTCTTTTGCAAATGTGTAGACCCATAGCCCTAGCCCATATTCCTTCCCCTAGGAAAGGGATGGGAAAATAACTTTCATTTATACAAATCTGGCTCCTGCTTTCCACTTGAATCACAGCACAATCCCTTTCAATAAAAGAGGAGCTGTAGAGGGAAACTAGGGAGCTGTTGCATCTATTATCTGTGCTGAATTTTAGGCCCCAAAATGGAAAAGAATTTCAGAATGTGCTTAATTTTAAGCATTGGCTTAAGAGTTTTACTGTATAAGGACTTTAGGGCTAGGTTGAAAACCCACCGAAGTCACTGAAAAGACAAATACTTGTTTCAGTAGGGGTTGGATCCTGAACTAAACACTTGATTTTGGTTTTTCATGAAGGGTTTTTCATAATCCAGGATCTATTAAATTAAATGGCAGTCTTCCCTTTGAATCAAATGAGTGCAAGATTAACTATTAATCATAAAAAAATATTGTTGAATGAGATTTGCAAAAGCACCAAAATGATTTCAGAAAACAAATTCCATTGCTTTCCAATCACTTTCGAAATGCAATGAAGAAGTTGGATCTCATGATGCTAGACACTGTAAAAAAGAAGTATTAGTAAGTGAACAAATAAAATCTCAGGTTTAGTTTCCACAAACTGAAAATAAATCATAAAAAAACCCTCTTTGAGTCAATACAAATATTGGCTACTTGGTTTTAATTAAATACCACTACATTCCATTTGGAAACAGGGAAACTGGATTTTTTTGCAGAAATACCAATAGGAAACATTTGCACAACTTCAATTAAAAATACATTGATTTGAAATGTGTCAAATCGGACTCTTTCCCACCCCCAAAAATCACTTAACTACAAAAGTAATCCTGCTTTTCTCTGTCTAACATACCTCTGGGGTGTGTCTCACAAACAAATAATTGTAAAATTAAAGTCATCCACTACTTTCCAGCTCAGTGCGCTACCTACCTGGTCTGGGTGGTCCAAAGGATTACATAGCCTAGTGGTTAGAGCACTCACGTGGGAGAGGGTGAGCAAGGATTCAGTTCTACTGTTCCAATGATTTTTTAATTATTTCACCACCTTGGAATTGCTTAAACAGAAGAGACAGAGGAAATCTCTCCCTAGCAGCAGACCTAGCTCAGGGTATGTCTACACTACCCCACTAGTTCGAACTAGCGGGGGTAATGTAGTCATCCGCAGTTGCAAATGAAGCCCGGGATTTGAATGTCCCGGGCTTCATTTGCATGAAGCCAGCCGGCGCCATTTTTAAATGCCAGCTAGTTCGAACACTGTGCCGCGCGGCTACACGCGGCCCGGAGTAGCTAGTTCTCGAGGAGTATTAGAAGCCTAATCCGAACTAGCTACTCCGTGCCGCGTGTAGCCGCGCAGCACGGGGTTCGAACTAGCCAGCATTTAAAAATGGCGCCAGCCGGCTTCATGCAAATGAAGCCCGGGAAATTCAAATCCCGGGCTTCATTTGCAACTGCGGATGACTACAGTACCCCCGCTAGTTCAAACTAACGGGGTAGTGTAGACATACCCACAATGGGTATGGTGCTCCTTTGTGAACCATAAAAACATGGGTTTAGAAGCAACCTCAAAGGTCATCTAGTCTCACCCTCTTCCCCATTGCAAAATTTGGGATTTTCAAAAGTGCAAGATCCTAGTTCAAATCTCTTCTCCCTCATCAGGCAGATGGGAGAGTTGAGCCAAAGTTCTCTCTCATCTCCAGTGAGTAGGAGGGAACTCATCCTTGTCCCCCAGTTGCTTTGTGTAAGCTCACCTATAGGGACCTTATCTGGTTTGCCCCCTTGGGTGGGATACGTGGCCAAATAGCTGGTGCATGCGTTGCTCTGAAGCTTAGGTGTCTGGGGAAGCAATGAATGTGCTCAGAGGCAGAAATGTGGGCACATAAGGAAATTTAATTGCAGAAAATGTAGCTGCCAAGTGAACGTAGGCACCTACAGGCTACGTCTACACTGGCATGATTTTCCGGAAATGCTTTTAACTGAAAAGTTTTCCGTTAAAAGAATTTTCAGAAAAGAGCATCTAGATTGGCACAGATGCTTTTCCACAAAAGCACTTTTTGCAGAAAAGCGTCCGTGCCAATCTAGACGCGCTTTTGCGCAAAAAAGCCCCGATCGCCATTTTAGCCATCGGGGCTTTTTTGCGCAAAACAGTACTGTGCTGTCTACACTGGCCCTCTTGTGCAAATGATTTGTGCAAGAGGGCTTTTGCCCGAACAGGAGCAGCACAGTATTTCCGCAAGAACACTGACAATATTACATGAGATGTCAGTGTTCTTGCGGAAATTTAAGCGGCCAGTGTAGACAGCTGGCAAGTTTTTCCGCAAAAGCACATGATTTTGCAGAAAAACTTGCCAGTCTAGACACAGCTACAGAGTTTGGAGGCAGCTGTGCCAGAGTTTGGGGCATCCTGCCAAGGCCTGATTCTGGGATTTAGGTGCCTAATGTAGCCTTTACACACCTTTTGTGAATCTAGCCCTTTGCTGGAAAATTCTCAATCAACTCTAACTTCCAATGGCCCCTTTTCCTTATTTCACACAATTGGTTACAGTCCAATACAGCATGCCAGGGGATCTTGGTGGTTGTGGTTTTGCTCTAGCCAAGTCATTTAGGGTGTGGTTTTCAAAGGTAACGAGTGCCTGAGACTCCAGCTGAAATCAATGGGAGCTGTTGTTCAGTACTCTGGACCAGTGTTCCTCAAAGTGGGCTATGGGCCCAGTTTGGGAAAGCGGATGATGAACACACACCATTATGTGTGCCCATAGAGTCTGTAGCTATGGAACTTTGTGGCTGTTCAATTTTGCTGCATCCAGTCAAGGAGACCTGGGGGACGTGGTGGGGCTTGGGGACCACCAGGTTCCATAGCTATGGACTCTTTAGGTAAACAAAGCAGCGTAGGCCTGCTAGCAGCTTTCCCAAAGTGGGTCTGTGGCCCACTTTGAGAAACATTGGTCCAGACAATCAGGTCCTTACACTTTCTGTTCTGCATTCATCCTTTCTACACAATTGTGGACATAAAGGCATTGTGTGGCTTCAAGTAACAGTCAACTTGAAGTCCAGTACAACAATCCCCCCACCCCACATAGTTTCAGGATTTACATCTGCCACCTCGGTTATGTCTACACTGCACGCTTATTTCAAAATAACAAAGTCCGTGTCTACCAGCAAGCCCGCTATTTTGAAATAATTTCGAAGTAATAGGCTTCCTACTCCAACCCTCTTTTCAGGAGGAGGAAGGGACATCAAAAGGGGATTGTTCTTCCTTCGACTTCCTATTGTGTGGACAGTGCCAAAAGCTAAGTTAAGGTACTTTGACTTCAGTTACGCAACTAATGTAGCTGAATGTGCATATCTTAACACAACTTTAGAGCTCAGTGTCGATGTACCCAGAGTGTCCTGTCGTTTTCATGGATTTTCTATTCACAACTTTTTTTTCCCTTTCTTTTTACTACTGGAAAGAGCCAAAGATGCAAATGACTATCCAAGAGAAATTGAGATTATACTCATCATGCTGCTAAATGCACACAAACATAAAGGCAATAAAATCTGATCTCGCTAATACTAATCTTAGCAGTTAATTACAACAATAGGGAATATGTGTTACGACAGAAGAGTGGCACGTAAGTTGTCCCTTTAATTCTTAAGCACTGAAAGTCAACTCATCTGAATTGAACTACTCATATATATAACATTTACTCATGACAGTGAATGTTTTGCAAGCATATAAAAGCATATGAAAACTCTCTAATGAAGGTGGTTCCCTAAATGCAAAGTACTATAAATGCATGCCCTTATGGAAAAGTCCTATAGAATTTAATGGGGGTTAAATCAATGTGTTTCTAGAGAGATGATGTTACATAAATTGCTCTAAAAATTTGTGGAATTCAACAGAGAATGAGGAAATTTTCGGTAGACAGGACACTGGGCTAGATGGACTTTTGGTCTGACCTAGTATGGCCGTTCTTATGTTCTTATGTAGATAGTTTGCACCCTTGACAGAACTGTGTAAGATGCTTAAGAAACACAGCAGAATGTGCATTGTTATTGATTGCATTTTATAGGACTGACTCACAAAGGTTCAGTCATTCAACAATGTTATTTACAATCTATTTTGTATATGCCAATGGGGAAATTTTGCATATATCTAACTGCACATCAAATAATGAGAAGGACTGAAAGGTAGGACTCTTAGGTTCTTGTTCCTGATATAAGTATAAATAGAGACACATTATTAGAAGACTGGTTAGGTGAAGAGCTAGCAACGGGCTATGAAAGTTTCACATCTATGTCCCATATGAACTCAGTTAAATAATCAATGAAAGCTGTTCATATCTGAGAGCTGTCAGGTGGTTTATATTTCTTTATAACATGCACATTCGTAACTTCAGGTGCACGTTCAAAATGTAACTAATCAAATAATTTGCAATGTCATATTGTTGAAATGTAACTTCCTTACCCCCAACCCAGGACTTTACCAATACCCGTTCACATTTATATTTACAAAAGCTGTTTATTTAGTTTGTAAATGATAGATGTCCCTGTTTACCAATCTGTAAAATGGTGAATAATAACAGTTACATGTGAGGGTGTTGTTTGTGTCTCAATGTTTGGGATGCTTTATTGGAAGATGTACAGCTGTTTGAATGTAAACTATTAGTAGTCTATTAGGTCCATCAATATAGGATGACAGCAACATTTTCCAACTGTTGGAAAAGCCTCTTTCGGAAGAAAAGTGGAAAAAGATTCGCAATTTGCAGTATCTTTTTCCGACTTTTCCGTGCAGTGTAGACATAACCTTGCAGTGTGACCTTAAATAACATTCTCAATCACTCTGTGCCTCCATATCCTCATCTGCAAAATGGGGATAATGTGACAATATTCTTCTCAGTAAAACACTTGGAGATGTTTGGCTAGCAAAGTCGAGAAGCACTAAGGATGATTAAAAATACCAATGGTTACATTTTAAGTATGCATTTAAAATCCCTCAGTAGCCGAGTTGAAGGCCTTTCTACAACTTGACAACTTTTCTTGATGTTGTTGTCGAAAGTGGACTAATTGAATCACATCTCTGCTGTGTTCCATAAACCACAGTTGCTGCATCTCCCTCTGGACACAGATATAAAGAACAATAACAAAGCAGCAAGATTTTAAAAGAATTTAGTATAGATTTTTTTGTCTAAGCATAAAAGGCCCTCTGTGAGGAGCTGCTGTAGAAAAAAAATACTCCTGTTGCTAATAGGCTTGCTAGTGTACTAGCCCATAGCAAAGGGGTGGGCAAGACAGCATCCATGGACTTAATTCAGTCTGTCAAGCCTTTTGATCTGGTCTGCAGCTGCCCTGCTACTCCCCTGCCCCCAGGCCAATCAAGACCTGAGGATGGGGGAACACAAAGTCTCCTCCCCCGACCAGGAGCACACGGCACCACAGGGAACTGCTAGTTGTTCAAAACAGCTGGTGGTTCCCTCTTGGCACCACGCACCCCTGTCAGGACAGGGCAGGAGGTGAGAGACTTTGTGTGCTGCCCCCTCCAGGACCTGATTGGCCTGGAGGAGCACGCAAAGTCTCCTCCGGCTGCTAGTGGCACGCAACATGTAGAGGGAACTGCCAGCTATTCAAAACAGCTGATGGTTCTCTTTAGGCACTGCACTTTCCTGGCAGGGCAGGGGTGGGAGACAAAGACTTCACCGGCTCCCCCACCCACGGCCAATCAGGGTCTGTGGAGAGGGAGCATGCAAAATCAACTTCCACCCAAATCCCCACCCCTTCTTGGTGGCCCGCGACCACTTCCGAAATTCGTGAAGTGGCCCTCTTCAAAACTTATTGCCTGCTCCTGAGATAGCACCACTCTAGCACAGTTACCTTTCAGTCACACAAGAGTCCCTCCCTTGCACAAACGGTATCTACGAAGTTCAGATCTCATGTGGGAACACGTCTCTGTTTTGCCTGGATTCCTGGGGGATAAGCTGAACCTGAGGTGCATTACACAGCATGATTTGCTTTCTCCATAATATAAAGTGGGGCGTGCCTAACAAGCTTTTCTCCCAAGTCTTTTACAGTTCATTACATTGGAAATAAAGAGGAATAGAACATTTCTAATTTCATTAAGAATTAACTTAAAAATAAAATGAAATAAAAAAAAAAACTACAAAAAGATGAATGCTGAAAGGACATCACCTGCCTAGGGTTTTATTCAATAGATCATAGGTAAACACTTGATATTTGAGGTATAGTTATTGCTTGTATTAAATGATACCCAAACACCCCTCTCTGTTTTCTGCTTTGCACCTTCCACTCATTTTTCACACCTCCTTCTTCATCCTCACGAAATATTGCACCATTACAGGTTTAAGAATCTTCTCCTCTGCATTTCCTCATATTTGGAACAAGTTCCCTGATTCACTCTGGGTATGTCTACACTACCCTCCTAATTCGAACTAGGAAGGTAATGTAGGCATACCGCACTTGAAAATGAAGCCCAGGATTTGAATTTCCCGGGCTTCATTTGCATAAAGCCGGCCGGCGCCATTTTTAAATGCCGGCAGTTCGAATCCCATGCTGTGCGGCTACACGCGACACGGAGTAGCTAGTTCGGATTAGGCTTCCTAATCCAAACTAGCTGTACTCCTCGTGGAAACCTAATCCGAACTAGCTACTCCATGCCGCGTGTAGCCATGCGGCACGGGGTTCGAACTGCCGGCATTTAAAAATGGCGCCGGCCGGCTTTATGCAAATGAAGCCTGGGAAATTCTACCCTCCTAGTTCGAATTAGGAGGGTAGTGTAGACATACCCTCTGACTCTCCTTCTTGGGAGTCTTTCTCTCTTCTGCACTCAGGATTAATCAGGCCCCCTTTGCCACCTCATCACTAATGTTCATGGAATTATCTGCTTGCCTGAGAGCTGAGACAGAGAGGTGGAGATTTTCAAAGGCATATTTGAATTTAAATGGTAGATGGTCACTTATCTACTGTTTGTAATTTCTCCCCCAACCCCACCCCACAGATAATGGGTGACATCCTTGCTTCGTTAAAGATAATGGCAAAACTCCCACTGACTTCAATGGAGTCAAGGAGCTAACCTGCTAGAACTTACCTTAGGTCATAGCGTGTGAGTGTAAGAGCCAGGAATTAAATACAAACATTTTTCCTATGTCTGGAGTGCAGAGCTTTTCCAGGACACCAAGGAAAGTGTCCACTTTTTTGAAAAAAATGTCGGAAAAGTGGGCGCGGTTTTTTGGCATCCTTGTAAACCTCATTTTACAAGGAGGAAGGGCTGTTCCAAAAAAAGGGTTTTTTTTTTCAAAAACTTAGCCCCGTGTAGATGGGACAAATTTCAGAAAAGTCTCTTTTGGAAGTAAATCAGAAAAAGATATGTAATTTGCATACCGCAAATTGCGTTTCTTTTTCCGATTGATCTTTGTAGTGTAGCCATAGCCAAACCAGTCATCCCTTTACCATAAGACTATCTTTCTCCCCTCACTGAAACATCATAAAGTCCCCAGTAGGTTTTTAATTCAGAAAGGAGAAGCACAAATGGCTCTTAGCTTGAATGGCTCTTTCTTCAGATGGAGGAAAAAGGCAGACAAGAAAGGATACATGTCCAGTCTCAATGAGACAGCATAATGTGCATTTACTCCTCAATATGCTCTATTGAATCTGCCTCACAAAAGTTCAGCTTCTCCTGAAGAAGATGTAGCCATTTAAAGATACTCTGCACAGAAAACAAACCAATTCCCTAGCCACATAAAACATATGTGAATTCGATGCCTAAATCTCAATTTCAAAAACGATTTAGGTACTTAAGAGCCCAAATGTCAATCACTGTCAATGAGACTGAAGACTAAAATCTTCAGAAGTGGCTAAGGGTGGAGGGTAGATGTCTATTGGGAAATTCAAAAGCTGCTAAGCAGGGTGCAAGTCTAGAAGTTCAGGTTGGATACTTTTAAAAATCCCAGTAGGCACCTATTTGCATCTTTAGGTGCCTAAATGCCATGCAAAATCTCAGTTTGTCTCATTGATGCAGCATTGGAGTTATCTCCATTGAATTCATCCCGACTTAAACAGTGTCTTCCTGATAAGGAGAGACATGGAATGCTACAGGAGAGACATGGAATGCTACAGGAGAGACATGGAATGCTACAGGAGAGACATGTCACATCACTAACAGAAAAAAAGGAAAAAAAAAGAATAGTCCTGTGGCACCTCAGGGTACGTCTACACAGCAAAGTTATTTCAAAATAAGAGCCGTTATTTAGAAATAATTGTACTAGCGTCTACACAAGCCAACCGCTATTTCGAAATTAATTCAAAATAGCGGAGCGCTTATTTCGAAATTGGTAAACCTCATTCCATGAGGAATAGCACCAATTTCGAAATTGCGATTTCAAAATAAGCGCTGTGTAGATGCTTATTTCAAAATAAGGGGCCTCCAGCCCCTCCCAGGGTGCCCTGGTGGACACGCTGGGCACAAACAGGAAAATGTCTCTCCTCCCTCCCCCTCCCGGAGCCCTTAAAGGGGTAGAGTCTGGCTACAGTCTTTTGTGGCTAGCACCAGGTCTGCCAACCCAGAGCCTCTCTGCTGCTGCCTCTGAGCCTGGCCACAGCATGAGCCAGCAAGTCCGTGCCCGCCAGCCCTCCACCGCTCCCCAGGACCAGTCTGCCAGCTCCCAGGAGCCTGCCAGGGGCCAGAGAAGCCTTCCTGGTCCAGTATGGAGATCAGGGACCTCATTGAGGTTTGGGGGGAGGCCTGCAACATCCATGATCTCCACACTAGATGGAAGAACACGTCCGTCTACAGCCGCATGGCTGCCAGCCTGGCCACCGAAGGCCACATCCGAACCCAGGAGCAGGTTCCGATGAAAACCAAGAAGCTGCGGCAGGCGTATGCCAGGGCCACAGGGGGCAGCTCCCAAACAGAGGCAGACCCAGACCCCTGCCCCTATTTTGATGCCCTGGACCACATCCTGGAGGGAGGGATGATCCATGCCCCCCAGGTGGTCATCGACCCTGGGGCAGAGGGCCCTGAGCAGGGCACAGAGGAGGAGGAGGAAGAGGATGGCGAGGAGCTGCAGGAGCCCGGAGGGAGCGTGCCATGCAGCCAAGGCCCCCGAGCTGACCCATCGAGCCTGTCACTGGTGTCATCCGAGGCCGGGGAGGCAACAATATGTGAGTGCCATCATTGTCCCCTTGGGCGGGGGTGGGAGGAGAGGGAGACCAGGGACCGCTCATGTGGTCCTTGCTGGCCACGGCTCACGCAGCAGCCTGTGCATGTGCCATGCCACCCCTGGGCTCGTGTGCCCAGCTGGCTGCCACACAGGGGCCATGGCCTGTTACCCACACGTGTGTATGTATGAAGGCACAGGACATGCTCCTGACCCTGGGGTGGGACACAGCAGGATGCCCTCCCTCCACAAACCCCCTCTACACAGAGGCAGGGGACATCTCTCCTCCGCCCACAGACCCACACCACATACAGCACAGCGGCATGGGTGCACTCCTGGGCCAGAACCCACTCCTGGGGATTTCAGAACATCCCAAACATGGCCTCTGTGCTCACACATCATCTCTCATGGTGTGAAGAGCTGTCATCCTCGCCTTGCGTAGGGGGGGTGGGTTTCACCCACTGTGTCCCCAGGGATAACTGACCACCTCTCTTGTTTGTCCACAGCCGCACCAGCTGCGAGTGTAGAGTGCACCATCTCACCCAGGACATCCTCCTGCACCCAGGCACTCAGCAGTCTGACCCGTAACCAGGTGGAGTACCAGCAGCAGCACCTGGGGATACAGCACGGTCTGCACCGCACCTTGGACTACTGGGTGCACAAAGACCTGCAGCTATGGTGGGAGAGCGGGCGGGAGCTGCTTGCCCAGGGCTGTGCCATCTGTGACCTCCTGCAGACCCTGGTGCAGACATTGCTGCCTCCTGCCACTCCAGCCCTGCTGCCTCCTCAGCTACCACTCCTCCTCCCAAGCCTGCTCCCCCTCCCACTTCTTCCTCCCCTCTCTCCCCACTCTTCCACCCCCTTCCCCCCAGCGGGGACACCAAGGCCCCACACCCGCAGTGCTGGGAGACACTTGGACCAGCAAGACCCCCAAACCTGAGCCCTGAGCTTCTCCTCCCCCATTCTCCTGTTGCCTCCCCCTTCCAGCTCTTTCCTCTCAGGTGTACCCCTCCCCTCTCCCACCTGCTCACTCCCCTCTCCTGCCTTCATTCCCCCCCACACACACACCCCAGTTTTGTCCAATAAAGAAAGTTTGTTTTCTTCAACACATGTGTCTTTATTGTACATCATGAAGGGGGGTTAGGGAGGATTAAGTTGAAGGACGTGAGCATGTAATGAGGCACAAGCCCCCAAGGGCCGGCACCAGGGAGACTTTAGTCTTCCTCCGGGTGGAAGCTCCCTTGCAGGGTCTTCTGGATATGGACAGCGCCCTGATTGGCCTCCCAGCTGGCAGCCATGCGGGGCTGCATGTACAAGCCGGCCAAGTGCTTGGCCTCTGCCATCCAGGCTGGCAGGAAAGCCTCCCCCTTCCTCTCACACAAATTGTGCAGCACACAGCACACTGCCACCATGTGTGGAATATTCTGCTCGGAGAGGTCCAGACGGGTGAGGAGGAATCTAAAATGGGACTTCAGCTGGCCGAAGGCCCCCTCCACCACGATGTGGGCCCTGCCAAGCTTGGCATTAAATGCCTGTTGGGGAGGGTTGAGGTGTCCTGTGTAGAGCTTCATGAGCCAGGATTGTAGGGGATAGCCCGCATCCCCCACGAGGCATGTCCACATCCTGGACACTGATGTGGCGATCGGAGAAGAAAGTCCCAGCATGCAGCCTCTGGCAAATGGAGGAGTTGCAGTACACACACGCATTGTGTGCTTTGCCAGACCAGCCCACACTGATATCCACAAAGTGGCCCCGGTGGTCAGACAGAGCCTGCAGGATGATGGAAAAGTATCCCTTGCAGTTGAGATAGAGTGAGGCCTGGTGTTCCGGGGCACGGATGGGGATGTGTGTCCCGTTGATAGCCTCCCCCCACCCCCAGAAGTTGGGGAAGCCCAGGGTACAAAAACCCTCAATGACTGCATAGACATCGGCAAGGCCTCAAATTGTGGTGGGAGAGGTCCAGGTTGGATATTAGGAAAAACTATTTCACTAGGAGAGTAATGAAGCACTGGAATGGGTTACCTAGGGAAGTAGTGGAGGCTCCATCCCTAGAGGTGTTTAAGTCTCGGCTTGACAAAGCCCTGGCCGAGTTGATTTGGTTGGGATTGGTCGTGCCTAGAGCAGGGGGCTGGACTTGATGATCTTCTGATGTCTCTTCCAGCTTGATGGTTCTATGATTCTATGATTCTATAAGGCGGATGACTCTGCAGAGCAGCACTCTTTTGATGGCCTTGACCACCTGCAGAGGGACACACAAAACCAAGAGTCACTGAGGTGCCAGGGTGGCTGAGAGTGCTCCTTCCCCTCCACTGCCCTGCGCCCCCACTCCTCAGGAGCAACTCCCACCCTTGCAATCCTGGCCACCGCAGGCTGTCCATAGTGCGGGCAGGACAGAACAAACCCTCCCATGGAGGGGACTTGCACCACTTCCCCCCCTTTTCCCTAGGGCAGCCCATCCCCTCCTTGCACCCCCCTCCTGGCACAGTGGCCAGAGACTTCCATACCTGCATGAGCACTGCTCCGACGGTGGATCTCCCCACTCTGAACTAGTTCCCCATGGCTCAGTAGCTATCCGGCATGGAAAGCTTCCAAAGGGCAATGGCCACATGCTTCTGGAGGGGAATGGCGGGCCTCATGTGCATGTCCCGTCACTGCAGAGCAGGGGTGAGCCACTCACAGAGCTCCATGAAGGTGTCCTTCTTCATCCTGAAGTTCTGGGTCCATTGTTGGTCTCCCCAGCATTCCAGGATGATGTGGTCCCACCAGTCTCTGCTGGTGTCCAGATGCCAGATGCGGCGGGGCTCACTGACATCCAGGAGCTGCAGCTGCTCCTCCACATACCCCAGGAGAGTCCGTATGACAGCTTGGGCATTGGGCTGCAGCAGATGCTGCGAGGCAGCCTCCAGAAAGTGCTGCCAAGCTTGCAGCAATACATCCAAAAGAAGCACCGGAGTGCCCAGGGACAGCTCCACCTCCATGGTGCAGAGTGCTGTGGTATCCCGAGTGAGGGCAACCAGAGCACGGAGAGAAAAAAATGTTCTGCTGTACCTCAGCGAGGCAGGCAATCAAGCAGGGAAACCTGAGAACTAGCTGTCCAGGGGGGTCCCTTTAAGCACAGGCCTCAGATAGCCTCAGGCAGCAGCCACACAAAGTAACTCCTGACCTGATGCCCTGCCGGAACCAGTTCCAGCCGGCCTTAAAAGTGATTCAGCATCCAATCCGTGTGGACATGCTCTTTCGAAATAGCAAAATGCTATTTCGAAATGCATTTTGTGTGTAGACGCGTTATTTCAAAATAAGGTATTTCAAAATAACTATTTTGAAATTAGATATTTCGAAATAACGTTGTAGTGTAGATGTACCCTTAGTCTGCATCTACACAGCAGGCAGTTATTTCAAAATAATGTTGAAATAATGTCAAGCTGGTGGACTTCTTACTCTGACTCCTGTAACCCTCATTGTACGTGGAATAAGGGAAGTCAGAGGAAGAGTGCTCTATGTCAAGATCAGTGCTGTGTAGACACTCTCCATTTTGAAATAAGCTATGCAATTGACAATTTGCATAGCTTATTTTGAGTTAAGCCCTGCTGTGTAGACGCACCCACAGAGACTAACAAAAATACATATGTAAGCTTCAGGGGGTAGCCGAGTTAGTCTATACAGGATAAAATTAAAAAACAAGAAATGGTCTGGTAGCACTTTGTAGACTAAAAAACATGAAGATGGTATAATGAGCTTTCGTAGACAGAGCCCACTTCTTCAGATGATCGGTCATCTGAAGAAGTGAGCTGTGCCCATGAAAGCTCATGATACCATCACCATGTTTTGTTTGTCTATAAAGTGCTACCAGACCATTTCTTGTTTTTTAAGTTTAAAAATATATATAGTATCATGAGCTTCCATGGGCAAAACCCACTTTCCAGCTCATCTGAAGAAGTGGGATTTGCCCACGAAAACTCGTGATACTATGTATATTTTTGATAGTCTGTAATATTAAAAACGAATAGTCCTGTGGCACCTTAGAGACTAACATGGCTACCCCTCTGAGTCACCTTAACAGTGCTATACATGGGGACAGTTCCCTTCTTCTGCCATGTCTTTGTCTATGTGAACAAAATTGCACCAACGTATTTTGCTACTATCTCACATTATGTTACAAACTTGTGTCTAATCTGCTGTGAAGTGTTATCCCTACATCATTTCCTTTTCTACTCCTACTTCCTGGAAGTTTCCTCCCCATTGTACATCGGTGTTCTAGTTAATTTTTAGTGCATGGTACAAATTTGAATCTCAGTTCTTGTCATCCCCATGTTACAAAGATCCTTTTTCTATTATTCCACTCACTCTGCTAGTATTTGCAACACCTCCCAATTTAGTAGCATCCATTAATTTAATAACTGTGCTACTGGCTGTTGATTACAAGTCATAAGTGCAAATAAAGTGGGGCCCAACATTGGTCCTTGAGGCATGTCATTAGATGTCTTCCCATAATTCAGTAGACTGTCATTTATCATCACCCTTAATACAAAGTCCACTAGCTCTTTCTTGGCTTATGTACATTTATTTGTACATCACAATTTTCAGGAATTAAGATTTTGTGATAGATCAACTGTGCAAAGTTCAGCTATAGGGCTACTGTAGTGTTTCAGCAAGTATTGCATAACCGGAAACGTGAGCTTTTAGAGCAGGAGGGCACACGCATCTTCTATCTCCTCCACACCCAGCATTCTTAGTGCCCCAGCGCTATAACAAGGAGGAAAGCTGGACTGCCCTAAGTGGGATATGAGACATATAGGCATTGATAATATCTGTGGTGGTGAAACCTCCCACATCATTCATGAGGAAGGAAGGGGCTGGTTTTATCAGTCTACATCTCTACTGTCCATCTAGACGAGGGGAAAGATCCTTTTGAGATACTGACCTTCTCCATCAGAAATGGTGAATTCCAAATCTTTTCTGCCCAGAACCATAATCCCTTTACACATTACCATATTTTATTGCCCAGATAATATTTTAGTGCTGTTTCCACAGCACCTTTTCTTACATAAGGTAAATGTTGCACTCTTATCATTGCTTATCACTTCATAAGACCCTAAGAACGGCCATACTGGGTCAGACCACAGGTTCATCCTGTCTGCCAACAGTGGCCAATGCCAGATGCCTCAGAAGGAGTGAACAGAACAGGTAATCATCACATAGTCCCTCTCTTGTCATCCATTTCCAGACAAGCACAGTCTACAGACACCTTTTATACCAATCCTTGCTAATAGCCATAGATGGACCTAACATTCATAAATGTATCTAGCTCTTTTTTGAACCCTATTAAAGTCCTGGTCTTCACAACATCCTCTGGCAAGGAGTTCCACACGTTGACTGTACGCTGCATGAAGAAAAAAGATTTCTGTGCAAGCCCGGTGCCTTTTTGCCAAGTTTCCCTATGAGAAAAATAAAGGATGGTGTTTAAAATGTTCAGGCAGTTGAGGTGATCATTTCTTAGTACCTAATAACATTGCCTCATGAACAAAAATCTTTGAGCTAAATCATAGCCTCTGGGCTGCATAGCTCAAGGTGAGGGCAAAAGGAGGCCCCACTGATTTGACCAGAATTTTTTCTTTTGCTTTGTTTATTGTATTTATTAATCCTGAGCATTTGGATGGCATCTATCACCACATTACAAACATTAACAGATGTATCCTCACAACGCTACTAAGATGTAGGGCTATACTGCTTCCCCTGTTCCATAGAAGGGGAATTGAAGCACAGAATGACTAAGTGACTTGGCTAAGCTCACACAGGAAGTCAAGCGTGCAGCTAAGAGTCACTGTCCCTCTTCCATACTAATGGCTGCAATTCCAAAAGTTTGGGCTTGTATATCCAATTCCTATATTTTTTTTCTTCAGAATTAGGCCACCAAATCTCCACTGATGGCCTTGAAAATCCCACCCTGTGTATGGTCAAGTGCAATTACTCTGACTTCTTTCAGGGTTATCCATAGTGCAGTGCTGCCAACTGTGGGGGGAATCTCGTTCCCCTGGGGTACAGAGCCCCCAGAAGGGTCTGAGGCCGGAGGTCAAATCAGTGAGGCAGGAGAGAAACCTAGAAAGGAAAACTTTATTATGCATGCATGCAGGCTGACAGCAGAGCCATCGCAGTCAGTCCTGAGTTACAGGTTTTTGGATCCTTTATACAGAATGCTTAGACAGTTCAGTTGTGGATTGTTTTTCTTTAACATATCAAAGTCTCAGCAGAAGTACTCTGAGACTTCTGTTCACCCCAGGAGTGCTAGAAGTAAGTTTTACAAAACAAAGGCACATGAGAATATGGAGTGAGTAGTCTTACAAGGCAAACTGTGACAAAGATAAGAGTATACATGATAATTTGTGACAGACTAGGAGTATCCATGAATTTGAGATAGGCATTTGTAAGGGTCTTTGATTAGAGTTAATTTGATTTCACTCTGATACAGGAAGAGAGGTCTGGAAAACTTAACCCTTACAGCAGTTTTCTTTTAGAGAGTTTTGATTTCTGCACAGTCCCCCCTTAGACACAATTGGAGTTATTTGATTTTCCCCACACAACAGACAGGTAGTTTACTCTTGGAAACAGTCCTGTGACTCATATGTAATGAGTCCAAGAAAGTTTTTAACGGATATTTTCTCCCCTCAAAAAACACTGCCTCTGCAGATCCTGGTCTAAGGGTATCTAAAGGGTGGTACAATCCCTGTCCTCATTTCTTTCAATGTCTATGTATAGGCTTTCTGAATCAGACAAAATGGTGTTATGGAGCCCCTTGGAAGCATTTCATTTGTCTTATATTTCCATTCTCTTCTACAGGCTGGACTCTCACTGCGTCTAGACTGAATTCCTCTCTCGAAAGAGGAATGCAAATGAAAGACATTGAAAATGTTAATGAAGTGTGAATTTACAAATCTCGTGCTTCATTCCCATAATCGCATCTGAGCGCTTTTTCGAAAAAGGGTTTTTAAAAAAAATGCAGTCCAGATGGGGTTCTTTCGAAAAAAATCCCCTTTTTCCGAAAGCACCTTTAAACCTCATTTTTTCAGGTGTAAGGGTTCTTTTGAAAAAGGGGATTTTTTTTCAAAAGAACCCCTTCTAGACTGCGGGGGGGGGGGGGTGTTCAAAGAACCCTTTTTCAAAAAAGCACTCAGATTCGATTATGCAAATGAAGCACGAGATTTGTAAATTCACGCTTCATTTGCATTTTCAATGTCCTTCATTTGCATTCCTCTTTCAAGAGAGGAATGCAGTCGAGATGTAGCCTCAGGTTGGACTACAACTCCCATCATGCCCCTTGGCAAAGGACACAGAACACACCCCATCATGAATGGTAAAAGTCCCTTATTTTCCATGGAACAGTACTTGAGACCTATTCTCTGCCTCCAGTCTCTGCTCATGCAAAGTCAATTTTCTGCCCCCTCAGAGTTATTTCTGAGCAGGACTGTATTTGACTTTATTCCATATAGGCGCTTACACCGTACTCATCTCCATTGTATCTGAACACCTGAGAGGCCTCGAGCCTCTGAGTTTCTGTTCTTTTATCTGAGAAGATCTTTTATCTGAGAAGTTCCTTTTCACTGCGGAGTGCAAATGTGAGCTAGATCTTAGAAAAGACAGCCACAATGAAGGCTTCAATTAAAATTCAGGCAACAATGTCAAGAGATGACAAACTAGGGAGCTGAGTTCACGTCAAAATTCTCCAGACAGAACACTTTTTTTTAACATAATCATCGAAACAATCCTTTCAGCTATTTCCCCATTTTAATTGCAAACAATTTATTTCCTTGTTTCAAACAGTTCCAGCAACCAGAGGAAAATGACAAAAAAAAATCATGTAATGGAATCTGAGTACTGCCAAATACTGAATTATTTTTTATTTTTTCTTACTCTATACATGATTAATTGCTTCCTTGTATATTGGACTCCTAGCTAAAACCACTGTGACAGGCATCATGTTTTAAAATAATGACAGTATTTAAGACTTAACACAAAACAAAACTTAACATTCATAACTTATTTACTCAGTTACTTGCTGAGCAGAGAAACAGCTAGACCCGTAGACCCGTTCTATTTGGCAAACCTTAATTATTTCTCGCTCTCGCAAAGACACAGATAAGTAAAACATATTATTGCTGAATAAAGGTTTTGCTTTGCCTAACCATTATAACTTTAAAAATAAATAAATAAAGTTGGCATTTCATTTCTAGATATTTTAATTACCTGGATGGCCTCCTTTAAATGCTGGATGTAGGCACTGAAAATTTGTACTGATAGAGGAAGAAACTGTTTCCACGAGTTCTTCATTTTCATGTGTTATGAATTGTAATATCTAGGATGGGTAAGACGCCCATAGACTTAGAAGAGGGAATACACTGACATGAAACTATTGTACTGTTGTAACAGTATATTTAATCTCAGTGGTTTATTTGCAGGTACGAATTGTAGTTTGTTTTTTCCTTCTCCTCCCACCATGCCAAGGAATATTTTTTTAAGTGTATAACAGAAAAGCCCCAAGGCATCAGAGAACAGACTATTCCTCCCCCCCCCCCCCCCCCGGCTTTTAAATAGACAAGTGAAAAAAGCTAAAAATTCTGTTCTTCTACCAGGTCAGGAAGTCTTTTCCCAGTCCTGTCAATGTGGACTGCTCTTTTTGAGATACTCCATCTCTGACCTCTTGCAGTGTTCCTTATTAATGAAGCAGAAAGTTGTTTCCTCCCATTCCCCCTGTCCCTTTATCCCTTCCAAATATCTCTTTCTGTTCTTTATACTGTTAGGCATGTAGACTATTGGCCTTGAGGGGAATGATTGTTAATATTTTATTTACTTTTAATTTGGTGTCATTTTTGCTTCTCCTTCATTTGCCTTCCCCCAACCCTTCTCACTCTGAATTCCTAGATATATATATTTTCCCCTTTCAGTGTTGCTAACTCATGTAAGCCACAGAGATGCCAGAAAATATTGCCAAATACTGAAATACATGTGAAATAAGGCTCAGTGCCCCACCCTAAAGCATAGAAATGTCAATTCCACTATCAGGTACAGGATGTAACTCCTTGGAGCTTAGTCAGGAGGGAGTATGGACTTAGATTGGCAGGTCGTGGTGGACAGTCAATTAGACATAAGAACATAAGAGTGCCCATAGGTCCAAAGGTCAGTCCAAAGGTCCATGTAGCCCTGTATCCTGTCTTCTGACCATTTCCAGAGGGAATGAACAGAACCTGTCACCCATTCCCAGCCTCTAATAAACAAAAGTTAGGGACACCATTCCTATCACCCTAGCTAATAAGCCTTGATGGAGACCTTTTCTCCATGAATGTATCTAGGTCTTTTTAAAGTCTTGGTCTTCACAGCTTCCTCTGACAAAACATGAATTCCCAGTTTGGCAGTGTGGACCAAACAACTAATGATACCCTGGGACATATATCAGAGGAATCTCAAGCAGGAGCAGCAAGTTTCTTTCACCTGTATATTTGATTTGACTGATTTCACTGATTTGACTACCTCTCAAATGTTGTGTCTAGTGAGCACAATTCAGGAAAAATGTTGATAAATTGGAGAGGGTTCAGAGAAGAGCCAGCCAGCTAGAAAACGACAGACTTAGAGAGAGACTTGATTACAGTCTCTTAGTCCTGGTCTACAGTAGGGAGTTATTTCAAAATAACACCCCCTTGTTTCGAAATAATAAGTGGAGCATTCACACTACCAAGTTCATTATTTTGAAAATAACAGGATGGTTATTTTGAACTCCTGCTTCCCTTGGGCTATGTCTAGACTGCAAGCCTCTTTAGAAAAAGAGCGTCTAGACTGCAAGCAGAACTTTTGAAAAAGCAAGCCTCTTTTTTGAAAGAAAGCAGCGAGTGAGTCTGGATGCTCTCTTTCTAAAAAGCCCTGTTGGCATTCAAGAATGCCTTTTTTCGAAAGAGCACTTTTGAAAAAAGGCGTTCTTCCTCGTGAAATGAGGTTTACTGCCATCGAAAGAAAAGCTGCATTCTTTTGATTTAATTTCGAAAGAACGTGGCTGTAGTCTAGACGCAGGTGAAGTTTTTTCGAAAAAAGGCTACTTTTTTCGAAAAAACCCCTGAGTCTGGACACAGCCTTGGGGAATAAGCTTATTTCGAAAAAGTTATTTTGGGAGTTATTATTTCTAATGTAGTTATTTCTAGATAATTTCCTTGTGTAAACATGCCCTAAGCAGCTGCATTGGGAACAAAAATGTAATAACGGTCTCTTACATGTAGTACTGAAAAGTATAACACAAGTCAATGTCTGGACGTTCAAAGTCTGGAAGCCAATTCAGTCTAGAAATAAGGGATCATTTTTAATATGGTGAATGTAATTAACAATTAGCAATATACCAACAGTGGTCCATCACTGACAATTTTTAAATCAAGATTTGTCCCCCCTAAAAGCTACACAGTAGAAATTATTCCAGGGAAGTTCTCTGGTCTGTGTTACACAGCAGGTCAGATTAGATTATCACAAGTGTCCCTTCTGGTCTATTAATCTGTGAAATCTTCACTCTATTCTCACACCAAAGCAAACCAAGAGGGAGTCCACTGATGTGCAGGGTATTACAACAGTAGCACAGGGGAGAGCCAAGTCAGGCACAGACTGGTGAAAAGAAAAAGAGTGACTCCAGATTTACACTACTGTAAGACAAGCATCGGGGTAATGGGAATTTGCTCAGGGGGTGGCTGCTGTAGTGCTGAAGGACGGTCTTCTTAACAAGGGCTCAATCCTAGGACTAGAGATAGCCTGGGTTTGATTCCCATCTCTGCTACAGAGTCTGTGTCTGAGTTCCAGTTCTCCATCTCTAAACCATGGATAATAATACTTCCTTTCTAAACAGACAAGCTAAGCCCAGGGGTGGGGAAATGCTCCCCAGTTCTCATCCCCTTCACCTTGGCTAGGGAAATAAAGTCCTGAACCAAGAGGCAGAAATAGTTCCTCTGTATACAAAGACACAGGTGGGACAGAAGTTACATATGGGTACAGGTTTGTATTAGGGATGTTAAATATCGGTTCATTGAATAGTAGAGTAACCGCATGAATTCTTATCGGTTAGTCGATTATTCTATAATCCCTGGTGGCAGGGCTGGCAGCAAGTGTGCTCTGGCCCCACTCCAGAGGAGCCCCCTGCCTCTCCGCGCTGCTGCCTTTGAAATAGTGGCAGCAGCGTGGTTACCGGGCAAGAGCTGGTCCGCAAGGGAAGCCAGTTTAAAACCCAGCTCCCCTCACGGGACACAGCGTGAGCTGGAAGTAAGCCAGGCAGTCTGCCCACCCAGCTCCTAAGATACTTTAAATGCAGAATGGCAACGGGAGTAGGTCCTGGACCCTGCCTGAGCCAGGACTGAGCCAGGCTGCCTGACTCCTAATACATTTTAAATGCAGAGACGCAGCAGGGTTTAGGTCCCACACTTTTCGCAAGCCAGGACTGAGCTGGGCTGCTGGCCAACCTGCTAAAAAAATTATTGAGGGGGAGGGGAGCAGAGAATTCATATGTCTATAAATAAGCTTTTGCTTATCAGTTAATTGACTAAACTATTACATTCCTAGTTTGTATGGGACTTATGTGGGAGCAGTGTCTGAGCAGAGTGGAGGATAATGGGGACCCAATGAGAGGTACTAACTGAGCCTGGCTAAGAAACCCACAAGCTCCTATTTGTTGACCAGAGCCTGCGCCCTATGCACTAGGCCTGAGAGCCTATCCCTTGATTGGCCTGTCCCAAGGACCCAAACAAGAACTGCCCTCACTCACTTTCTTGCCAGCCCTAGTAAAATATAATTGCTCTAGCTATGTGTCTGAGTGATTATTGTAACCCACCACAGATACGGCCCACCGGACTTACTTGCTGGAACGCCTGTAGTACTTGCCTCCAAGTTGTGGTATATCTGACACCTAAGAGGTTTTGGGGGCTTCATTACTCCACAATCTCAGCATTTGAAATAGTCATTTTGCTTCATATGAACCTATCTTGCTGAAGGAATTTTTAAAATTGTTTTGGATATGCATTTTACTATAGCACTTAGCCTTATTGCTTTTTTGCAACTCCTGATTCTAGTTATCTCTTATGAGCCATTCAAGGGACTCATAGTTTAGTACCAAAATATGTGTAACCAGATGTCAGGTTCTAGGACTGTGCCGAGAAACACAGAGTTCCTTTGTTAGCTTACCCTGAAATCAGAATTTTATGTGTTCCAACTAGGCTCATGTAGGATCTGACTGTCTCTCCGAAGCAGATAGAAATAGGTGAAGATATGAAGATAAAATCTTAGGAACACCCAAAATAAGAAGATAGTTGAGGGTGAGGTCTATTTTGTTGGTATTAAATATGTTTGGTAAGAGAGGAAGTATGGTCTAGTGGTTAAGGCAATGGTTCTCCCATTAATACACTCAGTAATTTGTTTTCCTGAGTTTTTCAGACAAATATCCCATGAAAGTTCACCATTTTAGATCATGTTGCTCTCTGTAACGCAGCAGTTCTCATGAAATTTTTGACATCTTGGACCATGCACTGAGACTAACAATAAAAGGGTGAGTTTCTGCCAACTGTGGTGGTTTTGTGATTACTGTTATTACTTTCCTAGTGTTTCCAAAAAACCCCAAACACACATACCACAGCCTCTGGGATGTAATTTGTAAATAATGGTAAGAGAGAGGTTTTAAGTCAATCCTCACAATTGAAATCCCAAACTAAATTTTGCTGTGTGTTTTGAGTGAAGGGAGCAGGATCTATCGCTCAATATCAGGATCTTGGTTCCACGTCAGAAACAAAGGTCAAAGGAGCCTCACTCTTTCAGAATGGTTTCCACATGGTCCAACATGGCAAAAGATCTTGTGACAATACCTAGTTAAAGGAAAGCTTCGTCATCCAAAATGGTGGAAATTGCATAGGATCCATAGACATTTTTAGCCCCAAATCTCACAAGAATAAATTGTTGCTTTCATTGCTGTCAGAACAGAGAATGGACCCCAACCTCAAAAAACAAACAAAAACAAAACATTCGCAAAACTTATCTAAATACCTCCTCTAGATTTAAATGACATTTCAACCCATCTGATCATACAACCAAAAATCCTCTTAGCTGAAGTTTGAGCCACAAGATTAAGAACAATGTTGTGAGAGGCATGATCTCTTAGGGTATGTCATGAATACATGGCTCCGTTGACGGAGCCATGTAGATGAGTTTACTAGACATAGGAAAACGAAGCGGCAATTTAAATAATCACCTCTTCATTTACATCAAAATGGCTGCCGTGCTGTGCCAATAAGCTGTTTGGCGGCACAGTGGGACAGTCTGGATGCGCCGCAGTCGACAAGGGAAGCCTTTGTCGACCGCTCCAGAAAACCTCATTTCTCGAGGCATAACGGAGCAGTCGACAAAGGCTACCCTTGTTGACTGCGGTGCGTCCAGACTGCCCCACTGTGCCGCCAAACAGCTGATCGGCACAGCGCAGTGCCATTTTGATGTAAATGAAGCGGCGATTATTTAAATCGCCGCTTCATTTTGCTATGTCTAGTAAACTCATCTACATGGCTCCGTCGACATAGCCGTGTAGCTAGACATACCCTTAGAGATATTTAAGAGCAGGTAGGATAGACATCTATCAGGGATGATCTAAATGGTGCTTGGTCCTGCCGTGAGGGCAGGGGACTGGACTTGACGATCTCTTGAGGTCCCTTCCAGTTCTAGTGTTCTATGATTCTATGATCCATGTGTTTCATTGTTATATTTATTAGGGTTTTCAGGTTACACTGTTATTAGTGCACAAGCCTTATTGATTCCTCCAGACATGTACATATAAAACTCTGATCACCATAGGATCTGCACGCTTTCGGCCACTGAAGACAAGGACAAAACAGCCATTGATTTCCATGGTATTGGACCCTGATTTCCTAGCTTCCTAACAATGACGCAAGGGAACTCACATGCTTGAATGTTCCGTGTTTCTTTTATCATCACATTTTTAGAGGTATAACAGCTTGGGGCTTATTAGAAAATAAGAAAGAAATTATAAGCAATATCCAGGATATGAGAGAGTCACAGAGATGGCCTTGTCCTTAATGAGAAATCACAGAGAAGATTACTGACATCGCTTGCCTATATGCTCTGGCTTATCAGCTGGTCTGGGAGTTTAGGCTCCTGTGATATTGAATGAAGATTATAAGCCAGATGGGCCACAAATTCTTTCAGACCTTCTTGGCAGCTGCTCTCATTACAAAAGCCAGCCAGCCTTTTCCAAAAATAAGAATGTGAAGCAAATTGGGCTTATAGACCCTTATAATGCAATTGCACCCAGAGATGAGGGCCTGAGCGGGCAGGCAGAAATATTATTGATGGCTGCTGAAAACAGGGAATAAGATGTTATTAAGCCAAGTCAGAGATAGATATCGATAGCTAATATAAAGCCTTTATTGGTTTACAGGCTTCAGGAAAGAAGGTTCAGAGCTTTGACCCTTTGCTTTGCTTTTAATTTCACTGGAGGAGCGGGGTTTATGAATAAAACATATCTTCTCTCATGATTCTGATATTAGTCACTACTCTCCCTGTCCCTTGTTCACTCAGAGCAAGCAACATACACTAACTACATAAACTCTGAGAGCTCTATTGTACCGACAAGGAGAAGGGGGAAGAATTCGTGGCAGGGGCGGGGAGAGAAAGAATAAGAGAGGAATGGAGGGACGATAAGAGATGGATGAGATGCCTTGGGGGAGAAAAAGAAGAGGAAGCGGGAGCAAAGAGTGGTAAGAATGGACAACGTAATGAGGTTTGGGAACAAAAACAAAATCCTCCTCCATATGTCCCAGTGGGATGGCAGAGCTGCTTCATAGCTACAGAGGTACCTCCACATTCCCAGCATGGAAAGACAAGGGTTTCATGCAAGGAACATGAAGGATTCTCATATGTATGTGACAGATCCCCTGGCTCCACTCCCCTGCCTGTTTTTCATTTTCCCTTACAGCCACACCAAAAGCTCGCAAGTGTCCTGTGTCGGGGGTTCAGATCCTGACAGCCTGACCCTAAAGAACTAAAGAAGTTCAACAAAAGCTCAGAGCCCTCCAAAAACATGGCAGTCTGGGGGAGAGTGGGATCTTAAGAGACAGGGTATGTCTGCACTTGCCCCCTAGTTCGAACTAGGGAGGCAAATGAAGCATACCGATGTTGCAAATCAAGCATGGGATTTAAATATCCCATGCTTGATTAGCATAATCATGGCCGGACGCCATTTTAAAATTCCGGTCGCCCTATTTAATTTGCCGTGTGTAGAAGCGGTAGTCCGATTTAAAACCCTTTGTCGACCAGCATTTTAAAATGGCGACTGGCTGAGATTATGCTAACCAAGCACGGGATATTTAAATCCCATGCTTGATTTGCAACTTCGGTATGCTTCATTTGCCTCACTAGTTCAAACTAGGGGGCAAGTGTAGAAATACCCACAGAGAGGAATAAAGCTCACGTAGGGTAGAAATTTTCAACAAAGATTTAGGATCCTACATCCCCTATTAAAATTCAGTGGATTTTAGTGTCCTCAGCACAGCTCTGCAGCACGATGGTGTGTGCCTGCGTGGCCATATGCAAAAAATTCTTCCCCCGCCCACCTCCTCTGGATAGCCGCGTGGCAGGCCAGCTGAGATGATGTAGTGAGGGAGCCACTGGGATAGGGGGTTGGGCCCTTCTGCAGCTGTGTGGGGTGGGAGGAGGCCTGATCTGGTGACCAGGGCTTCCACGTGGGTGGGGGGCAGGGTCTGTTCTGGTGGCGTGGGACTGGGAATGGGGCCTACAACATGGCATGGGGGAGTCTGCTCTGGTGGCCGGGAATGGGACATGCCACATGGCTGGAGGGGCGGGGTCTGTTCCGCCAGCTGAGTACGGGACATGTTGCATGGTGCGGGGTGGGGAGAGGGAGAATTCTGCTCCGGCAGCTGGGAGTGTGTCTGTGTTAATAAATTGGTGTGGCACACATCCAAACCAGTGCACCTGACCTCAATTTTGGTGCACAAGCCAAAATTCACTCGGTTCATGATTGGAAAACCTTAGAGGAAACACTGGTCCTAAGTCAGGGTTTTTTAAATGACTCAAATAAAAAGGTTTACAGGTCAAGGTAATGGAGATGGTGACTTGGAGACAGCCGAGAATGTATCATTTATTCTGATGTCCTGCGCAAAACACAGGCCCTAGATATCACACAAGCATTCCTGCAATGAGCCAAGCAAGCTGTGCCTAAACCAGGACTTACCTTTTGGAGGCCTGGTCTATGCTAAAGGGGAAAGTTGACTTAAGATATGGAACTCCAGCTATGTTAATTATGTAGCTGGAGTCAAAGTATCTTCAATTTTATTTTGGCGCTGGCAGGAGCACCCTCTCAGTTTGAATTATCGGGTCTTCACTACACTTGCTAATTCAAAAGCCAGAAGATCGACTGTGGCAGTGTTGGTCTTCTCCATAGTGCAGACAAGCCCGGGGAGACATCCAATCTTGATCTAAAGAGCAGATGAAGGTAATAAAAATACTCAAAACCCCTTGCCAAAGACCTTGATGAACTACTTTGTCCATGTTAAAAAAAAATCGCCCTCTTAACAAAAATGCCACTGACCTGAGAACAGAAAAAAAAATCACTTAAAAGGGTTAATTAGATTTGTTTTTAGATTGTTTCCTATTATCGGACGCATTATGGTCGAGAAAGAAAGAAACCATCCTCCTCCTTGGGTAGCTCATTTGCTATGCGGGCATGGTAAATTCAACAGTGTTGTTTAGACTCCTTCTTCTTAGTCAAAAATAATAGCTGAAATGTATGCCCAATTGACTGAAGTAATCAACCATTCCTTTAATGGGCTATTATGCAATCACTATACATTCTTCCAAAACAGTTACGAACTCACAGAGGAGGCCTTACAGTTTTTATTAGTATTAGTTCAGAAACAGATCTGAATCCCACCCCTCACCCTAGCCCCAATGGTTTACAAACACTGAGCCTGAATTTTGCTTCGCAGGTTTTGAGTGGGAGATGAGGCTGGCACTCTGCCCGTAGAGCCCTGCACGGATATAAATGACAACCTGCAGATGCAGATACTTGAGGGTATAAATCGATATCTGTGGAACTGCAGGTTATTCCCAGGAATTCCAGCAGCAAAAGGAGCAGAACGTGCAGACACCGCTTTCAGGAGTCAGCGCTCTATGCCAGACAGCTCGTGCGGCACGGCTTTACCCCTCCAGCTCTGACCCCATATCTTCCAGGCAGCTGTCTGTCTCTCCTGTCCAGGGATGTGCTGATGAGCCTGGTGCTCACCCCAGTGCATAGGGCTGGGGGCAGTACAGCCACACTGGAGGAGTTGCCTGCATAGGGCACTGGTTCCTGGGAGAAATAGCTTCATGTTCTGCTCTTTTTCTGGCTGTGGTTCCCGGGAGAGCCCTGCGGTTCCACAGATAATGCTGTGTATCTGTGGATATAAATTTGTAACCACACAGGGCTCTATCCATCTTCCGAAGCTATGAGGAAAGAAGACTAGTAGGATTCAGGCAGTCAATTCCGTACCTAGTCCTGCCACAGACATACTGTATGGCCTTGGGCAAGTCATTTAATGTCTCCGTGTCCTCTGTAAAATGGGGAGGATCATCTTTCCTTTCCCCTACCATTTGCCTTTTCTTCCTAGATGGTGAGCTCTCCACATGCAGGCACTGTTCCTTACTATGCCATTGTAAAGCAGTTGACATAAGAGGACAATGATCTCGCTTAGACACTCTGGGTGCTCGTGTCTTGTTAGTAACAATAAATTGTACCACAGATGGTCCTTCCACTGAATGGAGAGGATTGAGTAGTCTAGAATATACATTTATATAGCCCTTTGTGATGGTAGGTTACTGTAAATGCAAAGCTCTTACAATTACGCTTCTGAGAGAGAGCTGATAGGTAATTTAATTCTGTTTTTCCCCATCATCGTCATTAGCTTACAGTAAATGCTCTGAGGGTGCTCAGATTCTCAGTAAAACAAGGCACTGTCTCTTTCAGATAGATCCAGCACTTAATTTTCTCTAAGACTTATGTTTCATTTCCCTACCACTGCCTCACTGCAGGCTAGATTGTTTTATATTTACTCAGTCAACATACTACCTTATTCGGCGAGAGGCACAAGTACTGTTATCCCCTCCACATCTCTTCTTCACAAGCCATGGTTCCAAGCACACAGAGTAAGCTGGCATTGGGCACCTCCTGTACTCAGACCCTTTCCACCCCTGGAATAGGTGAGTGTAGCCCGGGAAGGATTTATAGTGAAATTTAGGTGGGTAGGCTCACCAGTCTGATCAGAGATTCCAAGTTCGTCCTCCCTATCCCAAGTTACAAGCAGGTAGAACTGTCTGGTTCCACCTCTGGAGGATCTGAGGATCCAGAACAACAGCCACTCTTACAGTCAGGATATTCAATGAAAACAAGTTTTATTATTTCTGGTATTAAGGTGGCAAACACAACAACGCATATAGCACTGAGTATACAGATGCATTGACTCTCCTCTGTGGACATTAACAAAATTTGTGTTATGAATTGGACTTATCTAAGTATACAGATCTAATTGCCCAACCGGATCTCATACGCACAGAATCTGCTTTCCAAAGGCTGACCATGGAAGGACCAGCCTCCCTCCACTTGAGGGACCATGGTGCAGGTGGAGTAGGGAAAACTTAGAAGCAAGACTTAGACAGAATAAATGAAGCAAGACAGAGATATAAAGACTGAAAAGAGAATAGAGCTTGTTCTCTGACCTTGAGAGAAAACTGTGAGCACTCCGGAGTGTGCTTAAGCAGCAGCAGCCCTGACTTCCTTAACTTCCAGGCCTTTATCCCCTTTCTGGCACCAAGACGACCAACCTCCTAACTAAAGTTGGACTTTGCACCCTGAGATTTCTGTGGGTACCTGCAGCTGATTGGAGAAGATATTGGGGAGGGGGTGTCTATGAATATGTATAAAAGAACTACTTGATGCCTCCTTGGACTGATTCCCGGAACCAGGAAAGGGCAGGAAATCTGTTCTCTTGAGTTTTGCTGGGCTCTGCAGATTTGGACTTATCTATACTCATGCGATATTGAGTCATAGCCCATCTGTGTCCATCTTGTTAGTCTTTAAAGTGCTGCATAGTCCTGTCTTTTGTTGAAAGAAAAATAGAAAAATGATTGAACACTACACTTTATCACAATGCTATTGCTAAAGCTAATTCATATAGGATAAAATAAGACCTGTAGGCCTTGCATTACTGGCATGCTATTAAAATATATCAAGAAAGGGATAGGATAGGAAAGATGTATCTTAGCAGGTTACCGTGGGCAGGGAATGGGAAAAACTATAGCTTTGTTCCTCAAGCACGGAGGGGCTGCAGAACTTAGCACAGCAGCTATGTATGGAGCAACATAGGGATGAGAGTCATGATTTCCCCTCTGTTCCCATAACGATCCAGGAGACAGTGTGCTGGTGGTTCAAAATGTGAGCATATTACTTCCCTCTATATGCTGGTTAACACACAAATTTAGCCCTATGGGATGAATGGTGGACCAGGTGTTATTTGTGCATAGATTCTAAAGCCACCACAGATGATTATGGTCATCTGGTCTGACAGCATAGGCCAGAGCACTTGCCCCAAGTAATTCCACAAGCAGATATTTTAGAGGAACCTCCAGCCTTGATGTAAAGATTGTCAGAGATGGAGAATCACAGAGAGTTTGGGTAGCAGAATCAGTCCCATAATATACTGTAAAAGTTTCTGGAAAGACCCGTCAGAAGGCATGGCTGGGGTTGTGTTTCGCTCATGGATTCATTATCTTTAAATAAAGCAAACACATTAGGAAAGGGAAGAGGGCGAGATGGGGGTCTCTTCCAATCCCATGGAGCCCCATCTGCTTTGCAGCTTTCCTAGACACGACACTGGGCGCCATTGGCTCTTCATTTTTCAAGGGCACTTAGCATTTCACTGCCGCAGCTGCTTCCGCCCCAGCTGCTCTTAGCTGGTTTTCCTTTCATTTCAGATTTCACTGGCCCCTTTTCCTATTATACTGAGTAATATAGGAGTCGGAATGATGTATGTAATGAGAAGCTGAGGTTGTGAGGGTCCGTTATTGACACAGCCAACAAAAAAACCACAAAAACCTTTAGCCTACATCTCTAAGCAGTGTAATGTATTGTTTGCTATCCCCCCCACTCATCCACATGTAACAGTAAATGAAAGCAAAGAAGAATAGTAATATTACACTTTCCCCAAAGACTGACACACAAAACAAACACACTCATTAAACCCAAACTCTTGCCTGAATTTCAGCCCTGTGCAGATAGTCAGGCAAAGGTCAATTTGCCACTTATCTCCCACTTCATTATTATTAATTATTCATCCTACCACAGATCTACAAGTCCAAGACCCACGGTGCCTAGCACTATGTAAATACAACAAAAACTGGTCGTTTCTCTAGAAGGCTTAGTCTGGACTACAGCCTTTTTTCGGAAGAAGCTTTTTCTGGAAGAGATCTTCTGAAAAAACTTCTTTCGAAAGAGAGCTACAACACTGCAAAAGTGCATTGAAAAAGCAATCTGCTTTTTTGAAAGAAAGCGTCCACACTGAATGGACACTCTCTCACATATAAGCTGTGATTACTATGGATGGAGTGGCCACCAGGGCATCTGTGTTTTTCTTTTTCCTTTTTTCCCCTCTTTTCACAAAAAGAGCTCTTTCGCAAAAAGGCTTCTTCCTCATAGAATGAGGATTACCAATGCCGGAAAAACCCTCTGTTCTTTTGATTTTCTTGCAGAAGAATGCGATTGCAATGTGAACTTTCCTCAAGTTTTGTTGGAAAAAATGGCTGCTTTTCTGACAACATTCTGTAGCATAGACATAACCCTACAGAATCTATACAATCTAAGGATAGGACAAGGGAGAACTGAGGTGGCTTTAGTTTGATGGGCTATACAAGGAAAGAGTGCGTGTGTGTGTGTGTGGGGGGGGAATATTGTGAGTATTTAATTATAAGAGAAGCCTGACCATTGTCCATGTTTTAGTAGACTTCATGGCAAAGAGTTTAAAGGGGAGAGATTTACAGTAATGAGTTTTGTGGCAGTTTATGGGAAGTACATCGCAAGTCTGAGGGGCAGTAAAGGAGAAAGAATGAAGCTGCCCATTTAAACCTTCCATTTTGAGCTGAACCTCTGTGCTATGGTGAATTTCACCCCTACTAATTGATGCTTCTTTTCCCGATAAGGTTATTCTCCTCTTTCCCCACTCCTCCCCTGACCCCTGCCAGGACAGTTAATATGTCCAAGTTGACTGTGGAGCAGAGAAGAGTGCTACCACCCTGAATAATATAAACACCAACATGGTGTGCATAGGCAGGCTATACCTCAGGGTTGTTGGGTGTTCATTCCCCAAAGACGAGCACAATTGTTTGGCTTTTTCCACATCAGCAGTATCCTCCCTCTCAATATTTACTACAAGGAAAGCCTATGGATATTTCTACACTCGCGGCTTCTTGCGCAAGAACATCTTGCGCAAGGGTTCTTGGGCAAGATGTCTTGCACAAGAAAATGTCCACACTGCCATATGTGTGCTGTGCTTTTGCGCAAGAGCTCCCATGGCAGTGTGGACGCTTTCTTGCGTAAGAAAGCTCCACGGCCATTTTAGCCATAGGGCTTTCTTGCGCAAGAAATCCCTGCCGAGCATCCATACTGCCCTCTTGCACAAGAGCTCCTGTGCAAGAGGGCTTACACCTGTTAAAAAAAGAGCATAGCTCTTGCGCAAGAAGCCCTCTCTTACCACGCAGTACTGTAAATTTCCTTGCGCAAGAGCGGGCGGGGAGTGTAGACGCTCTGCGGATTCTTGCACAAGAAAAGCCATACTTGTGCAAGAAGCCATGAGAGTAGCCTATAAGACAAGCCTAAAAGGAAAGGGTTTTTTCCCCCTCCAGCTCCATCATGAAGATTGAGGAAGATTGAGGGAGAAGGCTGTACTTTGTGGAACAGTCTACAGGGTACGTTCATGACCTCCCCTGTGCCCAGTTTCCCTGAGCTAGGTGGGGAACCAAGGAAAAGGGAGAATTCTGCTGAAGATAAGTTTCGTCATAGGAAAAGGGGTGTCTGTGTTCCCTGAGGGAGCTAAGCACAGACATTCCATGACCCCAAATACTAAAAATAAATATTAACAGTAAAATAACCATAAACCCCTTAGACTGGCATTTCCTTTCAAGCCAGAAAGATTTACAGAGAGTGTGAGACAAATTCAACCCGCAAAGACTACTCCCAATGAAGCCTTTGGGAATTCTGCACAAGTACCCAAGAACAGAATTGGGTCCCATGGGGAAGAGAAAATGAAATAACCTATAACCAGCTCTCACACCCCACTCCTTTCCCCCCGCCACAGACTGACCCAGTGTGCATCTGTCTCACTTCTTTAATGTGGCCTTAGCTTCAGATAGTGTCAGTGTCAGTTATGTTTCCTTCAGTGAGCTACAAAAAGCACCTCCAGCATTTTGTGCACTCAACCTGCAGGCAATCTGCTAACACTCAAGTGCTCATTGATTGGAAAATGATGCAACAGTTGGCTAGCTGGAAACATTATACTATGCAATAAACATGCGTTTCTATGGTTTCCTCCGCCCACCAGGAAAAGCATCCCTGAGTCCCTCATATTAATAGGGCGCGAGAGAGTTAAAATTAGGGCAACTTAGAAAAGCAAAGAAATTGCTGTGAAGGAACAAAGCTGTCTGTGTGGGCCTTTGAAATAACCCAGGTACTCCAGCTTTTGTGATTATGCGTAGCATAGTGTCGGGGCAGCCC
This sequence comes from Pelodiscus sinensis, assembly GCF_052426305.1. Classification (NCBI taxonomy): domain Eukaryota; kingdom Metazoa; phylum Chordata; order Testudines; family Trionychidae; genus Pelodiscus; species Pelodiscus sinensis. The sequence goes on from NC_143057.1 coordinate 124,504,216, forward strand.
GTCCATATAGGCAAACTAGGCGGTCACCTAGGGTGCCAAGTTAAATGGGGAGCTAAACAGTGGTACAATATCATTGAGGGTTTGGAGGTGCCAATCGCATGGCTCGCGTAGGTTGCCAGTTACTGGCAGCTCGCCTAGGGCTGCCCCTGCCCGTATGCCAATATCATTTCACCTCCCGATGGAAGTAGCTCCACTCAACATAGGAGCATCCCCTTCTGGACAGTGTCTCACCTAGTATTACCTGCTAAGGTGTTAATGGTTCTGACACCTTACATCAGAATGCACATCCCTCCCAGACCGTGGAGCCCACCCCTCTGCATACTGCCCTGCCACAGTGCCCCCACACTGGGGTCTTCTCCCTCAGGGAAACCCCCCCATGCCCACCTTGCCTCAGTGACCCTACTGCCAATCATCAGCAAGCCCCTTATCTCAGGGGCAAACTGCTGTTTGAAATGGCCACTCACCCTCAGCAAAGGGTATGGACCTGCTGCCCTCCGGTTCCCCCCTGCAGCCCTAGTACTCTCAGGCCTTGTGTCAGACCCTGCAGCCTGGGAGCTTGCCTGGCTACACCTTCCCCAGCCCTGCCTGCTTTCCCAGAGCCCTTTCTGTCTCAGAAAGCCTCTAGCTTCCTTAGCAGCTAGATCCCTCCTGCTCCACAGCTGAAGTAAAAATGTCTCTTTCTTCACTTTCAAGAGCTCTTACTTTATAGCCCTCAGCTGGGCCCTAATTGGCTTCTATCTGCCACAGCTGTTGTTCCTCAGCTCCAGCTCTCTTACAGGGCTGATTTTAACCCTTCTTAGGCTAGTGTGGGGGAGAGGCTCTGTCACACTATGCTTAAGGAAGGAGAAGATCTGGATAGATTTACCCATTTTCCCTTCAGATCCAAAGCATCCTGGAGTGGTTCTTTCTAGTAATGGTTTTCTTCAACACTATTAACTGCACTGCCATGGAATATCTTTCTTTCCCTGAAAAACCAGTTGACAAAACCAAAATTATTTTGTTTTCCTGAGAAGAACTATTTGAATTTGTTCCGGTTTTGCCCCCCCCCCCAGAAAAACCAAAGCCCACCCTACTCCCCCAATGCTGGCATTCTGTCAACCAAAATATACATTTTCATTCTTTTTTGCCAAAAACTCAATCATTTGACTTTCTTTTTCCAAGTAAACCAACAAACAAACCCTACCCCACATCATTCTTCATGTTAAAAAAAGTTTCAACCTAAAAATTTCCAGTCAGTTATTTCAAGAGGAATAAGGGATCTTTCGGAAAAGGCTTTATTTTTTGAAAGATCAGCATCTAGACTGGTGCTTTTCTCTGACAAAGCTCCATGCAGAAAAAAAGCGGCAGACATGCTAATGAAGCGCGCGAGATTTAAATCCCCGCTTCATTAGCAATTGCGATATGTCTAATTTACATCCCTTTTCCAAAAAAGGGATGTAGTCTAGACGTATCCTTGTTGTTTAGGAAAGACCCCTATTCCTCCTAGTGACAGTGTAGACAATGCCATTGTAGTCACCAGTTGGCAGGTTTGAACCCAGAACCTTTGGAATTTAGTGTAGGAGCCTCTACTGCTTGGGTTAAGAGCCAGGTGACTTTATAGCTCAAACAGTAACAACTCCTACACCAAGCTCCACAAGTCCCAGGTTCAAATCCACTTGGTGGTAGTTCCAAGTGGGGGTTTGTTGGCAGACTCAGCTAGGTCTCTGAAGCTCAGGATGTGCTCCTTGGCTAGGGGAAGTATATAACCCACACACCTATTGGGTGTGGTTCACTATCCCAAGTACTGACACTTAGATCACTTACAGTGAGTGGTAAGAACAAGGAAACTCTATAAACTAAGCAGCAGATGGCTTTACAGATCAAGCTGTAACAGTGCCTCTCCAGAGATCCCAGGTTCAAATCTACGGGGTGGTGGTTATTCTGTGTTGTGGGAGAGCTTCTCCTGCCAGTGTAGGTACTGTATGGATGGTGCTATCCTAGGAGATCAAGGAGAACAATTTTCTCCCTCTTCCTTTTAGATTCTTGAAAACCCCTATCATGTCCCCTCACAGTCTTCTCTTTTCAAAATTAAATAAACTCAACAAGCCACCCCTCCTAGCATCTTCGGATATGTCTACACTACCGTGTTATTTTAAAATATCTAATTTCGAAAGTTATTTTGAAATATCTTATTTCAAAATAATGTGTCTACACACAAAATGCATTTTGAAATTGCTTTTTGCTATTTTGAAATAGCGTGTCCACACTGATTAGACTCTGAATAACATTTAAGACCAGCCAGAACTGGTTCTGGAAGGGCATCAGGTCAGAATTTACCTGGAGGCCAGGGTGGCCAGCAGGACACCCTGGGAAGGTCTGGAGGCCCCCTATTTCAAAATAAGCATTTACACAGTGCTTATTTCAAGATAGCAATTTCTTCCTGGAATGAGGTTTACCAATTTCGAGCCCTCCTCTATTTTTAATTAATTTCAAAATAGCAGTTGGCTTGTGTAGACGCTAAGAATGTTATTTCGAAATAACGGCTGTTATTTTGAAATAACTTTGCTGTGTAGACATACCCGTCTAGATTACTAATTAGGTAAAAAAGTTTTTAAGTGACTTTTTTTAACCTAATTAGTATCAAGAAGATAATAATTAGATAGTATCTTCTTAGATAGAAGAATCAAACAAATTAGCTTACTTTGTGGTGGGGATTCCTAATTTTCAGCACCTGAAGAAGACAGTGAACCTCTGCTTGTGCATTATGGGACTGTGAACCAGAGGGCTTTCAAGGCAACCAAGACTTGCTTTGGGGAATCAGATGAGAAAAGTGAGAAGACTAAACAAGGAGAAAAGGAGCCCTGTGTAGATTGGGCATATTACCTGGTTTGACCGTTTTCACTGACAGTAAACAGTAATCAGTTCCACTGGGAGCCATTCAACATCAAAAAAGGGGAAAACAGAGGAGGGCATTGAAAGAGAGGGGGCAGGGATAAGTGTACCCCAATTGTCTTGTTGTGAGTGGTTTAATTATATCAATGAGAGAGCTCTCTTCCAGTGGTATAGAGCAGCTACATGAGAGCTCCTACACTAGCACAGGTGTAAAGCTGTGCAGCTGTAAACTTTCTAATGTAGATATAGACTTAAATTGCAACTCATTTGTGTTATATGCTTACTTACTTAATTGCGTTATATGCTTACTTGCTTACCTAATTCATAAAGCTTTAGCTAATTACACAATTGGCTACGGGCATTATCTTTGGCATAAGACGTAAGATACAAATCAATCTGTGGTGACTGGTCTCTTGGGACTGGAAGCAACCTGAGTATTTAGTGATGTTCAGTAAAAGTGGCCATTTATCACTAAAGCCAGCTTGACTTGTGGCAAGATAGACTGGATAGTCTAAGAGGACTGTCGGTAATTCCATGGTAAGACTGCTACTATGATCAAGGAGCTCAAATTTGTCACTGGGGTTCATGGAGTCTAATGATAGGACCGACCACCAGTTTTGAATGTCTGTTGTGTTTTTGACAGTCTTCCCTGAGGAAGGCACACATGATAATAAGCCACTCCAGATACTGTGACAGTGATTTCTAAGACAAATAAGAAGCCGGGAGGGAACTACAATTTTCCAGCCACCTAGGTTGACCAGGCTAAGAATAGTTAAACTAAGTGACTTGTTCCACGTACCACAGCTATAAACTCACAACACAACCTCTAGAATAGGAAAGCATCTGAGTAGGAAATATTAGAAATAGAAGGCAACTTGGCAGCTCTAATGGTCCCATTTTCATTCACAAAATAACTTACTAACCATTCAGTGTTCTACCAATAGCACCTTCTTTTGATTTATAATCTTTTTCAATGGGTTCAGAATAGAATCAATGTTCTGGAAGAGCACAGGAGGGTAATGTTCCCCTGAAGATACAATATTAGAAAAAAGATGCTGCCCTCGCAGCTTTTGATGGACTTGGATATTGGTCCGTAGGATGCTTGTTTTCTCTTTAGTGATCTGAAAATGGAAGGCCAGATGATCTCCATAAATGTTCCAATCTGGATGTCCATAAATGTTCCAATCTGTATCTGTATCTCTCTAATTTAATTAGCACCAATTCCTTTGGAAATAATGGCCACATTTTCATAGAATCATAGAATCATAGAATAATAGGACTGGAAGGGACCTCAAGAGGTCATCGAGTCCAGCCCCCCGCCCTCAAGGCAGGACCAAGCTCCACCTACACCATCCCTGACAGATGTCTATCTAACCTGTTCTTAAATATCTCCAGAGAGGGAGATTCCACCACCTCCCTTGGCAATTTATTCCAATATTTGACCACCCTGACAGTTAGGAATTTTTTCCTAATGTCCAATCTAAACCTCCCCTGCTGCACTTTAAGCCCATTACTCCTTGTCCTGTCCTCAGAAACCAAGAGGAACAAATTTTCTCCTTCCTTTTGACAAGTTGGAAGTTCTTCTCGCTTAAAATATAATTGCAGACAAGATTCCCAGAATTGTACAAGACATAAAAACAAGAAACGTGGGAATTGCCAGACGAAACCAGACCACTGGTCCATTTAGACAACTATCTAGTGTCTGGTACCATTTGCTTCAGAGGAAAAACAATGGCACTAGGCAGTTAAGGAATAACCTAGTTCTTCAGGGAAGTTTCCTCTGAAACCTTAAAGAGATTAGCTTATGCCCAGGAGTATGAAGGTTTATGTTAAAGCTGGTTGAAAAATCTGATTTTCTAGCAAGACTAGCAGAGCAGATAGGTAAAAGGGGAATATAAGTATTTCCTTTTAATGCATGTATTCTCACAAATTTCAGAGCTGTGGAAATTTTTCTCTTCTTATTTTACAAATGGGTTGCTGAGGCACTGAAAGAATAAGTGAGTTAAGGTCCCAGAGGGTGGTTGTGGGAGAGCAATGAATTGAACCTAATTCTCCCATATTCCATAGAACCTAAGCCACTATATTGTCTCTGGTTCCTGACCTAGAAACCTACTTTAAAAACCAAGGAGCATCCAGATCATCAATAATAATTAAAGGCTCTGGCCTACCTGAGACACTGTCTCTCTCTGTGTCTCCAGCTAAGGCCCACAGGGTTGCTAGTAGCTACCATGCTCTAGCCTTGCAGCTGGCAGACTGGTGACAGAAACTTAGGCGGGAGCCACAAAATTCAGCCCTACCGCGAGTCATCCAACCTCACTGCTAGAGTCCTGGAGTGTCTGGTGGGTCTACTGGTACCTACTTTAGCCAGTTGCAAGCCAAGAAAAAGCTGTCTGAACAACTGGGCTCCACCATGTTCTGGACTGTGGGCTACTTGCACCTTGATTTCCTGTCCACCCAACGCTGTTGGAACTCCCAGGCTACATCTCTGGGAACTGACTTGGAGTTCCTGGCCCATAGATAGTCTCCTGCCTCTGACTCTCAGTATCCAGACCCAGACAACTCTTCTCTCCTTGTGCATGACTGTGGGCTCTGGTTACAACTACTAGATTTGGCAGCCCACGACCCAGGCAGGACACCCTCTGACAAACACATACCATAGGGAGATTGTTCCCTTTCTACAAGGATAGTGGTGTTGTTTGTGAGCCCATGAAATTGAGGCTGTGTAAGTACTACTGATCGACTTTCAAGTTTATGAAAGATTGCCATAAGGATGTGATGATTCCCTCTGATCCCCCAAATTAGGTTATTTTGGATTCCCCATCTGAAAAAAGTTACTCAAAGCAGGCCTGTGCAGCCCACATGGCCTTTCATACTAGATCCTCGAAATCTAAGTATGGACCTAAAAATTGGCCAAGTAGATGAGGCTCGCTGAAGGTGGAGTTAGGCACACTGCATAAGTTACTGTTCTGTGAGTCTTTTTTGCTAGATATGTCCTGAAGTTCAACCTGATGTGAGCATAACTTACTGTATCAAGTACAATAGGCTACTTGAGGGCAGTAAAAAGGTGATTTGTATATTGAAAACAATTAAACAACTAACGTTTTTCAGGATGGTCACCTGTGCTGTGAATGTGAGAGAGATCTGAGGAAAGACTCCTTCAACGCCCCTCATGGTTACTTTCCTGTCGAACCTACAAGCATGGTAACTCACAGATAAATGTGTAATTACAACTATGGGGATGGAAGGAAGTCAAGTCACTCTGAAATGGTTCTGAGAGTGGAGGATCTTACTGGTTAATGTGCTTCAAACCCTGTTGCCAAAGGGAAGAATTCTGCTTTCAGGACAACAATAATCTGCATTTGCTCTCCCTTGGGTGTCAGCTTTCTCTTTGTTGTTCATCAGCAAGACATCCTTCCTTTACTTAGTTTATTTTAAAATGCTGTGTGCACTCAACTCCTACTAGGCAGTAATAAGTACACATAAATGCTGACTTCTATCCCAAAGATTTTAAGAGCTATGCATTCATCACTGAGGGGTCAGTCATGCCTGGAGTAGTCATGACAGAATGAGCATAAGAATACAGAACTCTTAAATTGTGCTCCTGCTTATGTAACAAGCATTTGGTTTGGTCTTGAGTTCTCTTAGGGCATGTCTACCCTGCAACACTATTTTGAAATTACTAGCGCTATTCCAAAATAACTTATCCCACGTCTACACAGCAGAAAGTTATTTCGAAATAGTGTCAAAATACTGACAAACTGTAGGATTTCTTCCTCCGACTCCTGTAACCCTCATTGTATGAGGAATAAGGGAAGTCAAAGGAAGCATGCTCTAGTTTGAAATAAGTGGTGTGTAGACACACCCTATTTCGAAACAAGGAATGTAATTGACGTAGCTCAATTTGCATAACTTATTTCAGGTTAACCCCTGCTGTGTAGATGTACCCTCTGATTCCTATAACCTTTATTGTACGAGGAATAAGGGAAGTCAGAGAAAAAGTGCTCTATTTCAAAATAAGTGCTATGTTCCTATTTTGAAATATGCTATTTCAAAAGTGGCGAGGAGTCCTGTGGCACCTTATAGACTAACTGAAGTGTAGGAACATAAACTTTCGTGGGCAAAGACCCACTTCATCAGATGCATGACGAAGTGGATCTTTGCCCACGTAAGCTTATGCTCCTACACTTCAGTTAGTCTGAATCTGCAAAAGCTGCGAGGAGTCCTGTGGCACCTTATAGTCTAACACGGCTACCCCTCTGCTATTTCAAAACAAGCTACACAATTGACATAACTCAGTTTGTGTAGCTTATTTTGATTTAAGCCCTGCAGCGTAGATGTATCCTGACTATTTTGCAGTACTGACCCCTAGGTAGGGACTGCAGATGTGCATGTATATTTGATAGAAATTATTTTGTCAACTGAAGTACAGCAGTTTCAGTGGTGAGGTATGTTCAGCACTGAACAATAATGCCAATCATATTTAGCAGGAGATAGAAAATAGTCTTCTATACTCCTCTGCTTGGAAAAAAAAAGCAAGGAGAATTTATCTGGCCAAAACGTTTGCTGGAGCTGACAAGCCTGCTGCTGTAATACATGTCGCGGGATTGTAATGATCATATTTCATCAGGAATTCAAGTTTTGCTTGAAAGATGGCTGATCTTTTTATTATAATTTTAGTTCATCTTTTGCACTACACATCATTTTAAATTCCTGGCGAATTCATTGTTAGCATCAGTGCATCTGTTGTTGGTGTCAACTGAGCAGGTTGGTTGACTCTCAGCTGACTGCTAGCCAAGGATGAACAGTCATGTCTTGCCTGAAGTGAAGATGCAAGGACACTTTGACACCAGAAAGCCATTAATACTTTGCAATTCATCTTGCAATTACAGTTCATCTCCTTTGATAATTTGTCTGGATATTTTTAATTGCACAGACTTTGTAAAACAATCCTCCGTAGTGACAATAGAAAGGTCTACTAGTCATCCAAACTTCTTTCACCACCACTCTCTACCACCTGAAGATCATTAATGAGCTAATCATGAAATGAAGGAGATGAATTTTCTGAACTTTATGAGCAGTTAATGCAAAGTCCAGGCTGACATTTTTAAATAGGGTGGAAAAAATGAATAAAGTGCATAACTCCTCATATCACACTGGCAGAAAAATTTGATTGGCCAAACTAGCTACTGGCCAATGCCATATAAATATCATTTTTGAGAAGTGATTTGGCCATCATATATATCTGGCACATCTTACTGATGGATTATAGAAAGCGACTGGTTTAATTTCTGCTGAGGTCAGGTTGGTTCAAGCTCTATATGACTCAAGATCTGCCCCAAAGCCCACAAAATTTAATGGGAGCCTTTCTGTTGACTTTGACAGTCTTTGGATCAGGCAAAAAGAAAAGAATGGAGGGGTGTATGAACAATTAAAGATCCCTCACAAATTCTGGATGTGCACCAGGTCTTTCCTGATGGTGAGGTGAGCAACCTGACAGCAAATGTCTCAGGTTTGGATTCTTCAGAAGAAAAAGTGAACTTGAGGCCAAACTCAAATCATTCTTAAGGGTTTACTTCTATCCCGGAGTACACATTGCTCTTCAGCTGCTTGCACAAAAAGAAAATGTTCCAAAGGAGGGAAGAGGTGAAGAGGGAAGGCATGCAAAGTTGCAACAACACAGAATGGAACATCTTCTATCAAGCTCAGACCCCCTCAGATTCTTCTCGCCTTGCTCAAGGTTGAGTTCCCTTTAATTGGTCATCTTAAAGCAGCAGGAAACAAAATGATCATCATCCGCAGGTACTTAGAGAAGAACAAGAAACTGGATATGGACAACTCTATTAAAACTTCCTGGTGTTTAAGTGCCCATTGCTTCAGAGCCAAGCATACCATCCTTGTGCACAAAGAAGAGCTTATCCTCATTATAATGAGGAGTATCTTACTAGAGAGGCATCCTTAAACAGATAAGCGAAGCAAGGAATCAAATGGACAATTAGTTGGCTTCATTTTCCTGCAAGGTAGTTAAGTGGCTGATAAATAGGGGGAAATAAAAAAATTGCTCAAAGCTAGGCACTGAAGAGGAAAAAAAGACAATTTAAATGGCAATGACTTTCAGGTTACATCAAATTATCAGTGTTAGCCTGAAAGACACAAACACACGCTCAAAAGCAGGACTGGTTTCCGCCTTACGGGAAGATACATGGACGGAATTTGGTCTACACTGAGGACAAAAGCAGCCACAAAAAAAATATAGACTAATGGTTAGCACCTCAAAAGATCTGAGTTCTGTTCTTGGTTTGTACATGCCTACTATCTACCATTGGACATACAATTTAATCTCCCGGCCTCTTGGTTTTTCCATGTGGAAAATGGAAATAATTATGTTGAGCATACTTCCCAAATGTTGTGAGGCTTCATTCATTAATATTTGGGAAGTGTTTTGAGATGAGAAAATGGAAGTTGCTTTAGAAGAGAAAACAGCAGAGTTCCAAGATCAGTCATGAGCGTCACAAATACCAATATTAAATCTGCCATATAGTCATACTCGGTTACACTCAATGTTTGCATTAGTCCAATTGCATTCACCCTTAAAAACATGTTCAGGTAGGTGATCCAATGGGACGGTGGCTTGGGGTTTTGCAAAATATAGCTGGATGGGCTTTGTGTTTTTACCACCTGCAAATCAGAGTTAGTTTAGATTGGTTTCCCCTTTATCAGAATCACCCAAGTGCCGAGGGGTTTCACGTTCTAACTCATTCCATAGGCCCATCTCTGCATTAGATTTTCAAGACAGGTATATCGTTCCTACAAGCCACCTCTTGAAATTCAACATCAACACAGTTGTTTCCGCTACTGTTCAAAGGCCCCAATCAGGAGCAGAGATTTTATGCTATCTTCAGTACACATGTAAGATATAGGGCGTGTCCTAAAGAGACTAAAATTTCATACATAGCAAAGAAGGACTGGAAGGGGCTCAGACATACAATGAATTATGTCTGGGCAAAGGATTGGAACAACATGATTGGGCAAAGGACTAAAGAGTAAAAACCCTCCTATCTTTATGTAAGCTACATGGACTTTGGATCTGGCTATGAAAGAATAAGCAGAGCCACTTGCCTATTTATTGACTCTGTGGAGCAGAAGGGGAAGGAGTGGCTGGGGAGCAGAAGGAGTGTTGGTTGTCTCCGACCAGAACAGGTGAGCCAGTGGTAGTGGGGAAAATGAGTGCTCGAGTATATAAGCAATAAGTTACTAAAGCTAGGTCTATGCTAGAGGATAAGTTTCAATTAAGAGATACACAATTGCAACTACATTAACTGCGTAGCTGGAGTCGAAGTATCTTAAGTTGAATTTTTGGTGCCGTCCACACAGTGGGAGGTCGACGGGAGCACGTTCTCCCTTCGGCTTCCCTTACTCCTCAGAGGAGCGGGACTACCGCCTCCAATGGGAATCATAGAATCCTAGGGCTGGAAGAGACCTCAGGAGGTCATCAAGTATAACCCCCCTGCCCAAAACAGGCCAATCACAAGTCAGTCATCCCAGCCTGGTCTTTGTCAGGCTGAGACTTAAAAACCTCTAGGGATAGAAGAAGCAAAATATAGGACTATGTAGCACTTTAAAGACTAACAAGATGGTTTATTAGATGATGAGCTTTCGTGGGCCAGACCCACTTCGTCAGATAACATAGTGGAAGAAAATAGTCACAACCATATATACCAAAGGATATAATTAAAAAAAAGAACACATATTCAAATTTGGTTTGTTCTTTTCATATGTGTTCTTTTTTTTAATTGTATCCTTTGGTATATATGGTTGTGACTATTTTCTTCCACTATTTCATCTGAGGAAGTGGGTCTGGCCCACGAAAGCTCATCATCTAATAAACCATCTTGTTAGTCTTTAAATTGCTACATAGTCCTCTATTTTGTTTCAGCTACACCAGACTAACACGGCTACATTTCTATCTCTAGGGATAGAGATTCTCCAACTCCCTAGGTAACCCATTCCAGTGCTTCACCACCCTCCCAGTGAAATAGTTTTTTATGTTATCCAACCTAGACTTCCATCACTGTAACTTGAGACCACAGCTCCTTGTTCTGCCATCCAGCATTACTGAGAACAGTCTCTCTCTATCCTCTGGAACCTCCCTTCAGGAAGTTGTATGCCTCTATCAAATCCCCCCTCACTCTTCTCTTTTGCAGACTAACTGAGCCCAAATCCCTCAGCCTCTCCTCATGGGTCCTGTGCTCCAGCTCCATTTTGGTTGCCTTCTGCTGGACCCTCTCCAATGCATCCACATCCTTTCTGTAGTGGGGGGCCCAGAATTGGACGCCCTCTCATTTTGAATTAGTGTGTCTTCACTAGACCTGCCAAATTAAACCCTAGAAGATTGACAATGGCAGCTTCAATCTTCCTCTGTAGTGAAAACATGGCTTAAAATATTACTCCTCCAGAAGTAGGAAGGAAGCCGTGGAGGAACCATGACTCAGACAAGGCTGCTCCTGAGTCCCGGAATTTTGCTAACCCTCCATCATTTTTTGAGGCTACGCCAAAAGTCACAATCTAACTCACAGTGCTGAGATATCACCACCTCCTTTGTTTTCAAAAGTCAACCATAAGTTCACATCTGCCAAGCTGTTATGGGCTCTCATTCCCTATACTGTGAAGTGTCAATCCTAGCCTAGTTTCATGTATGTTCAACTCCACAATTTAGGTGCACATAGTGCAAATACGTTTCTGTTGCACTTTAAACTCTTAGGCCTTAGTTGTAACTTTAGGCACAACTCTGAGAAAGGGAGGAAGTGGGGAAATGGGACAGTTGTGTGTCAGATATATCCCTCCATGAGATAATTCTTACTGCCCAATCTATTACAACAACAAATCATAGCATAGAAAGTAAGGCCTGTTTGTGAAATATCTTTGGAAGGTCTTACTGCATTAATTTACGCATTGTTGTGGGACAGGATTGTATGCAACTTCTCTAGGGTGGGAGATGTAAGACCTGGGCATAGGGCTGCTAACTTTCTATTCACGCAAAATCAAATACTCCACCCCCCCACCCTGCTTCCTATCCCACCCTTCCTCCAAGGCCTCGCCTCTCTGAGGTACTGCCCCTGCTCACTACATCCCTTCCTCCCTCCCTCCCTCTGTTTCTCACTCTCCCCACCTTCTGTCCCTCACTCATTTTCATCTGGCTGGCTCAGGGATTTGGGGGTGTCAGAGGTCTGAGTTTTCTGTTTGGGGGTGCAGACTCTGGGATGAGACCTTAAATGAGAAAGTGAGTGGGAGAGGACTCGGTTCGGAAGCAATGGGTTGGGACTGAAGACATGGGGAGGGTTCCAGCTCTGGGTGCGGGCTCTGCGGTGGAGCTGAGAGGTTTGGAGTATGGATGGGAGCTCTGGGGTGAGGTAGGGTTTTGGGCTGTGGAAGAGGTACAGACGCTGAGCTGGGGGTGCGAGTTCTGGCAGAGGGCCAGAAATGAGAGGTTCAGGGTGCAGGAGGGGGCTCTGGGCTCGGACAGAGGGCTGAGGTGTGGTGTGTGTTTGAGGACTCTGGATAGGGGTGCAGACCCTGAGGAGGGTCTGACAGTGAAGGGGTTGAGATACAGGAGTGTGCTCCTGTCTGGAACTGAGGGGTTCAGAGGAAGGGAGAAAAATCAGGGCTAGAGCAGTCGATAAAGATGCAGGGTGCAGGCTCCAGGCAGCATGCACTTAAAGCAGCTCCCAGAAGTAGCAGCACATCCCAGCATTGCCAGGAATCTCTGCATGGTTCCCTGTCTAAAGACACTGCCCCCGTAGCTCTCAGTGGGCCCCGTTGCCAGCCAATGAGATTCACCACTTGGAGTGGGAGCAGCATGCAGAGCCTCCTACCTGCCCTACACCTAGGAGCTGGAGGTCAGACACGTTACTACTTCTGGAAACAGTCTGCATTAGCCCCACTGCACCGCTGACTAGACTTTGAATGGCTCAGTTGGAGGTGCTGACCAAACCTGCCAGAGTCTCTTTTTGACCAGGCATTCTGGTCCAAATATGAATACCTAGCAACCCTACCTGCGAATTCAAAAGTTTATATTTAAAATGTACCAAACTAGTATGGACTTTTGGTCAATAAATATTAAGCGGATTTCCTGAAGAATCTCTAGGGAGAGATTAATGTAAATGACTCAACTCCGGTTATTCAAAATCCCAGCCCTTTCAAGCTATGTTCTCAGGAGAGGGCCTTTTTGTGCTGGTTTCCTATTGCAGAAGCCCAAAGTCAAAGCCCCAAGCGATAAAAATAAATGGCTGATCTGCCCAACCTTGATTCTAGTTCTGATCTCAGATGGATGAACGATAGTTTTTTGTAACTATGGGGAAACCCAGTTTGGGGATCTGAAGAATCTACCAGATCTCCAGATTGGAGCTAGGGGTGACTTCGCATAAGATTTTCTTTCATTATTTTTTCTGTGAGACTTTCACCTTAAGAATAAGTGTGTTGGCTTAGAAAAGAGCTTTACGGTAACTTAAAATTGCTGTTATTAGACTGATCGTGGATAGTGTGGCCACTGACACATCCCCAGAATACTGGCTATTCTGGTACTTCTAGACAGACCCTGGGCGTACTACTAGCACATACCCACAGGTATGTCTACACTACCTCGTGGAACGAGGTGTACAGATAGTTCGGAATAAGAAGTCTATTCCGAACTACCTAGTTCGTGCCGCATGTAGCCGCGGGCACGGAGTCCGAACTAGCGGACATTTAAAAATGTCGGCGCCCGGCAACATGCAAATGAAGCCCGGGAAATTCAAATCCTGGGCTTCTTTTGCAAGTTCGTATGACTACATTAGCCACCCTAGTTCGAACTAGGGTGGTAGTGTAGACATACCCAGAGTGACATATAGCAGGCACCATCAGTCACATATTCCCCATCCTTTTCCTCCCCACCCAAATTTCACTTATTTCAGCAACTGTGCCAGCAGGTTCCTATTGACACCTTTTACTCAAACCCAAAGCCCTTAATAGCCCACACCAGGGATAATGGACGGTCTTCTTCTTATGGGAAGGAATGTAATCTAAGTCTCGGTCTAAGCTTTGCTTCTGGCTGTTTGCTTGCAGTAACTCTGCCCCAGGGGGGGAGCAGAAAAAGTAAGCTACATTACACTGAGACATCAAGGGAACTTTTGTGGAGAAGAATATGCATTTTTGACAGCCCCAGTGTGACAAGTATATCAAGATTTAGTGTCCCTTTATTAGTTTCTCAGTACAAGGGAACCCTGTGACTGCCAAACCTGAATCATTACTCTCATTTTTCATGATATAATCAGTATGAACATGGTGACTACCTGGATGTTTTCCTGGGCATGAGGTGTTCTAACGAAGTACAGCTAGATTGCTGCTATTGCATCATTGATTGATTAATGTCCCTTCTTTATTTTCATTCCCTGTACTGATACAACGCATATGTCACTGAGTAATTATGTCTAGCTTCTGAATTATGCCCTTGACAGGCATGTGTCTTTATCACGGATACTCCAGGCTCGCTCACACTCTTGAACCTTTTCCCTCACAATCAAATATACCATCACTCATTTGATAAGGTTTCATTGAACTGAGGAACAATATTGGGGCTTTATTCCACTGTTTTATCTATGGCACACTTTTGATCCTTAATTGTTCTAGCTCCAGGGATCTACCTGAGGAGTGACTTCCTGCCAAGATTCAGATGTTTTTGGGAAAAAAAATCCCAACGCACCAAAAAGCAGCAACGTTGGGGTGGAACGGGGCAGCCATTACACCAATACCTAGCAACCCTACGCAAGAAAAGGAGTGGGGAAAGATAGCGGGCCAAATGACTAATTTGTGTAAATTGGCATAGCTCTACTGACATCTGGGAAGTTACTACAGTTTACACCAGCTGAGGCTCCAACTCTAGTTAAGTAAATGAAATAGGTGGGATTATTTTTTGTGATTTATATGTAAAGGTTACTGTCGTGAAGTACCCAGCTGAAGTAAACAGGTAGGAAACTTTGCAGGTTGCCCCTCCCCACAGACTACAAAGTTCTTCTACCATGATTATGGTCAACTCTTGACTTTTGTGGTACTGCTCATGGAGGAAGGTACCAGGGTAAAAGTTAATAATTGTGTAGAAAGGCAAGTAAATGTGGTGGTGTCTGCATTCTCCAGGCTGTTTAAAAATGGTTGGCTGTGCATTTGACTAATTTAGCAAAATTATCTCATTGGATTTCTGAAAAAGAGGGGGTATCATTATGTTCTGAATACTGCAGCCGTGTGGCACCCTGTTGAGTGACCTATCATGGCCAGAGGTTACATTTTACAGCTTCTCTGCTCCAACTAGCCTCCTCTGGCAGGGCACATAAGCACTTGTACAACATTTACATCCCTTTCTGGGGCTGGCTTAACATCAAAGTTCAAACAGACATCAGCACCTTTAACCGCAAAACATTCCAAACAAAATCCTCAGAGTCCAGAACACCAACCCCCAAATAATAATTCAACAGTCCAGATTTAGTTTCAGTACTTCAATCAAGACCACCAGTTCCCAACCCTTTCTGGCTGGAATCCAGCCCTCTGGACCTGCATAAGAATGTAAGAACGGCCATACTGGGTCAAACCAAAGGTCCATCTACCCAGTGTCCTGTTTTCCAATAGTGGCCAATGCCAGATGTCCCAGAGGAAGTGAACATAACAGATAATCATCAAGTGATTCTTCTTCTTTCACCCATATCCAGCCTCTGACAAACAGAGACTAGGGACACCTGACAAACAGAGGCTAGGGACACCATTACACTAATTTGTGTAAATTGGCATAGCTCTACTGACATCTGGGAAGTTACTAGTTTACAGCAGCTGAGGATCCAACTAATTCTGGCTAATAATTATTGATGGACCCAACCTCCATGAATTTCTTTAGTACTTTTTATAACTCTGTTAAAGTCCTAGTATTCACAACATCCTCTGGCAAGAAGTTCCACAGGCTGACTATGTGCTCTGTGAAGAAAAACGTGGATACTTCTCCTGTTTCCTAAACTTCTCTCAATCCCATCATCCCTGTAGTTTCCTTTTATAGTTGAATTACCTAACTCGTCTCAGGGAGGAGGGGTACTCATCTCTCAATCAGGTCTGGCGTGGCCCCTGACACTCCATTTGTGGGACAAGTCACCTGTTACAGGAGCCAAGAACTAATGTGAACTGCATCAGCCAAAATCAAGCTTCGATCCATAGGGCACATTTAGAATTCTACTATGAAGGACCTTATTCCTTTTCCAGAATCGGTTTTTGAAGGAGAGCTAGCATGGTAATAAGCAGCCCAAAGGGCTGTAATATATTACAGCCAGTAATATATTAAATAAGTGTTCCAATAGTCACCTTTTAGTGCCCATGAGAGATGCTTGGTTGACAATCCTGGAAATGTTAGCCCTTTGTATATACTGTGCACATCAGCAGAAGCAGAAAGAATAGGCCATTCTTCATAGTGATCCAGTCCCTGACCTCATTTATCTATATCAGGCTCTTTATTTAGGAATTACATCACAGTTCTGGCATCCTCCTCATTCTTAGTGGGTTGTATATTCTTGTGACTAAATCTCATCTTCTTAAGGAGGAAAGCTGCAATCTCCCGAAGGTCCCTTCCAATGTAACGCAAGGCAGTCATTTGAATATTTTAATAAAAATCAGCCTCTTACATGCTTTGGCAATTGTCCTCATAAATAGAGCCATGTGAGCAGTGCCCGGAGCTACCTTAAAGGGGAATTCCAAGTAGGATGAAGTTGCTCGTCACTTGTGGCTTGCGATGTAAAAGGATTTCATGAGGGCGTGGAGATCACATGAGCTGTGTTTGCTGTACTGAAGTATTAATTAAGTACCAGCATTTCTTCCTATTGTGAAGCTCAGGTTTTGAGTTGTTCCCTTCGAAAGCCGCGAGAAAGGATTAGGGAACATGCCTCTTGCGTCACTGTGGGATTCCAAACAATGGGTATGTGGAAGAGAATTTATTGAGAGTTCCAAGAGTTTAATTTTAATTGGGGGGAGGTGTAAGGGGAACTGCATAATCATTTTAAGACAGAAAGAAATAACTATGTTGTTTGTGTAATTGTGAGGCCGGTGACACACACTGGAATATAGATATGAATTTATTCTCAAAAGAGGGCTCGTTTTAGGGCATACAACGAAAAAAAATCAAAGCCACCATGGCCAGCAAAGTCACACAGGTCTGTCCTTATTCCTATCAGAATATGCATTTGTGTAGGGCACCTGAAAATTTAGGGCACCACAGTGTCTTAATGTCCACCCACTTACCCTTTCCCAGCCCTGTTCTGTGGCTTCCTCCAGAGGTGATCTAGTTCATTTAAAAGTGAATGCGCCTGCCATACCAATTAGCAGACCATCGAACCTGTGAGAGAGCTATTCATGTGGTAATGAAACTATTTAACAGGCACTTGCCAACCCCAGGTCTGTGCTGTCAGTTTTTGAATTTACTGTGTTAGTCGACAGGACCACCATTTAAAATCTGCTTTAAAAATATGGCATTATGTGTTGCTGGAGATTATAAAATCACATCTCTAAAAAACCGCCCTCCCCCACTAGGCTCCCCTCAGGCATAAGGCACCAGTTTAATAGTACTGCAGACATGGTTGGTCCTGCCGACAGGGTTCATGGAATATTTCCATGAGAGAAATGTCTATTATCATTGTCCTGGGCCATAATTTTCAAACTTGAGTGATGAAGATTATTCTCGGAAATGTCTTTTTTAGAAGCCGGACATTAGGCACCCAGCTTTGAAAAAGTCCTCAAAGCATAGCTGTCCCAAGTCCCAGTGGGTAGCTTGTGCTTTGTGGAGGCTGCCAGAAATGACCGCAGATTAAAAAAAAAAAAAAAAAAAGCAAAGCAAACAAACAAAATCTTATTTATGTGACTTGAAACCATGGACTTGATTTTCAAAGGTACTGAGAATGGGCATACTGGGTTTGGAGGATGCTTAGTATCCTCGCTAGCAGACACTGGTCTTTTGAATCATGAACAGCAAAAATGAGTCTATTTAGTCTGCAGAAGCGAGGAGTGAGGGGGGATTTGATAGCAGCCTTCAACTTCCTGAAGGGAGCTTCCAAAGAGGATGGAGAGAGTCTGTTCTCAGTAGTGACAGATGGCAGAAAAAGGAGCAATGGTCTCAAGTTGTGGTGGGAGAGGTCCAGGTTGGATATTAGGAAAAACTATTTCACTAGGAGGGTAGTGAAGCACTGGAATGGGTTACCTAGGGAAGTAGTGGAGTCTCCATCCCCAGAGGTGTTTAAGTCTCGGCTTGACAAAGCCCTGGCTGGGTTGATTTAGTCGGGATTGGTCCTGCCTAGAGCAGGGGGCTGGACTTGATGACCTCCTGAGGTCTCTTCCAGCTCTATGGTTCTATGATAATAGAAAAGACCTATTAGGCCATGTAGCTGAGCTTCCTGGTGTGTGTGAATTATTCCCATCCTGTGGTACTCTTTCTCTTCCTAAACCAGAACCAAATGTTTCTAGGGACGGGTTTACCACTAGTAGACTTCTGCAGCTTTGCACTTTAAGAATATAAGAATGGCCATACTGGGTCGGAAGACAGGATACTGGGCTAGATTGATCTTTGATCTGTCAGTGGCCAATGCTAGGTGCCTTCATTTGCATCTTCCCGGGTGCTGCCATTTTTAAATCCCCCTTAGTGCGGACTCCGTGCCCGTGGCTACACGTGGCACGGAGTAGGTAGTTCGAATTAGGCTCTCTAATTCGAGCTACCGTTACTCCTCATGGAACGAGGTGTATTGGTACTTCGAATTAGAGAGCCTAATTTGAACTACCTACTCCCTGCCGCGTGTAGCCGCGGGCACGGTGTCTGCACTAAGGGGGATTTAAAAATGGCGACGCCTGGCAAGATGCAAATGAAGCCCGGGATATTTAAATCCCGGGCTTCATTTGCAACTTCGAATTCCTACATTAGCCACCCTAGTTAAAACTAGGGTGGCAGTGTAGACATACCCCAAGTTTCCTAACTAAAGTTTCTCTTCATTTGACAGCCATTCCTAATCACTTTTGTTGCTGAGAAAATTCTCAGCAGCAGAAATAACAGAAATGCAGCTCTAAGAATTTGGTCCTCTTGCCTTTACCTATCTGGCCCTTGTTCTATATAAACACTTCTCTTTGTGATGAGCAAGAGCCAAAGAGACACATTTTCAAATGTGTGCCCTAAGAAATACCTAAACCAAGAGTGAATGCACTTCTGGAACCTGTATATTTACATCGTATACCGTCTAAGTCATGGGTTCCCAAACTGGGGGGAGTGCCCCCTTGTGGGGGCATGAAGAAATTCCGGGGCAAGGGGGCGTGAGATGACCCAGCCCCTCCCATCAAGATTTGGTGCCCCAGTCAGTATGTTGTTGTTGGGTTTTTTTTTTCTCAATAAGTTTTGCTGCTATTTTTGGGGGGAGGAGGGCGTGAGGGTTTTTCAAAAATCAAAAAGGGGGCACGATGCCGAAAATTTTGGGAACCACTGATCTAAGTTAACACACTGCACTGTTTACCGTCCTCCACTACAATATATTTTGAAACAATTACTTTGCTCTGAGTCATTTGTGTCATAATGCTCTCCATAGGTTCCCATAAAATGAAAATGTAAGCCTCTTTTATTGGAGGCACTACATCTTAATTGAAAATATTAAGGAGTATTGCTTTCCTACTGTGTTTTGTGTGCGTGTGCGTGAGCACGTGTCTCTTCTTTGGTTAATTGGCTAATCATATGATTTTTTAATGGAATCATTGTGAAAGGAAATATGAAGCTACTTTAAATTCAAACTGGAATTGGGGTTATTTAAGTGAGCTTCCCAAAGTAGCAGAGGGTACATGAGGTAATAAACATCTGGTACATTCATGACCAGTGGCCTCGCTGTTTATGAGCCAGGGAGATATTTACTTTCAAGAGACATAGCTGAAAAATAAGGGGGGAATAGCAATAGAATATAACTCAAATTTAAAGTTTGAGAGGGGAAAACATGCTTCTCTTTATCAGTACAGTCAGTCCCCGGGTTACATGGATCTGACTTACATCGGATCCCTACTTACAAATGGGGTGAGGCAACCCCGCACTAGCTGCTTCCCCCCAGCAGACCAGGGAGACGTGAAGTTAGCACCCCCGTCCCCCAGCAGACCAGGGAGACGCGGAGCGGCTTTTCTCAGCGGACACCTCAGCTTGAGAATAAAGGACTGAGGGAAGTGAGGTGTGGAAGAATAAAACTGAGCGCTGGGGAAATGTTTGGCTAGAGTTTCCCCTACAATATGTACCAGTTCCAACTTACATACAAATTCAACTTAAGAACAAACCTACAGTCCCTATCTTGTACGTAACCCGGGGACTGACTGTAGTTGTTTTCTCCTATCCCTCCCCCCTCCTTTTCCCTTCGGTTTCACAACCGAGGACAATTCACACAAATGGGAAACAATTTCCAAGAAATCTGTCTACCAACTGGGAGAGAGGATTCAGATATTTCCCCACTTACCTGCTCCACAGAGTACTGCAAGTTTATGGGCTGAAAAGGCTAATAGGAATTCTGTATTGTAAATGGTTACAGTCCAACTGCCATACAATTGTATTTATTTCATGCAATTGCTGGGTTAAGCTATAACCTTTTCTTTTCTCTGATATCCAGTAGGGATGGGAACTTGGCTGGACAACAGTTGTGACGAAAAGCTACATGCCAGCTTTCCCTCCCGAATACCTCCCCAAAAGGTTACATGTAAACTGCAGGTGAATTCAGCTATAAGACAAGAGACAGCGTTGACAACCTGCCCATTGGAGAATTACAACCCTCAGTAGTTTGGTAGGTTCACTTTGGATGCTTCTCTGGCTATTTTAAATTGAAATTAAACCGGAGATCTCTGTCATGTAAGATTCCCCCCACACACACACACATAGTACCAACATAACATAAGAACGGTCATACTGTGTCAGACTGAAGATCCATCTAGCTCAGTAACCTGTCTTCCAACAGTGGCCAATGTCAGGTGCCCTAGAGGGAATGAAAAGAACAGGTAATCATCAATCTCTGTGACAGTATAAATGGACACAAAACCAACATCCCTCCTTTTACCCTCTTTAAAAGTGTTATCTTTTTAAATTTCCTTGGCACCCTCTTATTCTTGTACTAATTGAACCTCTCTAGTCCGGCACTCACTGGTCCAGAAACATCTGTCATCTGGAATGATTTCAGTTAGCCAGATGTCCACTTTTCATGTGTGTGGCCAAGTTTCCCATAGTCCCCTAAAGATTGTTTACAGACACCAGTTCTGGCTTTCAGTGTTCTGTGCTGTTATTTAGCTCTAATTTATCCTTAAACATCCTCTAGCAGCCCAGCAAGCAGTGGAAGTGTTGGTAATCCTGCTAGACAACATTGACCTCTCAGGTTCTAGAAAATTCACTGGTTCGAAACCAGTCGGGTCCCGAGGGTGCCAGACTAGAGAAGTTCAACTTGTATGAGGAAGGGGAATAATCAAAACCATCACAATATTGACTAGAGCTAGATTTGAAGGATCTGTTTTGTCATCTCACAAGACTTTGTGAGATTTGGAAAAGTATAGGGCCTGAAACTATATAATCTCAAGGTCTGGAAATTTTTCACCAACCAGCCAACCAACCAACTAAGATTGGATTGATTTAAATGTTTTCGCTTTGATAATTTCAAAACACTTCATGTTGACTTAAAATACTTTAATTTTATTAACACACAGCAGAACCTCAGAGTTTCAGACACTTTTTTTTTTTGTAAATCTGAAATATTCCAGAGGGTTACTCATTTTACAAAATAATATGGTGGTTTGTTCAAAAATTTACAGCTGAACATTTATTTAATACAGCTTTGAAACATTATGAGGCAAAAGAAAAAAATCTGCTTCCCCTCTTTTTTTACTAGTGTACTTTTAGCACAGTGCTGTACTATATTTACTTTTTGGGCTGTGGGAGACTCTCATTCTACCTGATTCTGTACTTCTTGTCCAAAATGAGATGTGTGGTTGATAGACCTGTTTGTAACTCCGGTGTTAATGCCTCTGAGGTTCTACTGCATATTTTTGAATGAAAAGTCAGTTCAAGTTGAAAAAAAAAATTCCTTCCATTTTGAAAACATCAAAATTGGATGGTTTGGACAATTGTGAAATTTTTTCAAAATGGGAAATGTGTCTAAACTAACTCTTTCCTACAAAATGTTTCCATTTTAATGAACCAGCATTTACAAAACAAAACTATCTATACTATTTGTTATTCTGTATCCTTCAGTCATGGGCCCTTTTATTCATCTCTTCTCTGAAATAAATAGTCTTACTCTTTTTAATCTCTGCTCACATAGAAATCTTTGGAAATTTTATTGCCGTTTTCTCATCTTTTCTATTCTGCTTTTTTATCCGAGTTATGTATTGTTCCAATGATCAGAGCATTTAACTTAACCGAGATTATCTCAGTTTAAACTTTAAAGAACAAGAAGTAACAAAATAAAAAGATCTTGCCAAGATTTACAATTCAGTCATGTCAATGTTATCTCATTAATTAAACAGTAAGACATGGAAGGGCATGAACTGTATTGCACTAATTCACACCTTGGGTTAAATGTTCAAAGTAGCACTTGGTAACTTAGTCACACAACTCCCATTAAAGTCAACAGCATCTCAGGGTGAAATGTCCACATAGTGTTTTGAAAAGGCAGGCACTATTTTGTCATTAGGCACAGCAGTTAAGGCCATGCATCTAATTAATCTTTACTTGTAAGTCATTCTCACCAGCCCTTTGGCCAGTTTTTTGTTGCTCTCTCTTGAATTCCTTCCAGATTATTAATCTTTTTTCAGCACATGGCTCTTCTTCTTACAAATGCATTCACCAGTTTAGAAGCAGAAGAAGGTTTGAACCTCAAAATTGGGACCCCAAATTCGGAGGGTTTTGGAACAGAGGATTTGGTTCACTGTAATTATCATGTGTTTTATATTGAAAAATCTAATGATTCAGGCTGTAAAATATAAATGAATATGTACATGGCTCAGACCCTTATGTTGCAGTGCTGTTGTACTAGGTTTGAAGGGATATTATCTAGTATGTCAAAGACCAGGGCCTTGTTTTTAAAACTGCACATGCACATAGTTAGAGATAGCTTTTGACCCAGAGAGCTATGATCTAAGTGGGAAAGACAGACAAAAAAAGTGTTATCCTTGTTTTACTAATTGGAAACTGAGACATGGAATAGTCAAGTGACTTACAAATCATGTTTTATTTCAGCTTTCTTGTGTGACCTTCTGTAACCCCTCACTCCACATCTCTTAGCCCTCTACTTTATCCTCAAGACTATCCTTTCTTTTTCACATGGACTGTGTTGGAATTTAGAGGCAAGGCCAAATTCCCTATAAGAGGCTGAGCTAAGCTGTAAAACTCTGATCAGAGCTGACTTTTGTATCCAAACTTCTCTAGTCTTTGGGGAGGTTGGTATAGAATGCTCCAGTATTCCACCTCCTGGAAATGTGGTTCCTTAAAAACTTTTCTGTTCCTGTCATCAGTTTTCCTGGCTGCGGAAGCTTTGTGTGGCACTTGCACAAAAGATTGTCTATAATAAATATTACATCTGACAGAACAGCATAGGTTTAACAGACATCTACATGTCACAACCTACCAGACTATAGGCTCATTGGGGGAATTCTTTTGCTTTCCTAAGGCGGGCAAAATTCCTGCAGGCAGAAATATTGTTGATAATAATCAGAAGATCAATTAGGTGGCCCCCGCAAATTTTCACCAAGCAGAGGAGGAACATGTCTTTGCACAGGAAAAACTGGCACATTTCACCTCTGCTTATACGTAGCTCATGCAAACCTGAACTGCAGCTCCGGGGTACAGCTCAAGATTGCGATATTAAAGTGTTTCATTTGCAACCAATTATGTTCAGGATTAGATTCCACTGCCGCCTCGCTTAGCGGTATAGTACCTTGATTTCAAACAACCTTACAGCATTCCTCCCCCTTTCCCCTGTCCCTTAGAGCCATCTCCGCCTTCATCAAAACAATTTCATTTGTACTTATGAAAGCATTACAGCCGGTAAGCGGAAGGTACAGAATAAGCTTAACCATTGTAGCCTTTTTCCCATCTGAATATCACGAATCTTGTATCTCACCATGGTGTAAGGTCTCTGATTACATCAACCTCTCCAAATTATGCTGAAATGGAGGCCATTCAATTTGCTACAATCAGTAACTTTCGAAAGAGCCCTGCATAATTGATTTCACAGTAATATAGGCATAGGTGAATGAGTGTCTGAGCCTCGTTTATACAATGTTTTCTTTCATTCCAAAGTGCAGTATTCAATAGAAATCACATTTTTTCCCCCCAACAGTTGGCAGGTAAGGCTTTTTGGCACATACAAAGTTGAGGGAGAGAGGGGGGGAAGGGAAAGTGCAGAAACATGAAAATTGAAATTGATGCCCAGGGCGATCTAATACATTCAGACAGGCCTTGAGTGAAATGACTACTCGCGTCTTTTTGTGTCGCAGGCCAGAGTGAGGGTTTCAGATGGGATATGAGTGTCCGTTGAAGATTAAATGTAGCCCCTTCTTGCCCCCTCCTCCATTCCCACTTGTCTGTTCGAGCTTCTGCTACTGATCAACTCTCTAGGCGGAATGTGTGTATATGCAAGCTGGGTTTATTAGCAGAAAGGAATAAGAGATAGTGCTTTGAGTGTACGTATGGGAAATCAGCACTCTAAGGCCTCGTCTACCTGGCAACGGAAGGTCAAATTAAGATACGCAACTCCAGCAATGTTAATTATGCAACTGGAGTTGATGTATCTTAAATCTCGGTTTCGTGTCGTCCACACAATTCCTGTCAGCTTTCCTTACTCCTTGTGAAGAGCAGGAGAACCAGGGCAATGGGGTGCCTTCTGAGTTCAATTTAGTGGGTCTTTACTACACCTACTAAATCGAACACTGGGAGATCAACCATGGCAGCGTCGATTTTCCGTGTAGTGAAGATGTGGACGTAATGTCTAGCTATTATTCCCTGCCCTTGAAGAGTGGTCATAGTCAACTTGGACTCTGTGTCTTCCTCTAATGGGCAAACCACATATAGAGGTTTTCAAGACAGCTACTGTTTGAGTTAATAGAGTCCTTTAGCAAGTAGCCAGAGTTCATACTTCTAGGCCAAGAAATACTGGATTCAAACCCTAACCAAATATATTCCCATTGTATCATAGTGGCACATGAGCATTTAAAGACAAGTCCTTCTCAAGGGAGCAACAAAGATGTCTAAGCAAGGATGTTGCAATGATTAACACAGAAAATAACCAGGGCATGGGACAAGTGTTAAAGTCATCATAAAAAAACAGCCATATTGGGTCAGATCAAAGGTCCAGCCAGTCTAGTAGCCTGTCTTCTGACAGTATCCAGTGACAAGTGCTTCAGAGGAATGAACAGAAGAGTTAATCATCAAGTGATACATCCTCTGTCACCCAATCCCAGCTTCTTGAAAACAGAGGTTAGGGATACTTCAGAGAACCACTCTCCATCTTGGGCAATAGTCATTGTGGACTTAGTATTCATGAACATGCCTAATTCTTTTTTGAACCCCATTATACTCTTCGGGATGTCACAAGATCCCCTGGCAAAGAGTTCCACAGGTTCTGCTGAATTTTGTCAATGGTGCACCAAATCTGTGAGATTTGGTGAAAGCTTGGATGCAGTGGGAGATAGGAAGAAAAGAGTCCAAATGACCCTATGGACTTTCAAACCCAAGTCCTTTTTAACCAATAGCAAATTGAACAAACGAAATGAATAGTGTCAGGTTTAAAACAAACTAAATAAAGTATTTCTTCACTCAGCACACAGCCTCTGGAACTCCTTGCCAGAGGATGTGGTGAAGACCAGGGCTTTAACTGGGTTCAAAAAATAACTAGAGGCATTCATGGAGGTTAGGTCCATCAATATTCATTAGCCAGGATGGATAAGAATGGGGTCCCCAGCCAGTTTGTCAGAAGTTGGGAATGGGCAATAAGGGATAGATCCCTTGATGATTCCCTGTTCTGTACACTCTGGGCACCTGGCATTGGCCACTGTTGGAAGACAGGACACTGGGCTACATGGACCTGTGGTATGACCCAGTATGGTCGTTCTTATCTTCTTATGTAAACTATAAATGCAGAACCAGCAGCTCTCTGCTCTAAGTGGTAGCTTACAGAAGACCTGACCCAAAAGCTCATGAAACGAATGGAAAACATTCATACTGAAAAATGTGATTATCAGCTAGAGTACCATATTAACCCCTACAGTCTGTGAAGGGTATTTTTAAAACTTACTGCCCGCCCCCTTCCCTCCCGCATGTTCTTTCTGTTCTTCACTTTCCCACCTCATCCAAAAGATGGTACCCACCAAGGGATGTCCTTAACGTCTGTCCGGTCAGTTTAACGTCTGTCCCAGGGAAGATAATGGAGCAGGTAATTAAGGAAATCATATGCAAACACTTGGAGGGTAATAAACTGATAGGGAATAGCCAGCATGGGTTTGTGAAGAACAAGTCATGCCAAACTAATCTGATAGCTTTCTTTGCAAGGATAATGAGCCTTGTGGATAAGGGAGAAGTGGTGGATGTCATATACCTAGACTTTAGTAAAGCATTTGATACGGTCTCGCATGATATTCTTATTGATAAACTAGGCAAATATAACTTAGATAGGGCCACGATAAGGTGGGTGCATAATTGGCTGGATAACCGTAGTCAGAGAGTTGTTGTTAACGGTTCTAAATCCTGCTGGAAAGGGATAACAAGTGGAGTTCCGCAAGGGTCTGTTTTGGGACCCGTACTGTTCAATACCTTCATCAATGATGTAGATATTGAGATAGAGAGTACGCTTATTAAGTTTGCAGATGATACCAAACTGGGTGGGGTTGCAACTTCTTTGGAGGATAGGGACATAATTCAAAATGACCTTAGCAAGTTAGAGAAATGGTCAGAGGTAAACAGGATGAGGTTTAATAAAGAGAAATGCAAAGTGCTCCACTTAGGAAGGAACAATCAGTTCCATACATACAAGATGGGAAGCGACTGTCTAGGAAGGAGCATGACGGAAAGGGATCTAGGGGTCATAGTGGACCACAAGTTGAATATGAGTCAACAGTGTGATGCTGTTGCAAAAAAAGCAAATATGATTCTAGGTTGTATCAACAGGTGTGTTGTAAGCAAAACTCGTGAAGTCATTCTGCCACTCTACTCTGCACTAGTTAGGCCTCAGCTGGAGTACTGTGTCCAGTTCTGGGCGCCACATTTCAAGAAAGATGTGGAGAAATTGGAAAGGGTACAGAGAAGAGCGACAAGAATGATTAACGGTCTAGAGAACATGACCTATGAAGCCAGGCTTCATGAACTGGGCTTGTTTAGTTTGGAAAAAAGAAGATTAAGGGGGGACATCATAGCGGTTTTCAAATATCTAAAAGGGTGTCACAAGGAGGAAGGCGAAAATTTGTTCCTCTTGGTTTCTGAGGACAGGACAAGGAGTAATGGGCTTAAAGTGCAGCAGGGGAGGTTTAGATTGGACATTAGGAAAAAATTCCTAACTGTCAGGGTGGTCAAATATTGGAATAAATTGCCAAGGGAGGTGGTGGAATCTCCCTCTCTGGAGATATTTAAGAACAGGTTAGATAGACATCTGTCAGGGATGGTGTAGACGGAGCTTGGTCTTGCCTTGAGGGCGGGGGGCTGGACTCGATGACCTCTTGAGGTCCCTTCCAGTCCTATTATTCTATGATTCTATGATTTATGGGTCCCTGTGAAGTACTGTTAAACTGGTGCCTAATGGAAGCCTGAAAGGGCAGTGGACATGATGATTTTTATAGGTGTGATTTTATAATCTTCAGCAACACACTCATGAATTATTTTAAAGCAAATTTTAAACTAAGGTCCTGTAGACGGACACAATATATTCAGAAATGGACAGTCTATACCCGGGGTTGGCAAATGCTTGTTCAGTAGCTTCATTGCCACTTGAATGGCTCAAGGAACTCCTTGACTGATGAGGTTGTGAAGGCTAGGACTATAACAGAGTTTTTAAAAAAGAGCTAGATAAATTCATGGAGGTTAAGTCCATTAATGGCTATTAGCCAGGATGGGTAAGGCATGGTGTCCCTAGCCTCTGTTTGTCAGAGGGTGAAGATGGATGGTAGGAGAGAGATCGCTTGATCATTACCTGTTCAGTTCACTCCCTCTGGAGAATCTGGGATTGCCCACTGTCGACAGACAGGGTACTGGACTGGATGGACCTTTGGTCTGACCCAGTATGGCCATTCGTATGTTCTTATGTTTGTTCTTATGTTCACAGGTTCAATGTTCTGCTAAGAGATCTGGGAGGCTTGTTCACTGTCAAGTTAACTAGATGCTCTCCGGAAGAAATGGAGACAAAGAACAGGGAGAGGAAGGGGCAGGTGGGTAGACAGGAAGGCCCAGACGTGCCCCACATTTCCCAATGCCCTATACATCTATGTATACTTCATATGGGTAAGGCCGGCCCTGTACCCACAACAAAGTACTTCATGCATGAAGTCAATATACAGTGAATTATTTCTGGGGAATTGGAATCCAAACAGGCTCAACAGGAATACTGATGTCATACTAATAGCTCACAAGCTCACATTCATTCCTCTGAAGAAGTGGGTTGTGCCCACACAAGCTCATGATACCATCTACATTTTTTGTTAGTCTCTAAGGCTATGTCTAGACTGCAAGCCTCTTTCAGAAGAAGCTTTTTTCCAAAGAGATCTTCCAAAAAAACTTCTTCCAAAAGAGAGCGTCCACACACTAAAGCACATCGAAAAAGCTATCTGCTTTTTTGAAAGATAGTGTCCACACTGAATGGACGCTCTCTTGCATTTCAGCCGTGATTACTATGGGCAGAATGACCAACAGGGTACCTGTGCTTATTCCACTTTCCTCTTCTGTCAAAAGAACTCCCTCTTCCCCGTCCAAGCATGCCTTTTTCTGAAAGGGCTCTTTCACAAAAAGGCTTCTTCCTTGTAGAAAGAGGATTACCAACTCTGGAAAAAGCCCTTTGTTCTTTCAATTTACTTTCAAAAGAAAGCAATTGCATTGTGGATGTAACTCAGGTTTTGTTGGAAAAAAATGGCTGCTTTTCCAACAAAACGCTGTAGTGTAGACATACCGTAAGGTGCTGCAGGACCATTGGTTGTTTTTTTATTTTTTATTTTTTTCTGTTTCAGACTAACACAGCTACTCTTCTGAAGCTCACATGAGTCACCGTGTTGTCTGCTGAATGTGACGTTTAAGTTTTTCAGGTTGCTTTGAGAAGTTGGACACACTCCTCCAACTGATTTTTCTTGTAATATTGAGAAGAGGGAGAAGAAAGAATACCCTGTGAAGAACAAAAATTACCTATCTATGAACTACTCCTGTCCAGAAAGACTACAAGGCTGTGTCTAGATTGGCAGCCTGGCTGAGCAGCGCAGAAGTCAGCCGAGAGCCACGGCGGGAGGCGAAAGGGGGCGGGGTGGTGATGTTGACGGCCAGGAGCGGGGCCTGGAGCCACTGTCATGCTGCACGTCACTGCCCCGCCCCCCTTCGCCTCCCGCCATGGCGCTTGGTTGACTTCTGCTCCACTCAGCCAAGCCGCCGCGGAGGAGCAAGCGACCGTTTGGGCCCCACACTCACCATGCAGCACGGGCCCCCCAGAGGAATCAGCCAGCATTTCAGGCAACAGCGCCGCCCAGAGGGAACAGCCAGCATTTCAGCGTTACAGACTCACAGACACTAGACTACTATATATATGATGAGGGCGCACACACACACACACACACACACACACACACACACACACACACAGTTTCCAAGTCTGAGAGGCTTTAAAGTTTATGCTGCTTAAATCACTTCAGAATCTGAGCTATTTGGATCTTGGAATTTTATGATAATATTAACAGAGCTTCTGGTAAGTTCCAATTTTTTTTGCAGGGGGACTACTGTTTAATTTTACACGAGTAAATATAATTACTTCTTTTGTCACAAGTTCTAATACCAATTTATAATTCATGGAGTTAATTATGTTAATGAGGAGACAATCATTCCTCAAATATCGCTGCTGTAATTTTAAAGGATTGTGTATTTTTTCCCCTCTGTCTCTCTCTCGCCTCTCCTTTTACAATTTCTCTTACAGCCATGAAGTGGGAGCGTACACAATTCATCTGTGATATAATTATTTACCATGGTAACAGTTTGTGAATGGGATTGTGAAGTTGCAAATAACTAAAAAGAAGCTTAAGTAGAACAGCCTGGAAAAAAATAAAAACGCCTTTTCAAAACAAGCAAGGAGTCTTCTAAGGTCAGACAAGCTTTTTTGTTTCCCCAGAATTAAAATGGGCAGGAGGAGGGGTTTGGTTTTTTTCAGTGTTGAAAATCTTCTTGATCAACAACCAAACAGAAGCATTTTACACACTGTTGCAGGTGGGTTAGGTAGTGGGTGAAAAGGGTTATTGACCAGAAGGAAATAAAAATAAAAATTGACATGCTGTTTCAAGATCTGAATCTGATACTTCTCAGCAAGAATGAGAAATGCTTTGGAAGATCAAAAATTGAAAAACTAGCAAAATGAGGCAGCACCATAGCAGTGGCTGATTTTTCTTCTTACATTCATGAGATAAACAGATGGTTCAAATTCACACTCCTACCCAAAACTGAGTGGCAGGAAGCGGAAATCTATTGAAATCTACTGGTATAATCTTTGTATTTTGCTTGAAGTGTGCGGCTGACAAGCCTACCTCTGCAACCCACCCTGTTCAATCGTCTATTGAGTATTTTAGCACTGCTGGTCTAGAATCAAAGGATTCTATTGATGCTCTTCAAAGGCCCACCAATAGGCATATGAAAAGAACAACCACCCCCTTTCTAGATATGTCACTGTGTGCATTTCACCCACTTGGGAGCAAAGCTGCACTTCCCCTTACTTGCAGCTCTAATGATCTGAGAATCAAAATATTTCAGAGCAAAAGGTTCCGAGCACGCAATGAGTGACGCTGAGTTGCTAATGAATCCCAGCACGCTTTCCAATGTCTTGAGCATGTAAAGTTATGTGTGTGTGTGGGAGGGGAGTTGTATCAAAGGTCGTGCTTCAAGTTTGGGGTGAAGGTAGGCAACTCCCTTACCTGATACTCCATTCAATGGGTGAGGGTAATCCTGCTGTCAGCTTGTAAGGTATGGGTGTGGTCTGTATCCTTCCAGGTAATATTAAAGGTGACGAAGAAAGACCTTCTTCCTCAGGCAAGAGAGAGGGAAGTAGTCCTCCAAACCTTGAAGGCAGGCTCAGCTCCTGCTCTCCTGCACAAAGCTAAGGCCAGGGGATTTCAACAGAAAAATAATGAATTAAAAAAAAGAAGACTGGGACTTTTCAGCTTAGAAAAGAAGAGACTAAGGAAAGACATCATAGAGGTCTATAAAATCAAGACTTCTGTGGAGAAATTGAATAAGGAAAAGTTATTTACTTGTTCCCATACCATAAGAACTAGGCACACCAAGGGTTTGTCTAGACTACATGGCTCTGTCGACGGAGCCATGTAGATGAGGTTTCTAGACATAGGTAAATGAAGCGGCGATTTAAATAATCACCGCTTCATTTACATCAAAATGGCTGCCGCGCTGTGCTGATCAGCTGTTTGGAAGCACAGCGCGGTAGTCTGGATGCTCCGCGGTGGACAAGGGAAGCCCTTATCGATCGCCCCATAATGCCTCGTGGAATGAGGTTTACCTGGGCGGTCAACAAAGGCTTCCATTGTTGACCACAGAGCGTCCAGACTACTGCACTGTGCTGCCAAACAGCTGATCAGCACATTATTTAAATCGCCGCTTCATTTCCCTTTTTCGAGTACACTAATTTACATGGCTCCGTCGATGGAGCCATGTAGTTTAGACATACCCCAAATAAAATTAATAGGAAGCAGGTTTAAAACAAACAAAAAGAAGTGTTTCGTAATGCAGCGCACAGTCAACCTGTGGAACTCCTTGCCAGAGGATTTTGTGAAGACCAAGACTTTAACAGGGTTCAAAAAAGAGCTAGGTACATTCACAGAGGATAGGTACATCAATGGCTATTAGCCAGGATAGGAAGGAAAAGTGTCCTTAGCCTCTGTTTGTCAGAAGCTGAGAATGGGCAACGTCACTTGATGATGCCCTTTTCTGTTCATTCCCTCTGGCATTGGCCCCTGTCAGAAGACAAGATAATGGGCTAGATAGACCTTTGGTCTGACCCAGTATGGCCGTTCTTATGTTAGACCAGGTTATCTTTTCCTCAGAGAGCTTGGGAAGGTGGCATTCTTGTGACATGCATCAGTTAGAAAAGCAGGACACCAATTGGGGAACCTTAACTCTGCTAGGGTCAGAGCACTTGTCCCACTAGCATCAAATTCTTCCCTCCTGAGGCCTGACAGACTCAGCAGGTTGGGGTGAATTGGACTCACGGGCCTTCTCTAACCCCTTCCTTTCTGCTTGGAGGGACCCACCACACAGGGTGAGATTTTTGGAGCATGCCCAAGAAAGTTAACAGTCCAAATCCCATAAAATATCAAACGGGGCACTTCTGAAGCTCCTGCTTGTATGTAGAAGGCCTGCTCTGAAGTCCCATTGGAGCCTTTCTATTGGCATCCGTGAGCTTTGCATGGGGGCAGGCAGACCTCATTAAAAGCTGATGGGTAAAAATTGGTTAATGGCCCAAATCTGCATTAATCAGCAGCAGCAAAGCCACTGTCTGTAGCTCAACCCCACTGACACAGTTTCACCAAGCAGCTGTACCACATAAATGTCACCATGACAGAAGTGCCACCTAAGTGGTTATGATGATGCCCCTGAGGTAAATTGCAGGACCAAGCGATAAACTGCATTTATCCTCCACTTTTAACTGCCTCACCTACACTTGCCCACTAATCCATCATCCCTCCACAACTACTTCTAACATTCCAAGCAATCACAAACAAACTCCATTAATAACACACACAAAAATGCTACCTCTTCTTTTTCTCTGCAACAAAAATGCGGAATTCTCCCCTCAAGCATCACATTAGTCTGAGGTGCAAGAGGGACGGTGCTTAATCTGTGTCAGATTTAAGGACCAGCATTTCACCCTGCAGGGCTAGGAATGAAAAGCAACTAAACCATGAAACGGGGATATTTCCAACTTCCCACAGGTCCAAATTTGCTGCAGTATTTAGATGCTTAAAGATACAGAAAGGCATCTAATGGGGGTTTGCAAAAGTGTATTGGTTCTAGAGAGCAGGATTTGAGCAGTGAGTGGAGCAGAAATCACACCTAGTGGCTAGAGGAGGAGAAGGTAACTAGGAGTAGGAGTGTAGGATCTGGCTCTGGTATCTGGCCTCCGATTTCAGATACCAGAGGCCAGATACCAGAGCCGAACTAAGAAATAGGAGTTGAGGGTCAGAACTGAGGGAGCTGCAGTGAGGCAGGTCTGGGTCCAATGCAGAAGTAGGCCTGGATCCAAGCCTGGGAAAAGGCATGGCAAAAGCTGGAAATAAGCTATTGTAGCCATGGAGAAAATTTTGAGGAGCCATGACTTTGCTGCTGGTAGACAGAAAAGCTGGCCTGTTTCCTCTCCCTACCAGTCAGACAGCCGCAACAGGCCAGCTGCATTCCTTAGGCTGCCCAGACACGGGTTCTGATGAAGTCTCCAGTTGCTGATAAGGAGACAGTTTGGTAGCCAACTTGAAATCCAATGGGAGGGAAGTGCGTACAGATATCTTGACATAGTCTGCAGCAGACAGCCTCCCAGCCCTGGTCAACAGACTCAAGGTAGTGGGCGCACACTAGCACACTACAAATAGCTGTGTAGCCAGTATTTTGAGGTTGCAACTCTGACTGGAACTCTGAAGCCCACCCCAACTCCATACGTGACAGAGCTCAGACTGCAGCCCCAACTGCAATTTCAAAAAGCTATCTACACAGTGCCCCGCTAGTCTGAGCCAATACCTACACTACCTCAGGAAATTGATCTATGGTACACACCTCAGAATTGACATACCTTCGGTCCAGTAACTGTGGGAATCTACACCACAGGGGTGCGACAGGAGAAACTCTCACTTCTATTTTTCTTATTCTTCTCAGCCAAGGTAGAGTAACAAGGTCGACTGGCGAGTGATCTGCAGTCGATTTGGCAGGTCTGCACCAGACCAGCTAAATCGACCACCGATGGATTGATCTCAAAGCACCAATCCCCGTTGTATTTTAAATGCTGCCTCAGTCTCTCAACCCAGTCTGGAAAGCTTGCTCCATTGGGTGGTATAGACACATCCAAGATCATTTAGTCTTCTCCCTATCCTTGGCAAGTCCTGAAAATATCAGTTTGCATTTTGAGCCATGCCCGAATAGTTGGCTTGTTCTTTACAATAGCCATAGTATGTATAGCCTAACTGAGGGAGATGTTTCCTTTGAAGGAACTCAAATGTAGCTCAAGCTCACAGTGAAGCAGAGCAAAACCACCAATTATTTCAGTGCATTGCAACATAGCTGTGCTACTTATAGTAGCTTCTTGCTCTTAATAATGTTTTTTAAATCTGTGCAGAAGAAGGGGGAAAGGCCTTCTCAGTGAAGAAGGCTCCACTATATGGCTATGTCTACACTGGCATAAATTTCTGGAAATGCTTATAACGGAACAGTTTTCCATTATAAGTATTTCCGGAAAAAGAGCATCTACATTGGCAGGATGCTTTTCCGGAAAAGCACTTTTTCCGGAAAAGCGTCCGTGGCCAATCTAGACGCGCTTTTCCTCAAAAAAGCCCCAATCGTCATTTTCATGATCGGGGCTTTTTTGCGGAAAAGACTACTGGGCTGTCTACACTGGCCCTTTTCCGGAATAAGTGGCCCAGTGTAGACACAGCCCCCATGTGCTCTGACTCAAAGGCCAATGAGAAATTTTACAGCTCCTTCAGCAGTTTGCTTCATGGCTATCCAAGACCAGTGCCAGCTGAGGAAAAGAGATACAGCATTTCGGATGTCACCGCCAATACCCATGTAACTGCAGTACATATATCAAGAGAGAAAAGGCTTCCAAGCTGGGTGGCATTTCCAAGCTGGCTTAGAGAGACCTTGGACGAGTGACATGCTGTGATATTTCCTTTCACAAATGGCCAAAGTCAGGAAATAAAGGACAGATTCCTGGCCCTGCAAAAGAGCAACTCAACATCACATTTCAAAGCCATCCCAAGGCAGGTTTGTGCAAGCCGAAGGACCCCTACGATTTCACCCCACACCGTGGGGTTTTCTATGGCATGGAATTCATCATCCTGGGCAAAATCCCACAAAATCTCCTAGGGAAAATACCTAAAAAGCCAGGATGGACATTTATGCCCAGCTGGGCTGCTGCTCAGATAGAGAGACTGTTGCTTTGATTCTGAGCTCCATGGTGCACATCTGTGGCGGGTGGAGCGACTTTTGCCCTCCCTGTTTTGGGGGGCTCTTTGGAAACTGCGTGCCCCCCCCATGCCAGGTAGAACTGCTGCCTATGAACTGTATGGATAGCTGGCACACAGTATTGTCTTATCATGCCCAGTGTCTTATCAGCCCAGTAGTGGAGTTCCGCAAGGGTCTGCTTTGGGACCCGTACTGTTCAATATCTTCACCAATGATGTAGATATTGAGATAGAGAGTACGCTTATTAAGTTTGCAGATGATACCAAACTGGGTGGGGTTGCAACTTCTTTGGAGGATAGGGACATAATTCAAAATGACCTTAGCAAGTTAGAGAAATGGTCAGAGGTAAACAGGATGAAGTTTAATAAAGAGAAATGCAAAGTGCTCCACTTAGGAAGGAACAATCAGTTCCATACATACAAGATGGGAAGCGACTGTCTAGGAAGGAGCATGACAGAAAGGGATCTAGGGGTCATAGTGGACCACAAGTTGAATATGAGTCAATAGTGTGATGCTGTTGCAAAAAAAGCAAATATGATTCTAGGTTGTATCAACAGGTGTGTTGTAAGCAAAACTCGTAAAGTCATTCTGCCACTCTACTCTGCACTAGTTAGGCCTCAGCTGGAGTACTGTGTCCAGTTCTGGGCGCCACATTTCAAGAAAGATGTGGAGAAATTGGAAAGGGTACAGAGAAGAGTGACAAGAATGATTAACGGTCTAGAGAACATGACCTATGAAGCCAGGCTTCATGAACTGGGCTTGTTTAGTTTGGAAAAAAGAAGATTAAGGGGGGACATGATAGCGGTTTTCAAATATCTAAAAGGGTGTCACAAGGAGGAAGGCGAAAATTTGTTCCTTTTGGTTACTGAGGACAGGACAAGGAGTAATGGGCTTAAAGTGCAGCAAGGGAGGTTTAGATTGGACATTAGGAAAAAATTCCTAACTGTCAGGGTGGTCAAATATTGGAATAAATTGCCAAGGGAGGTGGTGGAATCTCCCTCTCTGGAGATATTTAAGAACAGGTTAGATAGACATCTGTCAGGGATGGTGTAGACGGAGCTTGGTCCTGCCTTGAGGTTGGGGGGCTGGACTCGATGACCTGTCGAGGTCCCTTCCAGTCCTATGATTCTATGATTCTATGCCTCTTTGCCCCTAACACACAAGACTAATGCAGGGCCGCTAGAGCAGCTTTCTGCCAACAGGGAAGTCTCCTTTCACCAGGGATACTCTACAAGGGCCATTTCTGCCACCAAAGTATTGCAAAGGGGCAATAGCACAAGAGAGAAATAACCTTCCTTCAATAAGAACATAAGCCCGGCCATACTGGGTGAGACCTGAAGTCCATCTAGCCCATTACCCTGTCTTCCCACAATGTCCAATGCCAGATGCTCCAGAGGAAGTGAACAGAAACAGGAAATCATCAAGTGATCCCTGCCCCCCCCCTTCAGAGCTATGCTGCCCATCCTTGTAAGAATGTGTGTCCCCATGCCTTGAGACCTTACTGTTATCAGCACATCGGTGAGCACCCAACATCAACAGAAAGAGAAAACTCTGCTCCAAAAGCGGGTGCTTTTCTGTGCCACTTGAATTAATGGTGAATCTCCATCACCAAATGTTGCTCATACAGATTCCATGCAGGAGGGGCAGTGTGCTTACACCCCTTACACATGTTCATAACAGCCTCCTTCCATCCCGCCCTGTGCTCCCAGGTGTCTGTCACCAGGCCACTGAAATGCGTATGCCAGCCATCCCATTGTTCTATGATTTGAAGTCCATTTTCAAGATTGGCTCAGATTTGACGTCCAAAAATGCTGGCCCTTTTCCCTCTGATAACCACCAGGACTCAGCTATTGACATACAGCTGGTGATATGGGACATTCACGGTGCAGATACAAGCTCTTTGGAATTTCTTGCATGTCACAGTGTGAAAATCCAGAGCCTCAGAGCATGCAGCAGCTAATGGCATAGGAAAGGTAAATGGATCAGTGTTCCATCTTGGTACCTTACCTCCACACACAGACGCGCGCGCACACACACACACACACACACACACACACACAATATGCATATAGGCTGTGTCTACACTGGCAAGTTTTTCCGGAAAATCATCTGATTTTCCAGAAAAACTTGCCAGCTGTCTACACTGGTTGCTTGAATTTCCGGAAAAGCATTGACGATCTCATGTAAAATCATCAGTGCTTTTCCGGAAAAACTATGTTGCTCCCGTTCGGGCAAAAGTCTTTTTCCGGAAAACTGTTCCAGAAAAGGGCCAGTGTAGACAGCACAGTAGTTTTTTCCGCAAAAAAGCCCCGATGGCGAAAATGACGATCGGGGCTTTTTTGCGGAAAACCGCATCTAGATTGGTCATGGATACTTTTCCGCAAAAAGTGCTTTTGTGGAAAAGCATCCTGCCAATCTAGACGTACTTTTCCGAAAATGCTTTTAACGGAAAACTTTTCTGTTAAAAGCATTTCCGGAAAATCATGCCAGTGTAGACGTAGCCATAGTGTGTGCGCATCGACAGATAACAATAGCCTGTACTGCAATAATGCATTTGATTTTAATGTAAAGTTTAGCTCCATTGTTCTCCCTTGGTTGTTTGCTTAAGTAAATGTGACCTTTTCTGTCACTCTGTCCAAAGTCTTCCCTTTGCTCATGATATTACAGTACGTGACATGGTGTAAAGTTTGCCTGTTTCTTTCCACATGCAAGCAGGCAGGTGAACGCTAGACAGTGGAGAAAAAGTCTTTCACTGTCTTCAGCTGGGCTCCTGGCTGGGGCAAGGATTGAGATAAAAATCCTACCTGTACCCCTCCCCAAACCTTTTTTGAGAGGTTTTACTTAAAAAAAAATCCTGCTCCAATCTGAACCCAGCAGTGAACTATAAATCCATCTACTCCACTCCACTGGGAAAATAAAATCCCAGTACAGTAGCATCCAAATAA
Organism: Pelodiscus sinensis; assembly: GCF_052426305.1. Taxonomy (NCBI): domain Eukaryota; kingdom Metazoa; phylum Chordata; order Testudines; family Trionychidae; genus Pelodiscus; species Pelodiscus sinensis. Next base: position 124,542,472 of record NC_143057.1, read on the forward strand.
TTACTAGGCGTCTAACTGTGCTGGCAGGTTGCACAGTACAAGATTCAATTTTAACTAGTGATTACAGCCCTGCAACCTTCTAGCCCTGAATGTCAAGTGGCCGTGTCACTTTCTCCTGTGAGGGAGCATGTCGGGACTCTCAGAGGTAGGGTGACTTTTGATCAAAGGTAATGTATCTTGCATTGAAAAGAAGGAAAGGGGGGGGGGGGGTCAGCCAGTCCCTCATTCCCTCTTTCCCCAGCTGACACAGGGCACAAAAAGCAAAGAAGATTCTCAGTGTAGAATCACCAGTTGCAACCTTCCCAATGCCCCCAGCAACTAAATTAAAACGTAGTCCACTGCCAAGCGGGGTTCACTCTTCAACTTGTAACACTGCGGGATGAACTAACCATCCCAGCGGACACTTTATGGGGCTTGAATCTCATGTATCAACTTCTCTTGTCCTTGAGTAGTAAAATAGAAAAGCAGTTAGCTGCGACCTTAGAGCCAGAGTGGTTTTGGGCTCCCATCCAACTCTTGATAACTTGCCTTAAATCTAATGGACTTGCCACTATTTTTTTAATTTCATTGTTGGCAGCTGGTTCACATGAGGGATCCCCTTTCCACAGGCAGGTTTCTATTCCAGAGCAGAGAGGGGGTGATTCTCAGTTAGAGTCATAGATTACAAAGCCAGAAGGGACCCCTCGGGTCACCTGGTTTGCTCATCTCTCATATCACAGCCTAGCCATTTTTCCTAGAATAATTCCCATTTGAATTAAGGAACATCTTTTAGGGAATAAAAAAATTCAATCTTGTTTTCAATATTTTCCGTGATGAAAAATTCCCTACAGCCCTGGATAAGTTGATCCATGATTAATTACTGTCTTAGTTAAACATATATGCCGTAGTTTCAGTCTGGGAGGAGCTAGCATCAACTTCCACCATCAATAAAAACCTACTCCATCCCTGTCAATGGAGTTACTCTGCGTTTAGATCCACATTCTAATGTGAGTGACACAGACATGAAGAGACACTTGTAAAGAGACATTTGTGTGGTGGACAGAGGACTGGAGTTTCCCAAGCTGTCTGCAGATTTTGGATACCCAAATGCATTTGTTTCAAAGGTAAATCCAGAAAGCAATAAAATCAATTCAGTGGATTTGGAAATCTCAAAGATCTTCTCTCAGAATGAAAAGGATATTTCCATTTGACCATAGCTAGCCATATCAGGATGACACATTTAGGGCCAACCCTATTTAATGCTAAGCTCCCTTAACGCTGAGTAAATATAGGGTAATGGGCAACTCACAGACTATGTTGTTCATCGGATCCTATCTTTAATATGCAGGCATGTGTGCAAATCCATTTGCTGCACCTGAAGTGTGTTTTGATTCCTGAAGGTGGATCAGTGAATGTATCAATGCAGCATTCTCCCACTCCTAGATGTAATCTCTCCAGATCACAGTAGAAAGCATTTTGGCAAGGCAGTATGGGGGAAACTTGGCCAGCTGCATTGTAATCGCTTTCAGAGTAATATGGAAGATTTCGTTCTCTAGGGCTTTTCATCTGGTACGTTTCTCCAGCTTTCTAGTCACTTTAGAAGTGTTGATTAAGGAAAAAAAAAAGGCAAGGGATGTGGACAAGAATATTTTGAACATTGAAACTTGGCATAACGGGAGGAAGCTAATTCTTTTCCATCGTACAATATTGCTGTGCCGAGAGAGAGTTCAACTCTTTAAAAGCCACTGAAAGCGCTTTCTCTGGGTACAACACTCTGCTTCAGTGTCCTGCCGTGGCTCTGTTTTCCTGGCTTCATTCTTTCATACGAAGGACATTTGCAAGGAAAATGGGATCTCTGCTTCTTAACGGTTCATCTGCTCCTGCTGTGCATTTCCCCACCTTCCACTTGTGACCTCACCGCAGGTTGCTGTGGTGAGAGGCTTATGATGCTGCAAATGGAGGTTTTTAACTTCAGGAGGGGAATGCGCCGCCAGAGCAGATGGACTCTTCGGAAATGAAGATACTGTCTTCATGCAAATGCCCTGAGCAATAAAGGGATGAGCGGGGAGAACTGCAGAAATTACATCCGCAACACTGTTTCTAAATGCAGAACCTAATGCTTAGTCATTCCATGCCCGGGGCAGGGCAAATAGAGAGATTTTAAGGCCATGCCCGCGGTACAACTTATGTTGGCAAAATGTGTGTCAGCCAGGGGTGTGAATGAACACACCTATGAATGGCATACCTTTCTCCAGCATAAGTGGCAGTATGTATAGGGCTATATCGGCCAGAGAGGTTCTCCCCTGACCTAGCTACTACTCTAGTGTCATTATGTTAAAAGGGGATCTCTCTCCGGGTGTGTCTACACTGCACCCTTATTTCGAGATAACTAGCGTTATTTTGAAATAACAATGTGGCTACGTCTACACTGGCACCTTTTTCCGGAAATGCTTAAAACGGAACAGTTTTCCGTTATAAGTATTTCCGGAAAAAGAGCGTCTACATTGGCAGGATGCTTTTCCGGAAAAGCCCTTTTTCCAGAAAAGCGTCCATGGCCAATCTAGACACGCTTTTCCGGAAAAAAGCCCCGATCGCCATTTTCGTGATCGGGGCTTTTTTGCGGAAAACAGTACTGTGCTGTCTACACTGGCCCTTTTCCAGAACAGTTTTCCAGAAAAAGGACTTTTGCCCGAGCGGGAGCAGCATAGTTTCTCCGGAAAAGCAGCTGATTTCTTACAGTAGAGCGTCAAAAGTTTGCTTTTCTGGAAATTGAAGGGACCAGTGTAGACAGCTCGCAGCTTATTCCAGAAAAGCGGCTGATTTTCCGGAATAAGTGGCCCAGTGTAGACAAAGCCTGTGAGTGTCTACACAGCCAATCTGTTATTTCTAAATAATTTTGAAATCATGGATGGCTTATTCCAAAATCTGTAAACCTCACTCTACAAGGAATATGCCTATTCCGAAATAGCTATTTCGACATAACGCTTGTGTAGATGCTCCACTGCTTCTATTTCGTAATAGCCCCTCACCAGGGACACTCTAAGGGTATGTCTACACTACCCCCCTAGTTCGAACTAGGGGGGGTAATGTCATACGGAGTTGCAAATGAAGCCAGGGAAATTCAAATACCCTAAGTTATTCCTCCCCAATGCTTCCTGGGGCTCTAAATTGAGGTAGCACATCCACAAAGCCTGCCTCGGACTAACTTTGAGGCTTCCCTGTAATATAGATGTGCTATTTCAAAATAAGTTATTCTGGAATAGTTATTCCAAAAGGCTGTGTCTAGACTGCATCCCTTTTTTGTAAAAGGGATGAAAATTAGACATATCGCAATTGCAAATGAAGTGCAGGTTTAAATCCCCCCCCCCCCCACTTCATTACCATAAAAATGGCTGCTGCTTTTTCCCGGCTCGGAGCTTTGCCGGAAAAAAGCGCCAGTCTAGACGGGGATCTTTCGGAAAATAAAGCCTTTCCCTTATAAGGGATCTTTCAGAAAAGGCTTTATTTTCCGAAAGATCCATGTTTAGACTGGCGCTTTTTTCCGGCAAAGCTCCAAGCCGGAAAAAAGCGGCAGCCATTTTTATGCTAATGAAGCGGGTGGGATTTAAATCCCCGCTTCATTTGCAATTGCGATATGTCTAATTTGCATCCCTTTTACGGAAAACAGTTTATTTTGAAATAGCTGTCCAGTGTAGACGTACTCTCCCACTACCACAGACCAGCCACCCAATTGATCTCACAATGGAGCAGTCACAACAGTACCACTGAGCTGCTGGAAGCTAGTGTAGACACAGCCAATTTTTCATCTTTCCACTTCCCCAGATAATAGCTGGAGCATGGTGAACTTCAGCCAAGTTCCTGATACCGGTGTCACAGCTGCCTTGTGTCTCAACACCAGCTTTGAATTGCAACGTTCCAGAGTTTCTCAAATAGGTCCTTCGAGCTTTAGCTAAAGACCCAGCTTCAACAGCTGTCTATGGTCCCAGTACTGAGGAGGAAATATAACACATACTGACCAGTGGACCACACTAGCTGGTAGTTCATGGTCTGCTTAGACCAATTCAGTCATTGGGGAGAGTGTCCACCCAGGCAGCCCTCTGAGGCAGCCCTTAAAACTTACATTAAGGCCCCTAATGTTGCCAGAGTAGTGGGTAAATATCCTTCACACCACAGAGAATCAGGCCTGTGATGTCCCTCAACACACAAAGATAGATCAACCCATCAGTAGCACTCAGGGGCATGAAACATTTCAGAAGCAGATCACAGCCCTTAGGTCAACCTATCCTCTGGTATAGACATGGCTAGGATTCTTCCAGGGATCAAGCTGCCAGTCCTCCAAGAGTCAGTTTACATACATCAGTGGAAAACCCCCTTCTGTCAATGTAGGCAGCCCCAACGCATACACAGTCTAGGGCAGCACAGCTGTAGAACCATAGGGGAATTGTAGTGTAGACAGACACTCCAGCTAAAGCATAAGGCTACGTCTACACTGGCATGATCTTGCGCAAGAACTCTTTTGCAGAAGAGTTCTCATGCAAAAACTCTTCCAAAAGAGAGCGTCTACACTGGCATGTGCTTTTGCGCAAGAGCATCCATGTCAGTGTAGATGCTCTCTTGCGCAAGAAAGCTCTGATGGCCATTTTAACCATAGGGCTTTCTTGCACAAGAAATTCATGTTGACTGTCTACACTGGCCTCTTGTGCAAGAAAAGTTGCGCAAGAGGGCTTATTCCTGAGCAGGAGCATCATAGTTCTTGCACAAGAAGCACTGATTTCATACAGTAGAATGTCCGTTTACTTGTGCAAGAACATACGGCCAGTATAGACAGGCAGCAAGTTTTTGTGCAAGATCGTGCCAGTGTAGACACAGCCTATGAGTTTCCCCAGGAATATTTTTCACTCACTACAGCTGATCTTTGTTTTTGCACTCCACACCATTCAACTCTATCCACCTCCTTGCGGATCAGAGCTAGTGTGGGTGTAGAATCACAGGAAAGTAGGGCTGGAAGGGACTTTGAGAAGACATCCTGTGTAGTCACTGTGCTAATGTGAGGTCAAGCGAACCTTGACCATCCCTGAAAGGTGTCTCCTCAACGTGGGAATAACCCCTCCTCCCAGCTCAATGCACAGATGTACTCAGAGAAGGGGCAGGCACTCAACACCTCTGACAATCAATCCCCAAATGTCTTTCTACGGTCATTAGTGACAGGTCCTGAGTATAGAATTCTCAGAGAAATCCAGATTTTGGATCTTCAGTTATGCCACTAGGTCCTACTCCTCATCTCATCCATTTCACGTGTGCAAGGAGTAAAACAGATGTCAATTGATGTCTAAACAAAATATAAATACAGCCCCCAGTGGGAACTTCTTATGAAGAGAACCAGATTGACACAGATGCAAAACATCTGAAAGCTCTGGACAGAAAAAGACTGACATAGCCTCCACCACTGAAATGGTATGATGTGTCAGTATTTGTGACAGTATCATTGGATACATCAAAGGCTGAGTTAGAAACATGCTTACTACAAAAGGAGTCACTGGTTGTACCTCCCTGGAACACAACGGGATTGACATAAAAGAGCTTGTCACAGATAGCAGAGGGAAATGCCAGGCACACTTTGGAAATATAACGATTCCATCCGTATGTTGGAAGGAAGAGCATTAAAAATGATCTTGGGAGAGTTGACCAAATTAGATGAAAACGGGTTATGAATTTAGGCCTCTTTTTCTCTTTGCAAATCCTTTATAAATCAGTCCAGTTTGTTATGAGGCATTCATTATTAGGGATTTTAAAGGCGTAGAGGGACTGTTAGATCATGTAAGTCTGACTATAAAGGTATATTGGATCACTATCACAGACTATTCAATATTCTATAATAAATACAGTAAATTACCACCGCAGTGACTGGAGGCCTCAAATAAGATCAGAGTCCTCTTGTATTTATTCCAGCAATTCGTCATTGATTATTCAGTATGTATGATGGATCACCGAAGTCATGTGGTACACAAGGAGGAAGAGGCGTTATTTTGATGCTAAAGGGGAATTTAATTATAAGTAATAGAAAGTAAGAAAAGGGAGGATTAGCTTGAACAGTGGGAAACACATTGTGATGGTTGTGACATGTATTTTCTACAGCGATAAAGAGGAAGCCCTCAAAATGGAGACTCTTAAAACATGGATGGGCAAAACACAGTCAGTAAATTGTAAGTGCATCCCATGGTCCACTGTGGCCCAGGATTCCCCTGTTGCAGCACTGTAGGAGGGACCAAGGTGCATCATGGGAGATGTAGTCCAGCCAAGCAGCTGGAACTACCATATTTTCCGGCGTATAAGGTGACTGGGCGTATAAGACGACCCCCTAATTTTCTAGTTAAAACATAGGTTTTTGTATTATACTCGCCGTATAAGACTACCCCCCTTAAGAGGCCAACCGGCAGCGCCCCAGCACCACTCCGCCTCCCCAGCTTTGCTCCCAGTGTCCCTGGTCTGCTGGGGACCGTCTCCAGCAGACCAGGGGCACTGTGAGCAAAGCCGAAGCGGTGGTGGGGTGCCGCGCTTCTGAGGCTTTGCTTCTGCAAAGCCTCAGAGGCGCGGGAACCCGCCGCTGCTGCGGCTTTGCTCCCGGTGCCTCTGGTCTGCTGGGGACCATCTCCAGCAGACTAGGGACACTGGGAGCAAAGCCTCGGGGGAAGCCGGCAACGGGGCAGCCCAGGCGCATCTAGGCTGCCCCGCTGCCGGAGTCCCTCCACAGCTTTGCTCCGCGTCTTCCTGGTCTGCAGACCAGGGAGACGTGGAGCAGCTTTTCTCACCCCGGAGTACACAGGTGGCGGGACCACGAGGTCCCGCAGTCCGTGTCCTCCGGGGCGATAAAAGCCCCGTGTGTACCTGCAAGTCGGGGACTGCCTGTATTCCTGGCGTATAAGACGACCCCCGATTTTTGGGGGATGTTTTTTGGCATAAAAAGTCGTCTTATACGCCGGAAAATACGGTACAGACAAGAATGGCTGGATAAGGCACCTGAATTACAATTCCCACGATGAACTGCAGCAGCATTTCTGAATCAAAATGTTTGCTTTTCAACTGAAAGTTTCCACTCAGGTTTAGATTTTTTGGTTCCTGAAATTTTTTCCACATTCTCTGACCACTTCTAATATAAACCTCATGCTCCAGGGTAGAAGTCAACCACTAGCTGTCAGAACATAATGCTGTCTGATGGTGCCTGGGTATTGAAGCACCACACCATCACCTGCCCCTAGCATGGGGCAGCCCTTATCTGTACCTGTTGTAGGTCAGCTCCATAACTCTATAAGCCATGGGCAATGTAAGAAACCCCTCTTTGCCTTATGCAGGTGTAAGGGGACTGTTAGCCCCTTACTAAAACTCTGTGGGAGTTTTTGGTTCGCCAGCTCCCAGTGTCAAAAGGGGAAGGGTCCATGAGAAATCAGGGCCCTGAGACTGACAGACCCCAGAGACAATGGAAAGCAGCCAACACTCCAGCTCGGCCTGATTGACAGGTTGGACAGGCCAGTGAGGAAAGTGAGAGGCCAGGCTCTGTCCTCCATGTGAGCTGGGATTGTTCTGGGTCTCTCTGAGCAAGGAGAGAACTGACAGACAGCTAAGAGGAACAAGCTGTGTGGAGAAGAAGTCCTGCAGCAACAGAGCCAGGCACAGACAGCCCAAGGAGTGCAAGCTGTGCTGAGGGGCAGTTTTGCAGCAACAGAGCCAGGCACACACAGCTCAAGGAGCGCAGACCCTGTGTTGAGCAGCAGACTGACAGTGCTCAGAGAGCCTAAAGGGACAGAGAAGCAGTGCAAAGAGCTGGAGACTGGCAAAGCAGCACAGCTTGCAGTTGGGTGTGGTGAGCAGCTGGGACCAGCAAAGTGCGGGGAGAAGCTCTGGGCAGGGAGATATCACCAGCCAAGAGGCCCAGCAGGCCAGACTGGGAGAGGGGTCTGGCCACTTAGAGCTTGAGGCTGTGTGGTCACTGCCAGAGCAAGCATGTCCAGCCTGCAGCCCCCCTGCAGCACATCCAGGGCCTCTAAGGGGCCTATAAGGAAGAGACTGTGGACTGTCCTTACACTCTGCAGACTGCTGTTTTGATGTCCCTGCGCTATAGAGCAGGGCTGTGTGTTTTCATTTAACCATTCTCATTTTTTCTTATTCTTTTCTCTTTAATCAGTTGATGTTTAATAAATTGTATTTGCTTTGAACCTTATGAAATGATCACTGGGCCAAGAAAGCATGCAGGGTACAAGTAAACCACTAGCTGTCAGAACACAATGGAACGAGGTGTACCGGTAGTTCGAATTAGAAATCCTAATTCGAACTACCTACTCTATGTCGCGTGTAGCCGCGGGCACAGAGTCCGCACTAACGGGGATTTAAAAATGGCAGTGCCCGGCAAGACTCAAATGAAGCCTGGGATATTTAAATCCCGGGCTTCATTTGCAACTTCAAATGCCTACATTAACCACCCTAGTTCGAACTAGGGTGGTAGTGTAGACATACCCAGAGGGAATTTGATAGCAGCCCTCAACTGCCTGAAAGGGTTTCCAAAGAGGATGGAGAGAGGCTCTTCTAAATGGTGGCAGATCACACAATGAGGATCGATGGTCTCAAGTTGCCGTGGGAAAGTTCTAGTTTCAAGATTAAGATAAACTATTTCACTAGGAGGGTGGTGAAGCACTGGAATGGGTTCCCTAGGGAAGTGGTGGAATTTCCATCCCTAGAGGTTTTTAAGTTCCAGCTTGACCAAGCCCTGGCTAGGATGATTTAATTGGAATTGGTCCTACTTTTAGCAGGGGGTTGGTCTTGATGACCTGAGGTCTCTTCCAAAGCTGTGATTCTATGATTGTATGATATAATATTCCAAAGCTGTTCATTAATTATGACAATTTTGTCCTCAACCCCTCGGTATCTTAGTTTCCCTACATATAAAAAGAGGATAACAATTACTTATTCTCAGGAAGTTGTCAGGATTAATTCATTGTACACTTGTAGCCCTTTTCGTTTACTAGCCCTGTGTGAGGTTATTCAAAATAGGGAAAGCCTTGTGACTTTCTACACATCTTTGGAAGACTGGGCCTGAGACTCCTTTCTATGCTCTGCATTGTGAATCAGGGTGTTTGCACCTCAGACTAAACTCGCTCAGACAAAACAGCAGGTATAGACTTTATTTTGTATAGAACAGGATTTACAGTTCAGCAGCCTCCTCTCTGCTTGTAGCCTACGTGCTCCTTACTGAGACCCTGTTGGGGGGCAGGGGGTATATGCTGGAAGGAACTGGGAAGTTCTCCCAAAATGCCACAGTTTGTAGCCCACAACTTGTAGTTGCTAGGGCTGCTCTGGAAGTCCACTGGACCTTGAGCTACACCCTTTTAGCTTCAATCATAGCTTCCTTACCAAATACATTTTGGGAACTAAACAGAACACTTCAAAGTTGGGCAACATTTTCGTCTTTTCTTCATTGGGTCATTCCAATTCGGATGCTGCAAAAGCAGAACTGCCTGTTGACTAACGTGGTATTCAGGCAGTTACTGATTCTGCCGAATCTCAATTTAAAAGACCGAGCAAGAGAAAATAGTCTTCTTTACTACTGTTTTTATAGATGTGTTTCATTTTCCCTGTGCTTGCTTGCAGCTCCCCTGAAAAAGGCTGAAATCTCCCCAGGGGCAACCAGCCACATCATGTGAGAAGCACCGAAAGAGCCAACTTTGTTTACTGAAATTCTGGTTGATCAGTCACTCAGAAACCATCCATGAATTGCACAGGACATACAAGTCTTATCAACTGTGCGCCACAGCAAGAATGTGTAATAGCATTCTCGGCTAGGAAAGTCACGCACAGGTTGAATTCTGGATTGCTTTTCCATTCACTAGATTTCTCCCCCAAACATCAGCAGGACCATAAAAGAAACTAAACCCCACAGGAGCCAAGGAGATTGTCTCTCTTTCCTCTACAGTAGAAGTTCGCTGACTACATTTCTTATCTGTCCTACCCCTGTGTAATTACTCGAGAGCTGATGACTTTTCAGAGAGTGGCCAATTCCCTTTGGGGCTGAGCACAAATTCTTCTTTATTTAAAAAAAAATCCCTTTGTAAAACAAATGTAGGACCATGAGAAGTGCTGGATTAATAGCTCTGGCCACTGAATTCCACTCTATCTCCAGGACAGTGTCAGTTTTTTCTACACCACTCTGCTTCAGATTGTAGAAACAAGCCAGTAGATCAGCGTCCATGTCTTCTAAACCCCTGGTCCTTCGGATGAGGTTACCAGCAAAAGTGGTACTTACCAGGACAGATTGGACCTCTGTGGGACCATCCTTGGGACCTGACCCATCCCAAATGAGAGAATTTGCTGGATCTGGGAAGGTTCCCTGAAATCAGCCTGACAGCCTACTGACCTTCCCTGGGGCTGGCTCTGCTCCAGCCTCACTGCCACTGGGTTGCAGCCCCATTGTTGCTGGGCTTGTGCTTGGGCATAGTAGGCTTGCCAGCCCCACTGCTCCCCCCCACACCTAGCCAGGGCACCTGGGGACAGCGCTCGCCAGCTGCTAGTGGCCTCACAGCTGCCATGCTCTTCTGGGGATCCCCAAGAACAAGGCACACTGGTCCCCCTGCTATCCTGCCTGGCCAGGGCTCCCCAGGGACAGAGATAGATGGTCCCCCTGGTTCCCCACCTGGCCAAGGTTCCCCTGGGATGAGGTCCTGTGCTGCCACTGGCCCCGCTGGTGGGGTTCCCCACTGCTGGACTGCTGGCCGGCACAGTCCCCAATGCTGAGGCTCTCTGGTCCAGCAACATTTGTGGTCCTTCTGAACCCACAGATGTTGCTGGACCAGAAAGTCCTGGATTTAGGAGGTTTAACCCGTAGAAATGTTCTTGATGAGGATTCTTCTGTCCTATAGGAAGTGCATTTATAAGCTTGATCAAATGCTCGCCGATAGGAACAGAAAGTCCCCCAAGGGGGAACAGGCAAGAACTCCTAGGTGCAAGATAAGCAAGGTAGAAAAAATATATTGGGGGTTGAATCTCTTCTCACTCACATTGGTTTTACACTTTACATCTATTTCTGATTTACTCCGGTGCAATGGAGAATCGGGCCATTGGTTTCCAGATTCTACAGCTACGTAATACAAATCACATAGCTATGGAAGTAAGCTCTCTGTCTTAAAAACCCAGCAACTTAAAAATGATGCAAAGTAATGTACTATGAGGCTGAAAACTATAAGTGTGCAGAAATGATGGTGTTTTTGCTGCCGCTCATGTGGGATAGGCTTAGTTTAAAGCAAATATTTTATTTCTTATGGCACCAGACTTGTTTGCCTGCCATATTTATTAGTTCACTAATAATGTACTTGATGACTTACTGTAGCCAGACAGGAACCCCCCTGTAACATCCATCTTTGCTTGCCTGGAAGCATATAGGGCACACAGAGCAGTAAAATCAGCATAGTCTTTGAAGCCTTGACAGAAGGCCCGGATATGCAGGCTGCTGTGACCCTGGATGGTTGTAAACAGAGATACGCCAATCGCTGACCTTGAGGCTGCCGAGAAGTGCCCTTGACTGAAACCTATATTGATATGAACACACAGCCATCTGCGGGGGGAGGAATCTCCCGCCCAGTAAAGAATGTCCAGTACTCATAATTTAGTTTTCTCTCTTGCAAGTGTAAATTAAGTTGAAACTCCCATGTAAGAACTGGCGTCACAAAGACGGACTAACACAATTTGGCATCTTAGATAAGAAAGAGGATACAGGCCCCTATGGGTATAAAGATGGGTCCAGCAGCACACTTAATCTACCATCTATCTGAGCATCAATCTACCATCTATCTGCTGGTTAGGTTAGGTGATTGGCCTCCCGAGGTTCCACGGGGACACCCGCCTCGTATTCATCTTTCCTAGGAATCGAGGGACCGGCCCTGGCCTGATACACTGGAGTGGAGAGGCACAGAAGGGGGGTAAAAATTGTTTTTTTTACCTGGATGTGTCCTTTGTCTTAAGTGTACACGTAGACTTAGAGCTCTTTAATGATTAAGCTGTCACTTGGTACCATTATTTCTATTTTCTATCTTTATTTACTTTGTAACCATTTTTAAGATTTATATTTGCTAGCAGTTAAGAAATAGAGCAATAGCCATTGTAACCATATGATTTATAAGCGTCTTTAATAAACCTGTAACTGTTTAAGTTTTAACCTGACTCCTTCAGCTGCTGTAACAGAACCAAGCACAATTTAAAAGAATGCCAGCCGGTCATAAGGGACAGATACAGGCAGAGCTGGGCATTTGGATCGTGTAGCTTCCAGAGCACAGATCCGTAGAGGCACCTCTCAGCCTTCCCAAGGTTGCCCGCTGCGCAGGGATCCTGTATCCTAGCCATTGAAATCTGAGATGTAATAAGCTCTTCCTATAAACTCTGGGCCATCTATCAGCCTGTTGTCTGCCCACCACGAAGGGACCTGGTCCCAGCGATCAAAGACACGGATGTTAAACTTCTTGGGGCACCCATCAGCCTTCCTTAGGCTGCCCGCTGCAACTGGACGTTGCATCCCAGCAATTGAAGACTCAGGTGTAACACACACACACACGCACTGCCCTGGTCATCGGCTGACACTTACCCACCCACCCCAGAGACATATGCCATTTTGAGCGACAGGTCTCCTGCAGCACTGAGCATGCACAATGCCTCTTGTGAGCCTTGGCAGCAATTGGGAGCAAAGTGAGTTATGCTTATATTTCCCCGGCTTTCCTGCTATTGTATCCCAAAGCAGCTCTGGATGGGTGCCGATTCTTTTCCCGTGCACAGCCTGGAATGCTTGCTGTCTCCTTGCATTATAACCACTGGACGATTCCTCTGGTAGGTCAATGCTGTTCAAGGAATGTCAGCACGGAATTTGGCCCAGTGCTTTCGCAGCATCTTCTCTTGTGAGGGGAGACCCTCAGACACATCTTCACTCTGATGCCAAATGGGAAAGGGTGTGAGTGGGCTGAGAGTACTAGACTGGGCTGTGGAAGGCCCAAGTTCAGTTTTGGGCATAACCACAACCACAACCACAGAAGCATAATGCAGAACAGCTACACTCTTTTGGATAAGATGCTAAACTGAGGTCCTAGACAGTCATGATAATTAAAGATTCCTTATTGGGAAGGATTTCAAAAGAAGGCATGTGAAAACTGGTATGTTTCAGGTTGATTATATGTATTGTAGTATCTTCCCGTGTCCCCAAATGAGGTCAGGCTGTACATCTAATATATATTGGAAAGATAAACTTAAAACTCCAGTCATCTGAAGAAGTGGGCTGTGCCCACGAAAGCTCATGATACCATCTACGTGTTTTGTTAGTCTAAAAAGTGCTATCAGGCCATTTGTTGTTTTTCAAGTTTATCCTGTACAGACTAACTCGGCTACCCCCTAAAGCTTCTAAATATTTGTCTGTGCATCTGTGCATGTATTTGTCTGTCTGTGCATCTATCTGTTTGTTCAAAAACTCCCCCCAAATGGTAAGAACAAGGACCACCAAATTTGGTACACAGCTTCTTCTTATCAAACTTAAAAACCAAGAATCACCTTAAAGACTAACAAGTAGCCGAGTTAGTCTTTAAGGTCCTGCTAGACTATTTGTTGTTCTTTTTAAGTTTTTCTAGTTACAGACTAACAAAGCATGCAGATGGCATCCTGAGCTTTTGTGGGCACAACCCACTGGTGTATTAAAGGTTCAGTTCCAAAATAAATAATAGGGGATGAGGAGGGAAAAATACGCAATCCAAATACACAGGGAAGCCTTGGAACTTAACTTCATGTACAGGTTTGGGACCCACCACAAAGGTATGAGTAAAGACCTTATCTGGCTAGCACACACCCTTCCACATCCTAATGACGTAAAACAACAAACAGTGAGTACTTAAGAACAATTTGCATCTTCTCTATGAGCTTCATGTAACAAACACTATAAATGACTGTTTCCCCCTTTTCCACTTCCTTCTCCCTCCACCCCCCATGCCCTATCATTTATTTTGGAATAAAGGTCTGGATTTGGTGCTGTTTCTGCATCTGGTTCCCACAGCAGAGGAACTGGCTATCCATCAGAACGACAAACATCACCTGCAAATTCTTACCCTGTGGAATGACAAGGAGAACCTCAAAAGGAATCTGTCCACACTCTTCGCACAATGACCCCGGAAAAACATCAGTGTTTCCATGTTATACTTCAGGTGCTTAGGCAGCAATGCAGTGGGAATTCAGACTGTTGGGATGGGGACATGAGAGAGAGAGGGGGAAAATCCTAGTCAATGCTGGATGGATGAATAGGAGCGGAACATTGACGGTTTCCCTCTGATAGCTAAAGGTTACGGTGCCGTGGATTCATTATGGGAAGGTCTCATCTATGCTCTGCCCAACTCCCCACTTCCTGTGAACCAAGGGGGTTTAAACATGGGTGTCTATCCTGTAAGGCAAAACAAGACACAGCCTACCCAGAGCTCGGGCTGTGCTGGCCCCACCTCACCTCCAGCTGCCATGTGGGGTTGCTGTGGGGTGGTTAGTGCAGTTCAGGCAGGTTCCAGGGCAGCTGATGAAAGCCGAGAAGCAGGGAGCTCCCCCCTCCCCCCCCCCGCTCAGTAGCCCATCCCTGAACCTACATGGCACAGGCACAAGGCTCCAATTGCAGTCACATGGGTTCTCCCGATGGCTACAGCCACCTCAATTCCATTCATCTCACCAGCTCCAGGAGATTGCCAGCCCTGCTTTGCAACCCACCCCACCCAGCTTGCTGTGCTCCTGCTGCTGCTTCCTCTTCTGTTTGCCGGTTTCTGCTCTTGCTTAGCCCCCTCCCTGCTCTGCCCCTCACCCTATCCAGTCCCCTCCCCCTGCTCCTTGGCAGGGTTGGGCAAAGTGGGCTTCCTCCTTGCTGCCCCCCTTTCTCCTCCTTTGCTAGTGTGTGAGGAGTGGAGGATGGGTTCGGTTTCACTTTCCCAGCCTGCTGCTGGCTCCTCTCCCCTTGCCCTTTCCCCACATGCACTCCCCATTGCCCCCCACCTTGCTAGTGTGTGGAGTGGTGTCTGTGTGTGGGGTGGGGGCTACTTAACCCAAGGAGCCCTGCAGAGATAACTGCCTGAACCCCTGCCCTTCTTGCCCTCTCTCCACAGGCTTCCTGTTTCTTGTGCCCTGCAGTGTGGTTGGGTGTGTGGATGGGTGGGCATGAGAGAAGTGGGGGTGTGGAAGTGGGGGGAAGAGGCAGTGGGGAAGGAATGGGGAGAAAGAGAAGGGAGAGAGGGATGGGGTGAGGAGGTGGGGGGAAGAGGCAGTGGGGAAGGAATGGGGAGGGAGGGAAGGGAGGGAGGGAGGAGGTGAGGAGGCAGGGGGAAGGGGCCATGGGAAAGGAATGGGGTGGGAGGGGAATGAGGGAGGAGGTGGAGAAAGAAAAGGGATGAGGAATTGGGGCAGAGGAGCAGGAGTCAAGCCTGAATTGTCCCCTCAGCACCTGCTTTGTTATGTTGGTTGTTGTATGAATAATAATCAACATAAGAAGCCCTCAACTTGTTTGTATGAGGAAGTGAAAATGAGATGGCAACTTTTCATAGAATCATAGCGTTGGAAGAGACCTCAGGAGGTCATCGAGTCAAGTCTCCTGCCCAAAGCAGGACCAACCCCAACTCAATCATCCCAGCCAGGACTTTGTCAAGATGAGACTTAAAAACCTCTAGGGATGGAGATTCCACCACTTCCCTAAGTAACTCATTCCAGTGCTTCACCACCCTCCTAGTGAAATAGTTTTTCCTAATATCCAACCTAGACCTCCCCCACTGTAACCTGAGACCATTGCTCCTTCTGTCACTACTGAGAATAACTTCTCTCCATCCTCTTTGGAACTTCCCTTCTGAAAATTAAAGGCTGCTATCAAATCCTCCCTTAACTCATCTCTTCTGCAGACTAAATAACCCTAAATTCCTCAGCCTTTCCTCATAGGTCATGTGCTTGAGCCCCCTAATCATTTTGGTTGCCCTCTGCTGAAACCTTTTCAATGCGTCCATATTCTTTCTGTAGTGGGGGTCCCAGAACTGGACGCAATACTCCATATGTTGCCTGACCAGAGCCAAATAAAGGGGAATAATCACTTCTCTAGATCTGCTGGCAGTGCTCCTCCTAATACAACCTAATACTCCATTCGCCTTCTTGGCTACAAGGGCACACTGTTGACTCATACCCAGCTTCTCATCCACTATAATCCCCAGGTCCTTTTCTGCCAAACTGCTACTTAGCCATTCAGTCCCTAAATTTTGGCCCAATCCTCTAATCTGTTTAGATCACTCTGGACCCTATCCCTGCCCTCCAATATATCTACCTCTCCCCTTAGCTTAGTGTAATCCACAAACTTGCTGAGGGTGCAATCCATCCCCTCATACAGGTCATTAATAAAGATGATGAACAAAACTGGCAAAAACCAATCATTTAGGCACTCCACTAGAAACCAACCGCCAACCAGACATCGAGCCATTGATCATTCCCTGTTGGGCTCGACAGTCTAGCCAGTTTTCTATCCATTTTACAGTTCATTTATCCAATCCATACTTCCTTAACTTGCTGGCAAGATAATTGTGGGAGACCGTATCAAAAGCTTTGCTAAAGTCAAGGTATATCACATCCACTAACTTTCCATATCCATAGAGTCAGATACCTCATCATAGAAGCAGATTGGTGAGGCATGACTTGCCCTTGGTGAATCCATGTTGACTATTCCTGATCACTTTCCCCTCTTCCAAGTGCTTCAAAATGGATAAGATGCAAAGTGGGCTGTGTAGTTAGCATTTAGAAAACAAAGGCTGTGCTTACCTCTTAAGCAATAAAACAATTGATCACCAATACAGAGAAAACATTGTTTATCCATAGAACACAGACCCAAAGAGATTTATGAGCAGTAAGAAGGCACACCTCTTGACTACAATGGGAACTTTTTCAGTGTTATTCTAGTCATCTTCTTCCTGTCAGGGGGCAAATGCCAGCTCAGAATGAGACCTGACACCGTGTTTGATTGTGTGAAGAAAGAACAGAGATTTCTCAATTTGCTTTAACAGGTGCTTGCCATTCTGTGTTCCCTAGGATCAATGAGAGGAGTCTGGGACATCTGCAAGTTGCCTGCATGTCAGCTGTGGCTATGAAGGTATCTTATAAACCTGTGACTGACATTACTCATTCCCAGATTTAGTGCTGTTAATTAGGTATCTTCTGCATATCTGTCACAGGGTACAAAACATGCTCCATTTTGTTGAAAAAGAAATTGCAGAAAAGTGGAGGGTTTTTTTTCCAAAAATAATTTGATTAGGTTTAGGGATTTGGCTGGAAGGGAACAAGCATGCAGGGAGCAGGGATACACAATGTGCAGGGAAGAGAGGAGAGAGACAGTGGGAAGGGGGTATGACCTGGTACAGAGAAAAGGGTGGGGCCTGGGCTGGGAAGCTACTGCCTCCCCAAGTGGAAGCTTCACCAACTGCCCATGGGTTTAAACTATAAACAAAGGGGTTGTGATCAAATCAAGAGTCAGTTCTGCAGGCAAATACCTTCAGTTATCCTGCCAGAGATAAGATGCAAGGTGGGCTGTGTATTTAGCATTTAGAAAACAAAGACTGTGCTTACCTCTTAAGCAATAAAGCAATTGATCACCAATAGTGAGTAAACATTGTTTATCCATAAAACGCAGTCCTGAAGGGATTTATGAGCAGTAAGAAGGCACACCTCTTGACTACAATAGGAAACTAGCCTGCTTCACTGGCTTGCAGGCTCTGGCCAGTAATGTCCTGTGCAAATGAATTTAGAGATTTTCTCAGCTTGCATTCATATTCTACAAAAGGGAAATATCCCCAATTGCACCTTCTTGGAGCTGAATTATCGACTTTGGCTTTGAAGTGCAAATGAGCTGAATGAAAACATACTTAGACTGCAACATAGGAGCTGTTCCTACCAGCTGATTTATGGTGCATTAACTGTCTAGTAAGGAAAGCCTTCTATTGCAATGGATTTGTAATCCCCCAGTCCAATTATCTTGAAGATGAAGGCAAAATGCCATACAGCGTATGAGGCAATCAATAGCGGTCATTTCTTAAAATTCTTTACTTCCACTTCTTCCCAGCAATCCAAGTTACAGGGTCTTCCATAAATTGCTCTTTCATGGTTTATCAGCCCTGCTGTTTCTAAAAGCCAGACTTATGGAGTCTGGTTAGGAAAATAAACGGCTATAAACAACTCCTGAATAGGCTCAAACCATCACAATTTATGGTGAACGCAAATGCCTTTAGAAACTTCTAATCACCATAATCTGTCTATATAAAAATAATCTCTGACTAAATAAATATGTCAGGAAGGGAAAATAAACCAAACTTTTATATTGCCACACAAAAGTGCCGAGTCTCAGATTACTAAAGGCCCGTAGATGTTTATGACTTTTCAATACATATTAGCTGCCAAAATGCTCAAAATGCAAGACCCAGTATTTCTGCTGGGTATGTTAAAGGGCAATATGTCTTCATGTAGCACTGATTTGAAATTATCTTGTAAAAGAGGTGTCTGCTCACAAGTCCAGTAGGGACTCAGAGGCATCTGAGTGCCATGGAAATTCTACCTTCAGTCAGTACTTTTTCTCCAAGGAACCCTCCACTCTTCTTTTCACCTACTACTTTCAGGCATGTCACTTCTCGAGGATGCTAGTCAGAATTCACAAAGGCGAGGTCTACACTAGAGGGGGAAGTCTAACTTCCATTGCATGTGTCACTGTGATGTCTGAGCACTATACAATCAGCAATGGATTACATCCACAGAATTCTTTCATAAGGAAGTGAAGTATTAGACCCATTTCACAGGTGGGGAACTGAGGCACAGAGAAAAAGAAGCCATATGCTCTGGGTCACACAGGAAGTCAGAGACTGAGCAAAACACTGAACCCAGTTTTTTTTCTTGACTCCCAGTTGAAAGCCCTTCCCCCTGAAATGTCCTTCATACTAAATGGAAATGCCGAAGAAGCATGGGACACACCAAATGTGTGTTTGGAGGGGGAGGGGGGAACGCTAAAATGAATTTTGCCATCTGTGAGGAAACAGAGATGCTTCTCTGAGGGATCATTCCAGAACAGATGCTGCAGGTGCGAAGGAGAATTTATATTTCTACCACTCTATAATGCTTTTGTCTAACTTCAAAGTTCAGATGTTACTTTGCAAAGACAGAATTAATTTTCTTGATTGCTAATCCATCACCGTTAAGTATGATGCATATGGTATCAAAAATGGGTATTTCTGCTATCATTAATTGTGGCATATTGTCACAACTGATAAGAAAATGCAATATGAGAACAAGGAAACACTCGCTGAATTTGGCAGGCTATCCTTGTTTTCCTAGTAGTAATGGCAGGTACCAAGAGGTACCTTAACTCAAGAGGAGGACTGTGTGAATAAACGAGGAAAAGAAACACACGGCTTGGGAACATCAATCACACAGCTGTGTTTTCTTGCACTCAGTCTGCAGGGCTGTTGTTCAGTGCATGATAAAGACAGAGAAGTCTGAAGAAAGAGTTGCATAAAAAACGTTACCGTTGCCTGAACATGGCTGTAACATTTTGGTCCTGACAATTTTGCCAGAAAAAAAAGCGGACTAGTGACACAGACGAAAGGAGAGGAAATTAACACGGGCAAGATAAAAAAAGAAATCAAATAATGAACTGTGGTTTAAATGGCAGATAAGTGCAACTGAAATGATAAATATCATACAGGAGACAGGAAAGGAAATTAACAAAATGTAAGCTAACATGAGGGGAAAGATGGGGATCCAAATCCAATAGCTGATGGAAACATTCAGGTCAGGAAATGGAAAAGGATGCCAGTGAGTTATTTTATTTTTCTAAAAATAAAGAGCTGATAAAAGACTGTGCAGAGTTTGGTGTTTTGAGAAAAAATATATAGAGAAGAACTGAAATACCCATGAAATACTGATACATTCTTTTCTTATTCTATTGCAAATTCAGTGGAGACAAATCCTTTCTATTTAGTAAAGTTGTTCTATAGATTTTTGCTGTAACAAGCCAAGATAATAAGAGCCAATGAGACTTAGGGTGCATCTACACAGCACCCTAAACTTGAAATAAAACACAATTTGCGCTTCACTCCTAGACTCACATTCTGATACAGGGTGTCCCTGCTATGAGTCCCCCCAATATACATCCATTCTGCACTACAGTCATTGATGCTTGTAGGACCTGATATGTTATAAGTCCTCCCATTCCCTGCTCTTAAGTTGCGCAAAAAAACCCAACCCCACAACCATCTGTACAAATGGAAATCAGCTGCATGAAAAAATTTCCCCGCTTTAATTTGTTCGATGTAAGTCTATGTTTTTTGGAACATATCTTGGACTTACAGTGAGAATGGCCTGTACTCTCATTCTGGAAGTCCAACTCCATGGATAGCTTCTTGGCCCTGTATTGCTAAAGGAGTCCCCTCTCAATTGTTCACCAGTCGCTCTGACAGCTACCCCATCCTCTGATCTGTAACTTGTATCCCCAGCTGTCATAAGTCCAGCTGTTGGCTTCTGTCGTCATAAGCATTTTATTTAGCAGTCACAGAAGAGCCCTACAGGCCTGCATCCTGTAAGACACTAACTCAAGCAGTTCCCATAAGACCTTGAGGCCTGTTAGCACATAAGTAAGTGGGTCAACAAATGACCATGAGTTTAGGACCCTGCTATGGGCCGGTTGAGATGCCTGGGCAAATGATGAGGTCCAAACCCTATTGCATAAGTCCAGCACAGGTGTGGCCTCATTCAGGCATTTGCAATCAGTGTTAAGGTGCCAGAATTCACTTAGTTTCTTAATCAAAAGAAGGAATAGGACACTGAGGCCCACCTCCTAAAGCACTGGTTGTAGATGGTCTGGCCTGGCCTGGGAAGGGATATAGTTTTGTCTCCTCCTACTTCAAAAATAGTTACTGGCCTACACCCACGTTTGTGTTCGGCAAGGGCATTAGCATGCCTATGAAGTAGAGTCTGGTTGGCCTGGGTCCTTTGCCACTACCTTGTTAAAGTCATGTCCTGGTGGTCCTTGCACTGCTAAGACCATGCCACAGGCATGGTGGTCCAATGCCAAACAAACAACAAGGTGCCAATGGTTCTTTATGTCTGTGTAGAATCTGGTTTTAGTTCTCTTCCTCTCTAATTGCTAACTAATGGTTCTTATCTGACTCTTTTATCTATCTAGTTTTTAGGTGCTTATAGACTATCTCTTGTTTTCCAGTTTTTCCAATTACATACATACGCGGCTTTCTCTTTGATACTTACCTACTCTCTGCCTCTTTCTGTCCCCCCGTCCCTTTTTCCTTCCCCCCCTTCTTCCTTCATTTATTTTGGTTCTGGACATCCAACACTCCAGTCATCTAAGAAGTGGGCTGTGCCCATGAAAGCTCATGATACCATCTGTATATTTTGTTAGTCTTTAAAGTGCTACCAGACCATTTGTTGTTTTTTAAGTTTTTCCTGTTACAGACAAAGGGTATGTCTAGACTACAGGATTTTGTTGACAGAGGCTTTGTCGACAGATACTGTTGACAAAGCTTCTGTCGACAAAGAGGGTCTAGACTACATCCAGTTCTGTCAACAAAGCAAGGCGCTTTGTCGACATGAGAGTGTAGACGCAAAGGTCAGTGTAGATACAATAACACCTTCTGTTGACAGAACTTTGTTGACAAAAGGCGTTATTCCTCATAGAATGAGGTTTACCGCTATCGACAAAACTGCCGAGTTCTGTCGACGTTATGTCGACAGAACTCAGTGGTAATGTAGACGCAGGTATAGTTTTGTCGACAAAAGTCTACTTTTGTCGACAAAACCCTGTAGTCTAGACACACCCTAACTTGGCTACCCCTCTGAAGCCACCACCATTGGTTAGACAAATCCACCTGTTATTGCCATATAAATGCTCTGGGGTACACCTCAGCTGCGGTGACAACTAGTCTCTTAGTTACTGGCGTAGCATGGGGTCTGTATGCCCCATGGTACACCTGCTTCCTTCTTTACTTCCCACAGTGGGTGGGCAGTGAGTGGAAACATCCCATAGGTTAGAATAGCTGTGCCTGTGAAGTAGAGAACACTCCTCCCTGCCCTCCCTACCAGGAGCACACATATACACATAAAATAGGCATGAGATGACTCTCTAAAAAAGGCCATATCTTGGGACTTAGCCCACTTTACCCCCACAGCACCACATATAATTTGACATCTTATTTTATCTTTTGAATGAGGTCTGAGGTAGAGCTATAATTTCTGGCTTTTTCAGCTCATTTCAGTGCATTACTGTGACGTTTATTGCCAAAGCCACCAGATAACTTGATATTAAATGGTTGGTATTGGTTTTGGTTGGGCATTTTGTTAGAAGCTGTTTTGCATGAGGCAAAATGGCAAATATCAACAATTTGAAATATGATCACTTGTGATCTGACTGCTAAGAATATAAAATACAAAATCATTTCCTAGTGGTATAATAGTTGTCTATATTTCCAATGGGAATTTGTTGACAAAGTCTGTCTCACACGGAAGATTGTCCATCAGTAGCAGTACATTATGTACCCTTAGTTTCTACTGCATAGTGGGTAGATATAAATGTACATGAACTCCTAGTGTAATGATTCTCCATTTGTAATCTTTTATATACACAATGTAGCCTCTAGATTGCCTGGCAGGAGCTTTTAATTCGTAATTGCCCATGCATGCAGTATTAGCTTTTTAATTCAGTGACTCTTATGCACAGGTCAGTATTAGCAGTTACAGATGACAATACACAGCTTCATATTATGAATACACAAACACCGAGAGAAAGAAGTAGCTTAAAAAGGAGTGAAGTCCACAATGAAATGCTTGGCTCTGCAAATGAACAGCATGTGTCAGCTCTTACCAACCACATTGTGAACAATATAACCAAGCTAGTTGACCCCGAGTCATATCCAGAAGGGCGTATCAACATGCCTAAGTGCACTCTAGTAACATCAGATGTACAAATGCTTCTGCTGGAAATAGCAGGGGTGAATGGAGAACAAATGGAAGATCTGTGAAAGAGATTCTGATGGGACTCATAGTTTCTTCAGCATAGTAAAGAAATATGGCATCAAAACATTTGCTAACATAGATAAGGAGATCAAATTTAAGTTGGCCAAGGTAAAGGCAATCACAGCAATTATTGGTCCAGAAAGTGTTTTCTGCAGAATCCAGTCCTCAGCAAAAATCAGAGATGGTTTTTCTCATTGTTCATTAGCATAGAAATGGGGCATACACACAGATTCTGTTGGGTGTCTATTTGCCATTGAAACCAACAAATCTCAATTAGGACATCAGCTAGAAGCTCACACTGACCTAAAAGCTTGCAACCGGTTAACAACAGTGTGCATCAGAGATGCTGTAGCTCTCACACAATGATGACTGGACCCCAATTCCACAGATTGGAGAGGTTGCCTGCTGATTACTTCAGGCAGTCCTAGAATGATTTGACACAGATAATTTTGTAATCAACGTCTTTGACAACTGTAACTCTGTGGCAAGTGCGGAAGGACAGCACCAGGCAGGATCTACAGTAAGATGCAAGAAAAACAACGTGATTAGTGGATGCCCCCGTGACTCCATAGAGGAGAAAAAATCTAAACATGGCAAACAAATCACAAGAACAACAACACAAATAAAAAACCCCACTGTGACTATATGGTTCAAAATGAATCTCAGTGTAAGAGCGCACCAAACACTCACACCTCTTGATGAAGGCTTTTTCAGTGGCACAGAAACAAGGTCCATCATCAGTAGCTTACATTGCATTTACATGCCGTCCACACAGCAGGAGGATGACAAGAGCGATTCCCATCCTCCTCATGAGGAACAGGAGTACCAGAATGTGTTAAATAAACCCCAGAAGATCAATTATAGCGTTGATTCACCGTGTAGTGTAGACATGCTCTAATAGATTTATTAGGGCATAAGCTTTTGTGGGTAAAAGTTACAGAAGCCAGGTGTATATAAGGAGGAGGTTGCTTGTGTTAATGAGGGTAATCAAGTCAGGGTGGAAGTCGGTCATTCACAGTGTTTGGTGTGGAGATGTGAAAATCCAGAGAGGGGAAATTGCCTTTGTAATGTGCTAACTAGTTGAGATCCTTATTAAATCCTAAGTTGATAGTATTGAATTTGCAAATAAATTCCAGTTCAGTGGTGTCCCTTTGTAACCAGGGCTTGAAATTTTTGTATTCAAGGATGGCTACTGTCCACTCCATTACTGGATGTCCAGGGAGGTCTTTAAGGAGCCACAGGACTCCTCATTGTTTTGGCAGATAGAGACTAACACGGATACTCTGCTGAGACTTTTCACTCCTGACTTTTGCAACATACTTCCTGTGTTAAACACACATCCATTCAAAAGAGATGACCCTCTGTCTTTCCTATTTTGTATTGGGGGAGGGAAATCTGTGTTTAGTGTTCTCACAACAAAGGGAGATGAGCGTTACGGAGATCTTGCCAAATTGGAAGAGATTGATAGACAATCTGCAACTTCTACAGCAAGGAAGTTGGTAGCCGTGTGTATGACCAGAGCAAGAAAGAAAAGGAGATACACAGAGACACAGATCCACAAGAAAGAAAAGGAGATACACAGAGTTGCTTGTGCCTCAATCTAGCTTTCAAAGGGTATGTCTACACTGCAGAGTTTTGTCAGAAAAACTGCCATTTTTCTGACAAAACTTGTGGAATATCCACACGGAAATTGCATTCTTCTGCAAGAAAATCGAAAGAATAGAGGGCATTGGTAATACTTATTCTACGAGGAAGAAGCCTTTTTGTGAAAGTGTGTGGACAGGAAAAAGGGAGCTCTTTTGGAAGAAGATGAAAGAGGAAAAAGCATAGGTTCCCTGGTGACCATTCTATCCCTAGCAATCACAGCGTAAATGCGAGAGAGTGTCCATTCAGTCTAGATGCTCTCTTTTGAAAAAGCAGATCACTTTTTTTGATGCACTTTTGCAATGTGGATGCTCTCTTTCGGAAGAAGTTTTTTCAGAAGATCTTGTCCGAAAAAAGCTTCTTCCGAAAGATGCTTGTATTCTAGACATAGACAAAAAGAACAAGTCTCTAGCCAAGTTCCTGTCACATGCGTACCGTTTGGAAGAGTGTGTCAAAAGCACAACTGTGCAAAAAGGTTTCAATATCTTTGTAGATGGGTAAAACAAATTATGGCTATAGTCAATGGTGATCTGATACCTAAGTGCTATATTGGTGGGAGGGGCAACCCACACAAGCTGAAACCAGTTCCCCATGGCTCCTTGGCTCGCTCATTCTAATGGGAGTGGGGCCTGGGCTACCAGTGTTGAGGGGGGTGGGGGGAAGGAAAGCTGGCTTAGCAGAGGAGTCCTAACTGTTGTCCCATGTGGTGACCTGAAGGTGGGAGCGATTCTGCCCCTTTGGTGCCTCCTGAAGCTTTTGTGGCTGCCTTTCTGCTGGGGCTCCTGCTGCCTAAAGGATGCCACACGTCAAGCTCCCATTTCCCCTACCGCAGGGGTGGACAATAATTTTTGATGGGGGACCACTCCAAGATTTTGGAAAGTGGTTGAGGGCCGCACTCTTCCAGGATATTAAGGGAGGTGGTGTGGTGTCAGGGATGGAGGTTGGGTACAGAAGGGATCTTGAGGTAAGGGACTGGGGTGCAGGAGGGAGAATGGGGTCTGGGAGGGAGTTTGGGTAAAGGAGGTGGTTATGATCTAGGGCAGAAGACTGGAGTGCAGGGATTTGGGATATGACCTAGGGCAGGAGGGGATTGTGCTCTGGGGCAAGACATTGGGGTGCCAGATCTGGGAGGGGTATGGGTGCAAGAGGGAGGCAGAGGATTTGGTGTATGTTGATTGTGGGGATGGGGGAGTTGGGGATGAGGTTTACAGGATCAGTCAGCAAAGACTTTCCTTGCTGACCTATCCCTGTCTTGTGGTAACCCACATACTCTTGACAAAGATCATAATTATGAGCAAGATAATGACATGACTAGAAACGTCACCAGTGCTATTATATTTCATTGATACCTGTACACATTTATTCTTAGATTTTTTTGTTTTATCCTTCACATTGTTGTGATAAGGCTTTGAGGTCTCACATAAATCCATTTTTATGTGTTGAAATAATACGGCATCATTTAACTAACGGAAAGAAGTGAAAATATTTCAAAGTCATCATTATTACAGGCTGATGGTGTCATTGTTTATTCTCGTTTCCATGGAAACTGCACTGCTTGCCAGCTCTACAGCATACCTCAGCTAAAAGGAGACATATGTAAGCTTTCAAATGATGTATGATGCGTATGTGAATAGAGAGAGTACATGAAGTCAGCCAAATCGGTGGTATCTTGCAAGAAGAGTGTGTCATAGTTGTGTTGCCTATGAAGGCTGCTTTCCACATGATGTGAGATGCACACTATCCATAGTTCAAGGAACTAGATACATTCATGGAGGTTGGGTCCATCAGTGGCTATTGGCCAGGATGGGTAGGAATGGTGTCCCCAGCCTCTGTTTGTCAGAAGCTGGAAATTGATGACCGGAGAGGGATCACATGATGATTCCTTGTTCTGTTCACTCCCTCTAGGGCTTCTGGTATTGGCCACGGTTGGCAGAGAGGACACTGGGCTAGATGGATCATTGATCTGACCTAGTATCATCATCATCATCAACAACCACGGGCTCAACGCCCCTTTGGTGTCCGATGCCTCCCTCTCTATTTCTTTCCATCTTTCCCTGTCCAATGAGGAGTGGCTTAGTTTCTGTGGCCGTTCTTCTGTTCTTAGAGTTACTTTTTGGTCTGACCTTTGGTCTGACCCAGTATGGCCGTTCTTATATACATACGTTCGATGAGTAAACTCCAGTCTTGGTTATTTTTCCCTCAAAAAGGCATTTCTTATCAAGCAACTCTTTTAATAGATAGCAGGTAAAACAGAAGTTAGCACTGAATTTAGAATGCTGTCCTGGAGCCCGGATTTCTCCAGCTTTGTATTTCGAGAGAGTGAGTTGTGGATTGCTGTACTGGTGACATATAGAGTATATTGCTCTCCTTCTAGGACCCCAGTTTCACATTTCTCTGTTGGTTAATGCTAACCTATTTTGCCACCGTAAATAGCTCATGCTCAGCCTACTGTAACTTCATGAATCTCCAGCTGTCGTCTCCCTGCTTCATGTATCTTCATTTAAGATCACCAAAAATTGCTTTCCTTCCATAAGAAACTAAAACAGGTTCTGTGTCAGTGCTTACATCTATAACAACAATAGTAATTAATAAACTACAGTGAGCGTTCCTCTAAACTGTATTAACAGATAAAATATGACAATTAAAATACACTATGACTAATAATACACTTGAGGCTAGTCAACTGCATCCAAGAAAAATAAATACTTAAATTCACTGATCAGGCATTTAATTGACTCAGCTGTTTAAAACCTTCATCACGTGTTTCCTTTATCTGTTACTTGTATTCCTGCTAAAGAAATAACTCCCTTCGTCTCATCAATAAAGCCACATACATCCAATTGTATTTGTGTCCACAGCTTTGTGACAATACTTCCTGCCCTAGAGATATTATTGCAAGGTAAGACCCCAGTCTGATATGCTCTTCTGTGTGGTGTCAGATGGATTCATCAGAAATACGTAACCCACACAGCTTCTGGGTATGGTGTACTGTCCCATGTAGTGTTACAAATAGAGTGAGTCTGCTCTACAGCCTTTGATGAGACCCAGCTGGGTTTTATGTCATGCTGTGGCCGGTCATGCACTGAGCCCTGAAAGGTCCCAGATTTGGTTCTGCCTGGGGGTGTTACACATGTAATAGGAACTGTGTGCAGCATCTAAATCAAATGTCTTGATCTCAGAGGATCTCGACAACACTCGGATGAGGATTTTTTTTTTAATCATAGGGTACATCTAGACTACAGGCTTTTGTCCACAGAGGCTATGTCAACATGAGAACGTAGATGCAAAGGACAGTGTAGATGCAATAACACCTTCTTTCAACAGAACTCTGTTGACAAAAGGTGTTATTCCTCATAGAATGAGGTTTACCGCCGTTGACAAAACTGCCGAGTTCTGTCGACGTTATGTTGACAGAACTTGGCGGTAGTGTAGACACAGGTACAGTTTTGTCGACAGAAGTGGACTTTTGGGGTGTGTCTAGACTACAGAGTTTTGTCAACAAAAGTGGACTTTTGTCGACAAAACTATACCTGCGTCTACACTACCGCTGAGTTCTGTCGACATAACATCGACAGAACTCAGCAGTTTTGTCGACGCTGGTAAACCTCATTTTACGAGGCATAACACCTTTTGTCGACAGAGTTCTGTCGACAGAAGGTGTTATTGCATGTAGGGTTGTGTCTAGACTACAGGGTTTTGTCGACAAAGCAGCTTGCTTTGTCGACAGAACTGAATGTAGTCTAGATGCTCTTTGTCGACAGAAGTTTTGTTGTCAGATACTGTCGACAAAACTTCTGTCGACAAAAGCCTGTAGTCTAGACACACCCATACAGTATGTCTACACTACATGGCTCCGTCGACGGAGCCATGTAGATAAGCTTTGTGGGCATAGTAAAATGAAGCAGCGATTTAAATAATCGCTGCTTCATTTACATCGAAATGGCTGCCGCGCTGTGCTGATCAGCTGTTTGTCAGCTCAGCGCGGTAGTCTGGACGCTCCGCGGTCGACATCAAAGGCCTTTGTCGACTTCCCCGTTATGCCTCATGGGATGAGGTTTACCAGGGCAATCGACAAAGGCTTTTGATGTTGACTGCGGAGCTTCCAGACTACTGCACTGAGCCGACAAACAGCTGATCGGCACAGCGCGGCAGCCATTTTGATATAAATGAAGCGGTGATTATTTAAATCGCAGCTTCATTTTGCTATGTCTACAAAGCTCATCTATATGGCTCTGTCAACAGAGCCATGTAGTGTAGACATACCCATAGAGCCCATAGTGTTATAGGAAGAGCTGGTGGAAAACCCCCCATTCAAACGCTTTCTCGAGAGCAAACTGGGGTTTTCGGCAAAACAAATTTGTTCGCAAAAAGTGTCAGCTTTCTGTGGAAATTTATGATATTTTTTGTGGTTGAAAAACATATAAAGGATGACTCTGTAATACTGGCTACCTGGATCCTTATACCATTGCAGGACAGCTTGACAGAGATTGTGCTTAATTGATGTGCTTAGATAATGACTAGAAAGCTTTACAAGCAAATGCAGCATTGAGACTGTTCTCACTTACTCCTGTCAAAATAACTCCAGAATCAGTGGAGATTAAACAGGGCTCAAAATACTTGTTTCATCCTCCATCCTTAATGACTCATGTCAAGTGTTCCTTGGCTAGAGGTCAAGGATCTGGTCTATGAAGTCTAGAGTTAAAAAATCTTATACGTTAACACTGGTTAGTCATAGTAGTATGGCCATTCTTAAGTGATCCCCCTTCTGTCATCCATTTCCAGCCTCTAATAGACAGAGGCTAGGGACACCATTCCTACCCATCCTGGCTAATAGATTAATGGAGGTGAGGTCCATCAATGGCTATCTAGCTCTTTTTTTAACCCTGTTAAAGTCCTAGCCTTCACCACATCCTCTGGCAAGGAGTTCCACTGGTTGTGTGCTGAGTGAACAAATACATCCTTTTGTTTGTTTTAAACCTGCTAAATATTAATTTTATTTGGTGACCTCTAGTTCTTATGTTATGGGAACTAATAAATCACTTCTCCTTATTCACTTTCTCCACACCTGTCATGATTTTATAGATCTCTATCATATCCTCCCTTTACTCTCCATTCTAAGCTGAAAAGTCCCAGTCATTTAAATCTCTCTTCATATGGCACCTGTTCTAAACCCCTAATCATTTTTGTTGCCCTTTTCTGAACCTTTTCTATGATATCTTTTTTGAGATGAGATGACCACCAGTACTTTCGGAAAAGCAAGCTGTTTTTTCGAAAGAGGGCACCCAGGGAGTCTGGATGCTCCCTTTTGAAAAAGCACAGTTTGAATTACATCGCACCTTTTTTCGAAAGAGCACTTTTGAAAAAAGGCATTCTTCCTCGTAAAACAAGATTTTCCATGGTTGAAAAAACTGCTGCATTCTTTCGATTTACTTTCGAAAGAACGTGGCAGCAGTCTAGACTCAGGGGAAGTTGTTTAAAAAAAAGGCCCCTTTTTTTTTTAAAAAAAAATGACCCTGTAGTCTAGACACACCTTTATTCTCTATTCCCTTTTTTGTATAATTCCTTACATTCTGTATTAGTAGTAGTAGATGATCAATGAGCAGCATGTGAGTCCCCTTCTTCTCATATCTCCTTTTAATCCAGCTCCTAGTAATTTACAGTTAATATTAATATTTGCATATGCATGTAACTCTTTTACCTTCATCCTTGATGTAATATTTAATGATCACTCACTGTAATCTGCTGCTCTTGTGTTACCATCTCCTTACTGATAATGTAATTACCTGGTTTTAATGATCATTAATGAAAACAAAGTTTGAATGCAATTAAATGAGTGAAGATGAAGAGGGGAAAGTTGAAATAACTTTTTGACTGTCTAAGGCACCCTTGGAGAAGCTCTCTGCAGTCAGCCAGCCCATTCCCCCAACTTCCTTAGGAAGATGCATACTGAAGAGGCCAAAGTAATGCTATTTGAACCTGATGGTCTCACTAAAAGCCAAAATGAAAACACTGTATGGGCCAATTGCTGCTGAAGACCTTGAACCTCTCTCTCCGCAGATTGTCTGGGTATTTACTTTGGCAATCTGTCTCCTCTGGCCACTTCCCTTCCATACAGTGATAGTGGTACAGGTTGAACCTCTCTAGTCTGGCACCCTCGGGATCTGACTGGTGCTGAACCAGAGAATTTACCGCACTATGGGTACGTCTAGACTACAGCCTTTTGTCGACAGAACTCTGTTGACAAAAGGCGTTATTCCTCGTAGAATGAGGTTTACCACTGTCGACAAAACTGCTGAGTTCTGTTGAGTTCTGCTGAGTTCAGAACTCAGCGGCAGTGTAGACACAGGTATAGTTTTATCAACAAAAGTCCACTTTTGTCGACAAAACCCTGTAGCCTAGATACACCCTATGGAAGGTCACTAGTGGCATTACCAATACTTCCGCTGCTTACTGGACTCTTAGAAGATATTTAGGGGTAAATTAGAGCTAAATAATAGCACAGAGCACTGAGAGCCAGGGCTGGTGGCTGTGAACAGACTTCATCAGATCTTGGGAAAGTTGGCTTCACCCATGATAAGTAGACATCTGGTTAACTAAAATCATGCTGGACCATGGATTTTGCTGGACCAGAGAGCGCCGGAATAGACAGTCTGAGGGTGTGTCTAGACTACAGAGTTTTGTCGACAAAAGTGGACTTTTGTCGACAAAACTATACCTGCGTCTACACTACCGCCGAGTTCTGTCGACATAACGTCGACAGAACTCAGCAGTTTTGTCGATGCTGGTAAACCTCATTTTACGAGGCATAACACCTTCTGTTGACAGAGTTCTGTCGACAGAAGGTGTTATTGCATCTAGGGTTGTGTCTAGACTACAGGGTTTTGTCGACAAAGCAGCTTGCTTTGTCGACAGAACTGGATGTAGTCTAGACGCTCTTTGTCGACAGAAGCTTTGTCGACAGATACTGTCGACAAAAGCCTGTATTCTAGACGTACCCTGAGACTCCCCTTTTCACCCTGTTTCAGAGCCCAGGTTCCAGCCAGAGACTGAACATCTACACTACTATTTGCAGACACATAACATGAGACCACATTCGTTGATCAGTGCTCTAAGACACATTGATCTGGGTCTTTTTTTTTTTACTTTTTCCCAGCGTAGGCATATCTCCATATGACTGTATTAAAGCCAAGGTAAATCCAAGGGGGTGTCTAGACTGCATCTGGAGTTCAAAATAAGCTACACAATTTGAGCCACAAAAATTGTGTAGTTTATTTCGAGTGAATTTTGAAATAGCTTATTTTGAAATTTGGCACTGCCTACATAGCACTTAATTCAAAATAAATTGCTATTCTGAAATGTTCCTTACTTCTGAAGGAATGAGGTTTACAGGGACGTCGAAATAGTGAGCGTGTTATATTTCAAAATAATGGGTGCGCTCCAAAGACGCGGAATAGCTATTTTAAGATACTGCTAGTATCCTGAAATAGTGCTGCAGAATAGACCTAGCTCAGATGTGTAGGTTCTTTGAGGCAGGAATTGTTTCTTTGTTATGTGTTTGCACAGCACCCAGAAAAGCCAGGTCTTGGACCACACACAGGTAGGCCTCCACAATGCTGTGGTAATCCAAATGACAATACTTAATAATGACCTGAAATTCCCAGCCGATTCCAGAAATGCCCATTTGTAGATGATTCCTCTGGCAAGATCTTGATTTCAGATGAGGAAGCACGCAGTTAAAGCGGGGAGAAATCTGGTGACTATTAAAACCAGCAACATTAAATGCTAATTTTAAAAGGACGTGCGTCTCAGTCTCACAAGAGTCACCCCTTTCATTGTTTACAGCAATACAATTGTCATTGTCCACCTTTCACTCGTCCGCTCCCGTAGAGAAGACACAGCTCTCGAAGCTAACAATGCCAAGCTGCAGCCCTTCCTCTGAGACTCTAGCCTAGCCAGAAGAATTACAGCCTTTGTACCAAGTCTCATTCTTGGATGAGCAGTGCAACAGCTTGGTCTCTCAGGATCACTTGTACAGCAAATGTCTCGCAGGTCAGCTGAATGCCTGTGACTGGGCCTCCGTGGGGTGCAGAAAGACCCCCCAAGCCCTTGTGACCAAGTGGGCATTGTATTCGTGCTGCTTGTTTTGTTATGTTGCATGTGATTTCTACCGTCCTGTAGTAATCCCTGTGTGTGCGTGCCTCAGTTTCCCTGGGCACTGCACTAATAGCAACATGCTGACGGGAATTGCGGTGTGTGGTTGATGCTTTCTGTAATCTGAGCCTGGGAGGAGGAGTGTGACGAGGTCACTCCTTTTGTTGAACAAAGGCTTGGACATAGGGCTGGTTACAGGAGGAGACAGGCTGCTGGGTGTGTGAGTGAGTCTTGCTGAGTTGGA
Source organism: Pelodiscus sinensis (assembly GCF_052426305.1). Lineage (NCBI taxonomy): Eukaryota > Metazoa > Chordata > Testudines > Trionychidae > Pelodiscus > Pelodiscus sinensis. The sequence continues at coordinate 124,575,563 of NC_143057.1, forward strand.
GTACAGGGAGGGGGGTCCCTGTCATCCAGCAGGTAGAACAGTAGGTTTGCTAGGTGGGAGACACATCTGGCTGTGGATGGGGGGGCAGGGCCCGGTGACCACCCTCAATCTGCCCTGCTAATATCTGGCACCTCCCCGTCTTTTGGGTGTTTATCTTTCAAGCCTCCCCTGTAAAATAGGAAGGTGTCATTATCCCTATTTTACAGACAGAGGACTGAGGCATAGAGAAACTAAAGCCCAGAGCCTCAAAGATATCTGGCCCGCATTGAAATTCATAGGAGTTAGGCCCAGGACCTCAAAGAGACGTAGGTGCTTAAGTGACTTGCCCAAGTCAGACAGGAAGCCAGTGGAAGAGCATTGAAGTGACCACGTGTCTCCTCAGTTCCTCTAGCCACTGGATCAACCTTCTGATCCACCTTCTTCTCTGCCGCACCCCCTATGCTGGACTTAGATGGTGGACTTAGCAGCCGTGGCCCCGATTTTTTTCCACGGGAGGAATCGCTTGTGTTGGGGTGATGGGCTTCTGCTGCAGTCTTCCTGTCCTCTTTGCACAGGCAATGCTGCCTCAAGTAGCTGCACCTCATTCCAGGATCGGAGTATCCTGTGGGCACGTTTCCATTTCTGGATGGGAGTGCCCCTCCCAGCTCAAGCAGACCTACTGGTGCTAACGCCATGTGAGCCAGAATAAAAAAATAGATTGCCGCCATGGAGACCGGAGGGGCGGGCTCTGATTGGCTTCCATTCAGGAGGCCCAGCCTCTCATGCTGTGGCTTCTATACGAGGTGTGTTAGATGAACGCTAGCTAATGCAGCAATGAGTTCATCCCCATCCCCAAGCCCCACCTCTTCCCACCATCACCTCACTCTCTTCTCTCCAATGCATCCTGTCCGCCAAGGGATGAAGCTATGGGCAGTAGCGGGGTTGGGGGAGACTGGCACATTGGTGGGAGCCACAGGGCAGCGGAGCACACTCGGTGTGCATACTTGCTTCTCTGTCCACTTTCTCCTGGGGGGAGACTGCTGCCGCCCCCGCGCCTGGCTCCCTGATTCAGCCCTAAAGCTGCATCCTTCGGGGGATGAAGGGTGCTACGGTGAGGAGAGGGTGAGGTGGTGGCAGGAAGGGGTGGGGCTTTGGGGATGGTTATGGGCACAACCCCCACCCCTCCGGGCTACTGGGTCTCCTGTGCTGGATTGTGAATATGCTCCAGCCCAGAGCTGGCCCACAGGCTGTGAGTTTGAGACCCATGTGGTAGGTACAACAAGGTTGCCAGTTTTCACCGGCTCCTGTGTAAGGCGGAGGGGCCTCCAGGAGAGGCATTGGGTGGAAGGGACACAGGTGGGGCTAGTCAGCCCTCGGTGCTGGCCTGAGAGGGCCATGCCCCCTCCCAGTCCTCGATGCTGCCTGAGACATGGCGCATAAGGCTCTAGCCACTGTCACAGCAGCAGGAGCCAGGAACTCTGAGCCCTTTTGTGTCACCAGGACCGGGGGCAACTGCCCCTTTTGCCCTCCCCCTGTTGGCAGAACTGTCCAGGTATTGTACACACATACAAATATGTGTTCAGAAAACTTATTCCTGTTCATTCGAACTTCTCCGTGAACTAGCGTCCTCCAGTTTTCTTTTCCCTGGTGTTCCCTTTCCGCAAACGTTTGAGAGATTGAGTTGTGCTGCTGGTAAAAAAAAAAAAAATGGTGCAAAGCAAATTTCTGGCTTTGAATGTGCAAGCACTTGCAGTCGATGTGCTTGCTCTCTCGACCAGTCGAGAGAACAGAACGTCATGTGACTTCTCTGACCAGTCACAAATAAACAACGCACGGGACTAGCCAAAACCATGCTAAAGCCACGGGGGGTTAATGAAAAATGGCAGAAAAGACTGTCAAATCATTTCAGGGAGCAAATAAATCTGAGGAAACGGTAACCTGCTGGCAAGCAGAAAGAGGCTAATTTGTCAGATAAATGACTTGCTGTGAATTGCGTATGTGGGGATTTTTTTCTCAATTTGAGGGAAATTGAGATCCGATACTGCAAGATGTAGAGCAGATCTTGGTGCTTGCTGGAGATCCATTGCAGCACAGTCTCCATTGACTTTATATGCACTATTATTTCTGTAAAACAATGGTGAGACAGTGTTCAGAGCTGAGGAATGGAACGCTGCATTCTGTTCCCAACTCCAGCATGGGTCTGCGATACAACCTTGGGAAATCACTGCTCCTCTCAGAGCTGTGCTTTCTTCATCTGTCAGTTGTATATGACAGGGCTCTTGTATGGTACTTTCTTGATCACTGGATCTTAGAGAGCTTTACAAAGGGGGTCAGCATCATTGCCTCCCTGTGCCTCATTTTCCCCATCTTTAATGGAGGTTAAGTGACATGCCCAAGGTTATGCAGCAGAAAAGCTGGATATAAAACCTAGGTTACCTATAAGTCCAGTGCCCTAAACATGGGACCTAGTGGGGCCTAAAGACTGGGGAAGGCAGTAGTAGGCGGGATCTGTTCCCCTGGAAGGGGCAGAGACTCAGGCGGAAAGGGCGGGGCTATAGTTAGCTTCCCTCAGGCAGCCTCAGTGCCTCCCAGAGCACACCAGGCTTACCCCAGGCAGCCCTCAGGGCTCCAGTGGCAATTTAAAGGGGCCAGGTTTCCAACCACTGCTTCATTAGCAGCAGAAGCAGCCAGGAGCTACAGTCCCTTTTGAATCACCAGGTCCTGGAACAAATGCATCTTTTACCCCCACCTCCACAATGGCAGGCCTCACTGGACCACATGGCTTTAATATCTACTCTTTAAGACCTTGGGGAACTATGATGAAAAACGATGGATATTGTTACGTTTCAGTGCTGACATCTATTACATAGTTGTCATTATAAAAATGTACATACGCTGATAGTGGTCACCAGGAACGATGCACTATTACAGTATGTATCCTTCCACGATAACTATAATGTATGCTACTTTTCTAATTAAAGCTACGACCACATATATTGTTTTAAATCCATATTCATAGTTGGCATATACCTTTAAAAGCTAAATGCGGTATTATATGTCAGAGTGTATTTCTCATGTTAAATTTAAACAGAAAGAATATATACAGATCTATCCCCCTTTGTTTGACATCCATCAAATTACCCTATCCTAACAAAGCATTCTTCCACAAAGCAATCTCTGGTAACAATGTGTAGAAATGCATGTAATATGAAAGGGTTTTAATGGCTAACTATTCAGCATGACACTATCAATGAAATCTTTCACGGCATACATTAGACAGTTAAACATTGCAATCTGTTCTTCCCACTGATATCCAATAAGTAAAGGAAAATGCCAAGATCAGTCATGAGCAAAGTAGGGTTTTTTTCTTTGTTTGCTTGCCAAAGGAGTGTGGGAGAGTGTGGTGTGTGTGTGTGTGTGTATATATATTAAGTAATCGAAGACAGAATTTGCATCTCTGTAGACTGAAAAATGAATTGTTTTGTGCTAGCCATGCAGTTTGCAATAGGATTATATCCAGATGACTGCTTGCTATCAGAACTGTTGCCTATGTTACAATTTAAAAATAACCTGCAGGTTTAAAAACAAACAAACAAACAAAAAAACACAAATGCATAAGTAAATGAGAGTTTTAACCATGTCTTCTTTCAATGACTTATCAAGCTTGTTAGATTATTGTTTGTTTGTTTGTTTTTTTGTAATGTGGGCACTAATTACATGCATGAGACATATTCACCAGTTAAGATTGCAAGTTTCCTGTTACAAGAAAAAATAAATTTTAAAAGTGTCAGATAACCATCAGGAAAATCTCGGTATATCATGGAAAATCTGAGTTTCAGCTGGATTCAGATCCCAGTTTGCATCTTGAATAAATATATTTTATATTGGACCAAATCTGCCCCCCCCCCCAAAAAAAAATCCTCCCAACTCGGGTAAGTAGTATTTAGAAAAAAGGAAGTCCAAGTTTTCAAATAGTTACCTGGGGTCCTATGGTTGGACTCATAGGGGTATCTTTGCATGTCTATATTTATGTATTGGGAATTCTCTCTCTCCATTCCAGATCAAGGCACATGAAATTGTCTTAATTTTAAAAAATGCTGAATACTCACAAATGCCATGGAAACCAGTAGGAGTCGCCGGTGTGCTACACTTTTGAATATATGGTCAAACCATACACTTAGGTGCCAAAATATGGATTTCTGAGTCTGGTTTTCACAGCTTCATAGGCTCCAAGGCATGAAGGACCATTGTGATCTTCTAGTCTGACCTGAAGCATACCAGCCATAGGACTCCTCAACCCCAAATTCCTGTTTGAACTAGAGCATCTCTTTATGTATCCAGATTTGAAAATACCCCATCCTCAGCCCTATAGTATTGCAAAATAAGCCAGTTTGATGACCAAGAGAAATAATCGGTTGGGAGGCCTTGAAATGCTAGTATTCCCACTGGCTACATCTACACTACAAGTTTTCTCAGCAAAAAATATGCAAATGAGGGACTCATTTGCATGAGTTGTGATCTCATTTGCATATTTTCTGCCGATCCATTTTTTGCTAGGGTTTTTGCACAAAAACAAGCAGTGTGGACATTTCCTTTTTGTGCAAAACCCCCTTTTCCCATAAGATCCTTATGCCTCAAAATAGGAGTAAACGTCCACACTGCTTGTTTTTGCACAAAAACCCTAGTGAAAAAACGGATTGGCAGAAAAAACGGATTGGCAGATCCTCATTTGCATATGTTTTGCAGAACAAAGGCGTAGTGTAGACGTAGCCACTGACTATAACACACACAGCATCTGGAATTGTGCCTTCTGCTCATAGATGCAAGGAATCCTGGCTGAGTCATGAATCAAAGTATTAGCCTTCACTTGTACCCGTAAGAGAGAAACCATGTTTCATCCAAGGCACAGCCTTGTACTTATTAGTATTAGTTCCAGAACCACTGCTAAGTCAAGTATTTTGAGAGGCTGGGCCATGAATAATAATGCCAGAGAAGTGCAGTAATTAATAGAACATGAGAGTGTTCCCTCAAGAGGTGATGCAGCATTGCTAGTGGTGATAAGGCCTCTGCTATGAACAGCTATGTCCTCTTGAACTTTCTAAAGGTGGGGCAGAGTTAGAATGACCTCGACTTCATTAGTAATGCTGAGAAAGATGGGACCCTCCGTTATGTGGAGCCACAGCCTTTAATTGTTAAACTCCCAGAAATCCCCAGCGACTGTCAGGGTGAATGCAGTCCCCGGCTCTGAGGAAACACATTAGCCAGCCTCTGTCTTGACCCCGATGTTGTTCCTGCTATTGTTATTTATTAATTTAAAGCAGCTCCTTTCCCTGGATTAAAGGCATTTTGCATGAAACTAAAATCTGCTAAGCAAAAATTAGCACGCTTTTCAAGCATGGTGTGTATTAATTTATCACTGGCGGATGGCAGCTCTGGAGACTGGCATGTGTTTAACCAGACAACAGATCGAGAAGGTCCTTCAGCTTTGGGGTTTTACTGGTTCTCACTAAAAACATGAGCTTTGGTTTTAATGATTTTCCAGCTGTGTTTTGGACCACTCAAGAACCTGTGAATCCTGATTATGGTAAGAAAATCCTGATTAAGAAACTCCAACCCATAATTTTAGGTAGATGTGTTTGTGTTAATAAATTAGTCTGTGTATCACTGTGAGGCTGTTTGTTGAAGTAAGGCAGTGTAACGAAATGCACACATGGAGACACAAACATAATCATGCCTATTCCAGTAAAACTCCAATAATCCGGCATCCAATTGTACGGCACTCCCACTAGTTCGGCATCAAAATGGCAAGAGCCTAGTGAGTGAGCTTCAGCTAACAAGAAGTCACAAGGCAGCAGTGGCAGAAGCTGAACCGAGCAAAACCAGATGGGACTGAGTCAGTCTACACTGGCATGTGTGATACTGGACAGTGCTTGTACTACAATAAAAAGTGTTAAAAACAAAAACACTTTATACACAGTATATATATATATAACTACCTTATAGTACCTCCTGATAGTCTGGCATATCTGATAATCCGGCACCACCTAGGTCCCAAAGGTTCCGGATTATTGGAAGTCTACTGTACTGTTAAAGTGTAGTTCATGAAACAAACCACAGGATTAAATTGCTTTTACTTTCAATATGCTTATTTGTTTCCTTTTTTCTGTCCTCTAATGCCAAAAGTAACCCCCCCCCTCAAAAAAACAACAACAACCAATAAGCTTAGAATATAATCATAGAATCACAGACTAATAGAACTGGAAGGGATCTTGAGAGGTCATCAAGTCCAGTCCCCTGCACTCACAGCAGGACCTAGCACTATCAAGATCATCCCTGATAGGTGTCTGTCTAATCTGTTATTAAAAATCTCCAGTGATGGAGATTCCATAACCTCCCTATGCAGTTTATTCCAGTGTTTAACCACCTCGACAGTTTTTCCTAATGTCCAACCTAAACCTCCCTGGCTGCAATTTAAGTCCATCTCTTCTTGTCCTATCCCCAGAGGCCAAGGAGAGCAATTTTTCTCCCTCTTCCTTGTAATGCCCATTTAAGGACTTGATTAGCTTAATTTGTTGCACCAGTTTTCACTCAGTGTTTATTGTTACAATTGAAAAAATAATGACTACTCAGGACATTTTAAGCACAATAAAAGCCAAAGATGAACAAAACTTCCAGATACAACAGTCAAGCTCCCCCATATGCTATTCTACTAATATGCCACAAGCCAGACCTCAAAAGGCCCTTGGGTGACAAGGTATCTTCGCCTAATCCTTACTTGACCTTCTTGTGTGGAAGAGCTTAGCAATTAAGTGCTCATTAGCCCCAATGGGGTGTAGTTAAAGGTAGCAGGAAAAAGGGCTGCAGAGGTCAGTCAGGGAACGTCATACCTCCTGCTCCCACCCGCTGTGTGACATACTTTATGGACGCTTGAGGTGCAATCAAATATTTTGGCCCTTGTTAAAGCAGCTTGAACTGCTCTGGTGTTAGAATCATAGAATTCTAGGGCTGGAAGAGACCTCAGGAGTTATCGAGTCGAGCCCCCTGCAGGACCAACCCCAACTCAATCATCCCAGCCAGGGCTTTGTCGAGCTGAGACTTAAAAACCTCTAGGGATGGAGATTCCACCACCTCTCTAGGTAACCCATTCCAGTGCTTCACCACCCTCCTAGAGAAATAGTATTTCCTAATATCCAACCTAGACCTCTCCGACTGTCACTTGAGCCCATTGCTCCTTGTTCTGCCATCTGTCACTACTGAGAACAGCCTCTCTCCATCCTCTTTGAAACCTCCCTTCAGGAAGTTGAAGGCTGCTGTCAAATCCCCCCTCACTCTTCTCTTCCGCAGACTAAATAAACCCAAATCCCTCAGTTTCTCCTTGTAGGTCATGTGCTCCCACCCCTAATCATTTTGGTTGCTCTCCGCTGGATCCTCTTCAATGTGTCCACATCTTTTCTGTAATGAGGGCCCAGAACTGGACACAATACTCCAGATGTGGCCTCACATATTTGCTGAATAAAGAGGAATCATCACTTCTATAGCATTTCCAGCAGATCTAGAGATCTGCTGGCAATCTGTTGGCCTAATGCAACCTAATATTCCATTCACCTTCTTGGCTACAGGGGCACACTGCTAACTCATATCCAGCCTCTCATCCACTGTAATCCCCTGGTCCTTTTCTGCCAAACTGCTACTTAACCATTCGGTCCCCAGCCTGTAACAATACTTGGGATTCTTCCGTCCCAAGTGCAGGACTCTACACTTGTCCTTGTTGAACCTCATCAGATTTCTTTTGATGTAAAGAGTGGACATGTATCTCCCGAGCAGAGACTGTGTAGGGCCACCATACACATGTACCTCTCTCAGTCATGCCTGATATCAGACATGCCCAACCGAGGAATGAGAATGGGCGGCACAGGTTCTGAAAATGGATTTGCTACTCTGCACTCTGGCTTCCGTGGACTGTGGAACAGCCCACAAGCAGCTGTGTGAAGCTGAAATGAATTACAACAGTCCCTGGGGTCATTCTAGTTTGCAAAGGGCTCAAGCCAGCTTCCAGAACAGGACCGAATTAGAAAGGCACAGCTAAGGTATAAATCACCGTGCTTTCTCTTCTCTCTCTCCTGGATTGAGCTTTCTGTGAAGTACCCCAGAGCCTCTACTCTTGTCTTCTATTAATGAAGTCTTCTCTTTGCAGTTATTTCCACCTGCATCCAAAAGGAGTCTTGGAAGTACCTTAAAAGTCTGGTGCCTTGCTGAAGTCAGGTACTAGTGCAAGCGGGAAAAGAGGCTGCAGGAACCAGATTGTTCTCACGCCTCTTCCATGCTGTACAGCCTAGTTTTCCTGTTCTGGAGTGAGCAGCAGCATTGCAATCTGTTGAATGCCCTCCCCTTCCCCATACACTACACACAGAATTACCAGGCCCTGGTGTTGTTATCCCCCGATTTTGAAACTTTACAAAACAAAGTGCTGCTGAACTTTCTCAAAGGACAATGCACACAGGGATCTTGAAAGTAAATTAAAAAAAAATCACACAAAATCATGAATCACATTGGCATTACAAATCACAATGAATTACCTGCACAGAAATCTGTAGAGTAGGGGAGAATGATTCTTCCACTTGTACAGAAAGTTACATTAAGGTGTCGTGCAGCATTCCCTGTAAGCTGAGCGGTTGGACAACTGCCCAGGAGAAATTCAGGTGCTTCCCAGCTGATTAGCAGAGTGCCCACAGCCGCTGACACCCAGGAGCATGCATTTCTAAGGCAGTGCATGCCTGCATATGCCTTGGTGCACAGAACAAAATGTATTCTGCACATGGATAGAAGCTTTTAGAGGGAACACTGGTGCAGTGCGATGAAATATTTCACCAAAGATCATGCTAATTTGCCTGCACACTCTCAGTAATACAGTGGGGATTAAAACCTAGGAGACCAGAATGTCTGTCTCCTGCAAAATTCTCTTCAATCCTAACATTTAAATTTGAATGTACCCCATCTGCTATACCCTCTCGTCAAAGGAAATATTATGGTGCATAAAGAGTTAGAAAGCAGGGGAAATAATTGTAAAGCTAAAGACTGGATGCAAAAGAGGGTAATGTGCAGACAGGAATGAAGAAATCTGCATTCGAACACCAGGCATGCATTGGGTGTATAATGCAGTGCACTGTGACAAATGACCATCGCAAGCAAATGGACAGTTAAGAAGCTGTGCATAGGAGAATACACATGAATTTAAGGCTGGGACTACAGCCTTGCTTGCTTTGTCTTTATGGAAAAATGTTCCTCAGAACAAAGTGTGATATTTTTCTCGGGTTTATTAAATCCCTACATTTTCCAGGGACCACCTACCCTGGAATGCTTTGCCTTAGACAAGTCCATTACTTGTGTTTGCACCTATATTGTAGAGAAAGCAGGCCACAATGTTTCCAAAAGTTCCATAGTCAGTTTATCCCAGGTCTTAAAGCTCCTACAATTGTAGATGAGATTTACAACAATACTTAGGCTTCTATAGCCCATGGACATCAATGAGTTTGGCACCTAAATACCTTTGCAAATCTGGCCCGTAAAAAATTGGTGAAACCATTCTCCATTAAAATCCTTGCTACCAGGGCATCTAAAGATCCCTATCTAGCGGCCAAACCTGCCATCCTGAAATCAATGAGAAGGTTGGCTAATGCCTGAAGGATCAGGGTGCTCTTGCACTACAGGTTGAATCTCCATGGTCCGGGACTCTTTGGTCTGGCAACATCCGTTATCTGGAAGGACTATAGATGTTGTGGAACTAGAGAGCCCCAGCCGCAGAATCTGACAGTGGCTCAGAGAGGAGCTGGCTGGCAAGGCCAGTGGGGAAGCAGAACCCATGGGGCAGAGGAGCCCGCAGCTGGCGGGGAGAGGCATAGCTCTTGGAACAGCAGGTCCGGCAGCTGGTGGGACTGCCAAGAACTCCAGCAGGGCTGGCAAAGCATGTGGGGCCAGGTGTTCCAACAGGGCTCCTGCAGCTCACAGGGCCAGGAGGCTGGGGAGAGGATGCCTGGTGGCCAGGGAGAAGAGCTCAGCAGGGAGGCTGGTGCCCTGCCCAGACCTCCCCTGGTCTGGAAAACTCCCTTGTCCAGGACCAGTCAGGTCCTAAGGGAAGTCCAGCCTTTAATACACTCTGCTTCTACCACACCTAATCCTAGTGACAATGAGATAGACAGACAGACAGGGCTTCTAAAGATCCCCATCTAGAAGAGAGATATGACCCTAACTCCCTTAAGTATTTTTGTAAATCTCATCTACAACTTTAAGGACCTAAATAGCTTTGATAATCCAACCCTATACAACTTTTTTGAAACACGGGTCTGCTTTCTCCACTGCGTTGCAGGTTATTTAGCCATTTCTGTTGCTGCTCTGATTTGGCAACATTGTGCCTCCGCTTTGCATGGACGCAAATAACTGTACAATGGGCAAGGGCATGGAGAGTTAGGTCCACTCATGATCATGAGCCAGACCTTCAGTTCTCGGTGAGACATGATGGATGTTCATTGGCCACTTTATATAGATGTCGACATGGGGGCAGACCTGTCTGGAAATATCTGCCCCCAGCAATGAGTACTGAGCCTTTTCAAGGGCCTGCCATATATTCCTGCAGCCGTCTCTGGATTGTTAACATGTTACTCTTTGAACTCTTAACTCTCTACTAAAAGTAAAGATGACACTTTGGTTACTGAATGTTTGCTTGTGTGATATTCCAGAAAAGAAGCTTTCACTGTAAAAATAGAAAAGTGTTTGCCCTTGAAAGGCTGCAAGCTATGCAGACACCCTCCTCACACGCTCATCTTCCAGAGAGACAGTGTCTTTGATTGAGAAGACAGTGTAGTCTCCAAACTCCCTCAGGTTTGAAAGCCTGACGTGTCCAAGCAAATACCGTTATCTGCTTTCAACAGAAAGACTCCTCCCAATGAAACAATGTGGATTTCTACACCTAAATTCCATAGCTTACTGTGTTGATTTTCTTTATAGAGCTGTGCGGGGGGTCGGGGGGGGGGGGAAGGGAAGAAAAGCAGAGAGAAATTGTTTAAAAAAATATATGCAGAAGAAAATGTTGCACCCATATTCTGCTCTAAGATGATTAAGTTGGGAGTAAATCTGGAATCATTGCTACAAAGCCATACCACAGAGAGACATGATTACACCACTGTAAATTAAAACAAACTATGGTCCCAAGTGACTTCACTGAAAATAGCTTCTTCCCTAAAGAGAGGCTTGTTTTTTCCCCCTCCAGGGATAACAAGTCTGTCTTTGCTCCAGTGTAAACATGTACTTTTAGCAATACCAGCTACTTTCAGTAGCAGGCAAATTCATCCCTTTGAAAAGGACCGACTCGTGATGACTACATGTAATCCACTGGTAAGTATGAGTCACAGGTACCCCTCGGTGATGATTAGCAGAGGGCATGAGTCTGTTAAAACAGAGGGCACGAGTCTGCCAACAGAGGGATGTAGATTAGGCACATTGCTATTGCAAATGAAGTGGGGATTTAAATATCCCATGCTTCATTTGAATAAAAATGTCCGCCACTTTTTGCTGACGTGGCACTTTGCCTGCAAAAAGCGGCAGTCTAGACAGGGATCGGTCGACAAGGAAAGCCTTTTTTGATCGACTCTGTAAATCTCATTGCTCGAGGCATAAGGGATTGGTCAGAAAAGGTTTCCCTTTTCAACCGATCCCTGTCAAAGTGCTGCGTCGGCCAAAGGTGGCGGCCATTTTTATTCAAATGAAGTGCGGGATATTGAAATCCCCACTTCATTTGCAATAGCGATGTGCCTAATCTACATCCCTCTGTTGGCAGAGGGGTGTACTTTAGACACACCCTTGGTGACAACATAGTGAGAGCGTTTACACTACAATGTGACTTTTGACAGGAAAACCACCCAGTTTTGGCAACAAAACTTCTATCCCTGCCAGAGACTTTTGTCCTTTCCCCTCCCTTTATTGTTGACAAAGAGACAGTGAGGACTCTGCTTTTATCAAAAGAACTGGTGTCTGCTAGTATCCCACAATGCCTGCCCTGATGGCTGTGCTCATTGTTTTGTGATCTCTGCTGCCCTGCAAGCATGCACCCCTTCCCTGTCAAAGTTCTGGGACGTGTCTGTTCCCTAAATGGAGCAGCTCACTCAGCTGTCAAACAAAAACCAAACCATTGGAATATTTCCATTCTGCTGCTGCGGGGGGAGAGCTGTGCTGCTTTGACATTCCTCAGCATGAAGAGCTCACAGAGCTATGAGGGAATTACAAGAAGGGCAGGGATCAGCTCTGCCTTTCCACAACACTGCCCTGCAGTATGCTTACCCATGTTGCTTTGCTCTATCTGTCGACAGGGTGCTAGGCATGTGGCCATGAAATGGCCACAGTGGGAGGCAGAAAAACCAGTTTTCATTTTTGCTGACTTCTGCATGTTGGGAGCACTTTTGTCACCACACTTTACCAGGATAAACGTAGCCGTCATTCTTTAGTTCACTCTGTAGTGGTTCATGCTTTGATTTTGGGGAGCCCCAGTTCAACACTACTATGTTCACCAATATGATAGCTCCACACCCATTACATATCATCCTCGTTCTTCTCACCCCGTCAAGTACATGAGGCAGAAGTCAAATGGAGCCAATCATCTCATGTCCCCTGCTGTTTATCCAGGGCTTTTATATTCAGATTTACTAGTAGCTTGGCCTCTCAGTCTCTTGCTTTGTGGTCAGCAAAAAATGCTTGCTTAGGTAGCCGATTATTTGGGACATCCTTTAAGAATGATCAGTATGTCCATCTCGTCTTTTGCATTACTTGTGTCGTGGGTAATTGCGCGTGCTGGGACCTCATCATTATTTATTCTAGGGATGCATTTTAATCTATTACATAAACATGACTTCAATCCCACTTCATTTCTCAAAATAATGCTTAGTTGGGATGCACTTGGTGTATAGGCCTTGTACCCTGCCTACTTCACAAGGGTAAATTCACTCTAGAGTGATGATCGCTGGGAAAAAATGCAAGTGACTCTGCATGACTGGAAAAAACATCACGTGAACTGCAAAATGTGCAACAGTTTGATGGTAACGGAAGCTTTACCATACATCTTGGTGCTGGGCAGCATTTTGATGGAAATATGCCAGCTGTCATGACATGAATGACATGGAACAAACACGGGTAGTTTCAAGCTTGTCCAGTTTGACTCGTCCTCTCTCCAGCGGTTTAGCTAATAGTTTATTTTAGCACTTAAAAAAAGGAGAAAAAAAGTCTTTTTAAGCCACCTGCTTAAAAAGTGCAATATAAATGCAAATAGACCGATTGACTGAAACGAGGATCCCTTGATTAAATATTACAAGGGTTGTGGAACAAGAACACCAAGTCCTCTTTTTTTTTTTTTTTTTAGAAATAATTTATAACTCCAATAACACTATCTTAACTAAAAAAGCATGAAACAAATCCAAACTGTAATTCCAATAATCATGATAACCCAACTCAAAAAAGAGAGAAAATTTTATTTAAGTTCCTGAGGGCAGAAAATTAACTACTGTGGATAAACAGAGGGGGTCTGGTTCTCCAGCAATGCAATATAATAGATGATACTGTAAGCTGGCCAGGCAAAATAAGACAAGTAACATTCAGTACTGGCTCTTATTCATATTTAAAAGGGTACAAGGTCAAAGCTAAGATCTATGGCTGTACGATAAAGGATTTCAATTTTACAGAAAATGTTTCTGCTACAAAATTAAATAGGTAGGAGATAATGTTACCAAGAGAGATTCTGAAGTCTTTGTTGGTCCCAGAAGCTAGAGTCCCTAAATCTCTATTGTGTATCACACTAGTGAGGATTTATGACTTTGGATGAACAGATCTATAGTCTATCAGAAGGAAAGAAATAGCTGGAACCAAAGGCAAGTTTGCACGAGAAAGAGGGAGGGAGAGAGATTATTAAAGCAGCCGGTAATGGAAATCTATGAGAAATCTGGACAGTGTTACAGGTGAAATGATTAAGCCCTGTTCCAAGACCGTAACATCTTTTTCTCTCTCTTTCAAACTAAAATGGCCAGCAGGTGGGACACACAATTCAGAGGTTCATAAATCACACTAAGACAATGGAGGCATGAGGGCATGAGTGTCTAAATCCAAAGAACCCACCACAACTTGGTAAAACGACTGAGAGCCCCTTTCGAGTGAAGCTTCTTGCGCTATGAAGATGCCCGTGAGAAGCTATTTTGATATAGATCCCCAAGGAAATCCAGTCTCTCTTGAATTCCAGTGGAATGCAGTGCAAATGCAAAGATCACTAGACAAAGATGCTCTAAAACATGCATATGCTCCTCTGGCATTGAATGGGCACATTCTAAATAGCTAGTGCAGCTGAAGTGAAGCAGCTATGATTAAAATATGCCTAAATGATGCATCTCCTGGGCAGTACCAAACACTGAGCACCAGATGCCTCCATCAGCTTTATAAACCCTTGCCTCATGACACCTTGAACCTTACTACCCTGTGGAATAACTGTTCAGTGTATGAGAGTTTCTAAGTATGGACTTTGCAATTCCAATCAAATATTCATGATTACATATCTTGGTGGTAAATGAATAATATCTTGTACATTAAACTAGTAAGCCAAAAAAGTAATTATAATATATGCATGTAAATTATAATATACAAATATACAATGGGGAGGACTTTAAGCCATTGAGACCACAGAATTGATAACATGGTGAACAAGTAGAATATTTATAGGCCATTATTCATACTAATATTCAGCATTTCCATTCTGTTGTTCACTGAAGCTCTGTTATACTGCACAATGAAGCATTGCTTGCATTTCCCTTCACCTATTCAAATTTCACCCTACATCCACCATACTCCTTTCTCCTGAATACCCTTGCCTGATGTAGTTTCAAATTAACAAGAAAGTCCAGGGGAGAAAAAAAGAACTACACATAGCTTGAAAGGTCATTTTATATTATTAATAATAATGCTTTGCTTATAATGGCCTTCATGTGAGGTTGGACATTAGGAAAAACTTCCTAACTGTCAGGGTGGTTAAACACTGGAATAAATTACCTAGGGGGGTTGTGGAATCTCCATCAGTGGAGATATTTAACATCAGGTTAGACAGACACCTGTCAGGGATGATCTAGACAGTGCTTGGTCCTGCCATGAGGGCAGGGGACTAGACTTGATGACCTCTTGAGGTCCCTTCTAGTTCTATGATTCTATCTTAATTTTTTTCATAATTTTAACTAGCAAAGACTAAACTAACTACTATTACATAACTTTTCTGTGTTTATATAATATCTGTAAAAGAGATGTGATTTGTCTGTGACTGCACAGTGAGATGACGCAAAGTCCCCTCACCTAACCACTAGACCACACTATCACTCTATGCTTTGGGGGGAGTGTCTTCCATGGGAGCACGCTTTCTGTCTTCCATGTTATCAGAAAAAAAGTGCAAAAGACTAAGGTTAAGTCTACACCGGCAATTTATAGCATTGCAACTTTCTGGCTCTGGGGTGTGTGTGACAAATATATTTCAGTGTTTGCCCACCCTAACAGTTAGGAAATTTTCTCCTAATGTCCAACTTGAACCTCCCTTGCTGCAATTTAAGCCCATTGCTTCTTGTCTGATCCGCAGAGATTAAGGAGAGTAATTTATCTTCCTTCTCCTCATAACAACCTTTTAGTTACTTGAAACTGTTCTCATGTCCCCTGTCGGTCTTCTCTTTTCTAGACTAAACAACCCTAGCTCTTTCCGTCTTCTCTCATAGGTCATGTTTTCTAGACCTTTAGTCACTTGTGTGCTCCTCTCTGGAACTTCTCCAATTTGTCCATATCTTTCCTCAAATGGGACAGCCAGAACTAGACATAGTATACAACAGCACAAAAAGCAGACACAGAGCTTGTCCAGAATCTCTCACATTCAAAGCAAGAATCATGCCCCCAAGTCCCACTAACTACATTATTTTCCAGAGTCATATCTCCAAGTTTGTGACTAACTGGACACTTTCTAAAAAAATGCACCTTGTTTTTAGCTAGACAAAAGGTGGGATGGGCATGCTAATCTAATTATCATGAAGCATGGGCATACTTACTCATGCTAAAATTATAGCTTCACTTGCAGTGTAGATGTACCTTCAGTGATTCTTTCTGAATTAGTATGCAAGCTATACCTGTCTGTGATGCTAGGAGGCACCATGATAGTGCTGTCTTTCAGGATATATCTGCACTGCAGCTAGCAGGCACAATTTTACACATGGGTAGATGTTCATGCAGTAGCTCTGATCAAACCTATGCTCTAAAAAGAGTAGTGTGGTTGTGTAGGTATGGGTGACAGCTCAGACAAGACACATCCTAAGACACGTGCCTAGGATCATGGGTGGGGCTTTACCCAGGCACCTTGCCCAAGGTACTGCTGATGGCCTCGCAGACACACCATCTTTAGCATCTTAGCTCAATCAGAGCTGGCGTGTACACATCTATTCATACCAGGGAACTCCAACTGTATCCACAGACAAACTCAAATCTAAGAAGGGAACCAGACCTTCTGCTGAAGCTCAGTGGAGCTGAGGTGATTTCCATGAACTGAGAATTGGGCCCAAGGTATGGACTACTGGTAGTCCTTGGAAGATTGTAGGGAACTTTGAACACAAGTAGGGCATGGTAGCCCTCCCCAGTTCCAGACTGTGCAACTGTATGAGAAATTTCTCATTAGTTTCAACTAAATACACTGTTTTCTGAGTTCCTATCTTGTAGCAATGCTGATCACTTGTTAAACGGATGCTATGCTCCACCACACAGATAGCTCTATGGGTGTAGGCAACTCTGTAAAGTGTTTTGACACCAGATTGACACATTTACAAAGCCTTGTGGTGAATAATGGAAAAGCATTGTACTACTGATTTATTATATATGCAATCAGAAAGAGAATATAATTTCTTTGAATATATTCATGAATTAAACTGCCCCCCTCCTTCCTTTCCGTAGGTGTGTTTTCAAACCTAACCAGCATACAGAGTTAGTTGAGGTGAGCAAGATGAGAGAAATTCATTTCAGCTAAAAATACAATGAATGCTAACAGAGTTTCTTTTGTACAAATGTCACTTTCCTGTATCTGAGGTATATTTGTGTCCTTATTCTCCTCCATCTTGCACGTTGTATATCTGTGTATCACCGCACAACAGGAGCTTTGCGTTGAATCTGCATGGTTATGTGTTTGTGGTCACTTATGGTCTGATCTATCTCCCGGTGAAGTCAACGGGAGCCTTTCTGTTGATTTCAGTGGGAGCGGGATCAGACCATAGGGTACGTCTGCACTACATGGAAGATCAACACTCCCAGGCTACGTCTACACTGGCATGAATTTCCGGAAATGCTTAAAACAGAATAGTTTTCGTTATAAGTATTTCCGGAAAAGAGCGTCTACATTGGCCACAGATGCTTTTCCGGAAAAGCCCTTTTTCCGGAAAAGCATCTGTGGCCAATGTAGACGCGCTTTTCCGGAAAAGAGCCCCAGTCGTCATTTTCGCGATCAGGGCTTTTTTCCAGAAAAGACTACTGGGCTGTCTACACTGGCCCTTTTCCGGAACAGTGTTCCGGAATAAGGACTTATGCCCGAGCGGGAGCAGCGTAGCTTTTCCGGAATAGCGGCTGATTTTGTACAGTAGAGCGTCGTTGCTTTTCCGGAAATTCAAGGGCCAATGTAGACAGCTTGCAGCTTATTCCAGAAAAGCGGCTGATTTTCCGGAATAAGTGGCCCAGTGTAGACACAGCCCCATGGTCAATCTTCTGGGGTTCGATATAGCGGGTGTAGCATAGATAAGCTATATCAAACTCAAACAACACCCCTGTTGGTGTGAGTACTCCTACCCCTCTCGAGGAGTAAGGGAAGCTGACAGGAGAATTTGCTCCCATTGAACACTTGCTGTGTAGACAGGGATTTAAGATAGGTTGACTCCAGCTACGTAATTTACGTAGTTGTGCGTCTTACTTCGACCTTCTCATGTAGTGGAGACCCGACCTAAGGGATCACACACAAGATGCACAGGGGCTAGATAAAGAGGTTATAATAAATAATACTCACAAACATCCCACTCTCCCTACCTTTAATATCAGCAATTCACAGACACTTACCTTCCTTCCTCCCCCTTCCCCCCCCCCCCCGCATCCCCCTTCTGTTCTGCAATGTGATTTGTCCTTTTCATATTTGTTCATTTTTTTTTAATTGTATCCTTTGTTATATATGGTTGTGACTACTTTCTTCCACTATTTGATCTGAGGAAGTGGGTCTGGCACCACGAAAGCTCATCATCTAATAAACCATCTTGTTAGTCTTTAAAGTGCTACATTGTCCTGCATTTTGCATAAGCTAATATTGCAGTAAAGGAGGTTTAGGCTGGACATTATCAAATACTTTGTAACTATTAGGTTTGTCTAACTAATTAAAAAACTTCCAGACATAGAGATTCCAAAGCCTCCAATATTTAAGCACCCTGTCAGGAAGTCTTTACTTCATCTTGCCTTGAGTGCAGGGGACTGAGCTAGATGACCTACTGAGATACCTTCAAGTTTTAAACTTCTATGACTACTAAACATTACACCCTGAGGTAAAGGGATATGAATGTTGCACATTCACACACAAGTGATGTAACGAGAAGGAGTATGGGATGAATTGACTCAGAGCCAAAGTCATGTCTTGTGTAGTCCTTGCAGGTAAATGTAGCTGGAGTAGGGGTATCTTTAGCTCTCAGAGCCTGAGTGTTTGGTCACTGACTGACAGACAAATCAACAGCTTTGTCAACAGATTGTGCCCAAGGGATTGACTCTTCTTAAAGTCCTTCAAAAGGGAGGAAAATGTCAGTGATTTCCATCGAAGAGCAGCAACGGGCCTGCCAAATATTTGGATGTCATTTTTATTTCAACAGGCTTGTAAACAGCCTCCATTACCACAGTTTGTTAGCACCTCCCAACATCTCTGAGAGACGAGTTGGAATTTTCATGCTCATTTTATTGGTAGGGACGAGTTGGATTAAGAGAAGATGGTGACAAACTAAGGAATCATACCCAAATCATCAGAACCTCAGGCTTCGGTCACTCTCTTTCCTGATGTGGTTGCCTTGGGCCGTGTCCAGACTCAGGGGTTTTTTCGGGAAAAGTAGCCTTTTCCCGAAAAAACTTCCCCTGCGTCCAGACTCAAGCCGCGTTCTTTCAAAATTATTTCGAAAGAACGCGGCTTTTCTTTCGATGGCGGTAAACCTCAATTTATGAGGAAGAACGCCTTCTTTCGAAAGTTCCTCTTTCGAAAGAAGGCGTTCTTCAATGTAAAGAGGCCGTCTTCGAAAGAGAGCATCCAGACTCGCTGGGTGCTCTCTTTCGAAAAAGCAAGCCGCTTTTTCGAAAGATCCGCCTGCAGTCTAGACGCGATCTTTCGAAAGAGGCTCTTTCGAAAGATGCTTTCGAAAGAGCCTCTTTCGAAAGAAGCCTGCAGTCTAGACATAGCCTTGATGTCCAAAGGCCACACAGGTCAATGCACACATCTTGGTTCTGGAGTCCAGCCAATGATGGAGACTCTAATAGCTATATTGGATTCACATTTTCAAGATGCAGATAAAATGGTTGTGCAGATATTTTCCCAGAATAATGTTAGCAGATTTTCAACCAGTTTATATAGAGACCAATTTTTTTAGAACATTTGCTATGTTGATGGGAAATTTACTTGCCTGAACCCCCAAAAAGTTGGGATTTTCCAACCCTCTTTAACAGACTCTAGATCTGGTCTTTCAAAAGGCTGAATTTTCTCTCAGTCATCAAAAAGAGAGAGAGAGTAAGTATTGTGACATGTTATTCTACCACAAAAGGCATTATATCCTGCCCCACAGAGAAGACCCATCAATGTCAGATGAACTATTGTGGACCATAAAAGAGGACAAAGGCTTTGTTGATTCCTCTCCTTCCTCCCCATGAAGAGAAGATGAGCAAGTAAATTCCTCCCATCACCTGAGATGGAAGCTCAGAGAAGGGGGGAAGGAATAAAAATCCCTGACAAAGAGAACCTGTATTTCTTTGCTCTTTGGACTTCCAAGGGCAAGGTTTTCTAGGCATAAGCAACTGGTCCTTAGTGTTTAGCTTGCTTTAACCCCAAGAGATATATAGAAATTACTTCTTGTAAAAGCATCTATTCCATTTGAAATTTAACACAAACTCATTTGTGTGTGTATGTTCACCTGCTTTAACCTTTCCAACAATTCTTTTATTTCCTTTTCCTGATCAATAAATCTTTATATAGTTTATTAAAGGACTGGCTACATGCATTGTCTTTGCTGTGAGGTACAACTGATATGGGGTAAGTGACTGGTCCTTTGGGACTGGGAGTAACCGGAATATTATATTTTTTTAATATAAGGGACCATCTATCACAGAGGCAAGCTTGTGTAGGAGATAAAAGAGATCAGAGCACCCCCTGGAACAGTCTGGCAGATCATAGTTAGGCAGTTATAGTGCCTGAAGTAGGGTACATCTAGACTACAGGCTTTTGTCGACAGAAATGTTGTTGACAAAACTTCTGTCGACAAAGAGCATCTAAACTACATTCAGTTCTGTTGACAAAGCAAGCTGCAAGCTGTCGACATGGCAGTGTAGACGCAAAGGACAGTTTAGATGCAATAACGCTTTATGCCTCGTAAAATGAGGTTTACCAGCATTGACAAAACGGCTGAGTTCTGTCGACGTTATGTCGACAGAACTCAGCGGTAGTGTAGACGCAGGTTTAGTTTTGTTGACAAAAGTCCACTTTTGTCGACAAAACCCTGTAGTCTAGACACACCCGTATTTACATGTAACACTTGGTTGCCTGAGATTTGTGCTTTGGTTTATAACAGTCTTCCTCGAGGTTGATACTTGCACTCAACCATTACAGGACAGCTTGACAACATGGACCCTAGGGAATAGTTACAATAGAAGATCATTTGTGCATTTTTAGTAGGCCGGTCAATTAATCATATTTAACTCAAGCGATTAACTCAAATATTAATCTTGATAAAAATTAATTGGGATTAATTGCCATTTTAATCTCCCTTTTAAACAACAGAATACCAGTTGGGATGTTTAAAATCTATTGTATGTGTTTCTACATTTTAAAATATATTGATTTCCATTGCCACGCAAAACAAAGAATTTGGTGTTCACTGTATATTATTTTTATTACAAATATTTGAACTGTAAAAATGATCAACTAAAAAAACAGCATTATACAATTCACCTCATACAAGGACTGTAGTGCAATCTCTTTATTGTGAAATTTACCAATGTAGATTTTTTTGGTATATAACTGCACTCAAAACCAAAAGAGTTTAAAACGTATTACCAGTCCACTCAGTCCTATTTCTTGTTCAGCCAGTCTGTAAAACAAACAAGTTTGTTTCCATTTATGGGAGATACTGCTTCTTATTTACAATGTCACCATAAAGTGAGGACAGGCATTCAGATTGACACTTCTGTAGTGGGCATTACAAGGTATTTATGTTTCAGATATGCTAAACCTTCATACTCCAACAGTAATTCTAGAGGACATGCTTCCATCCTGATGAGACTCATTAAAACAATAATGAATTAATTGAATTTGTGGTTGAATTCATTGGGGGGAAATTGTGTGTCCTCTGCTCTGTTTCTCCTGCCTCATGCCATATACTTTATGTAACAGCAGTCTCAAGTGAGGACTTAGTACATGTTTGTCATCTAAGAACATATTCACAGCAGAATTAACAAAACACAAAGAAGAAACCAATGTGAAATTTCTAGAGATTGCTAGAGCACTTGGCCAAAGCTTTAATAATCTGAAGTACCTTCCAAAATCTGAGAGACGAGGTGTGGAATATTGTCTCAAAAGTTTTAAAAGAGCAGCATTCCGATGTGGAAGCTACAACATCCAGCCCATCAAAAAAGAAAACCAGAAGTCTGCTGGTGGCACCTGACTCAGATGATGAGAATGAACATATGTCAGTTCATACTGCTTGAAATTTTTATCAAGCCAAACCCATCATCACCATGGACACATACTCTTTGGAATTTTGGTTAAAGCATGAAGGGACTTATGAATCTTTACTGCATCTTGTACATAAATAACTTGTGATCCTGGCTGCAAAAGTGCCATGTGAATACCTGTTCTCTCTTTCAAGTGATAATGGAAATAAAAGTTAGGCACTCTTATCTCCTATAAATGTAAATACATTTGTTTTCAAGTGATTGGTGGAACAAGAAGATGGGCTGAGTGGACTTCTACTAGGCTCTAAAGTTTAAATTGTTTTGTTTCTGAATGCAGTTTTTTTTGTACATAATTCGATATTTGTAAGTTCAACTTTCATGATAAAAAGATTGCACTGCAGCATTTGCATCAGGTGAATTTAAGAACCAGAAGAAATAGTATACTTTGAGTGCAGATATTTGTAATTTAAAATAATTATAAAGCGAGCACTGTACACCTTGTAATTCATGTTGTATTTGAAATCAATATATTTGAAACTGTAGAAAACATCCAAAATATTTAAGTGAAATTCTATTATTGTTTAAAACCACAATTAAATACAGTACATGATTAATCTCAATTTTTTAATCCTGTGATTAATCGTGATTAATTTTTTAATTGCTTCACAGTCTTAATTTGTACCAAACATTTTCCAAGAATCTCAAAGTGCCTTGCAAATATTAATGAATTCATTCTTCCAACATCCTGGTGAGGTAGAAAAGTATTACTCTCTCTATTTTGCAGAGAGAGAAATTGAGGCACAGAGAGATGATGTCAAGTCCCTAAGGAAATTCTTGGCACAACTGACTACAGAAAGACACTGATCTCCTGACTTTCAATCTTTAGCTACAAGACCATTTTATAATAACAGCCCATCTCCTCTCTCTACATAAAGTTTGATTTCAATTATATATCTTTCACCTTTCTTCATTTTTTTTCTCAGCATATGGTAGAACTAGGAAGAAAAGAATGAAGATGTCATGAAGGTATTGGACTGGGATTCAGTAAATAATCTTCTATTCACAAATCTGCTGGCTAGCATGGATTCTAAAACTGAAGTGCAGACATAATTGTTAGACTTAATTGTTAGGACTTCAATGTTCAGTTATGATAATCCCACAGGCAAGTCAGACATCAAATTGGGAAATGAAGGTAGCTGAACATTTTGCCCTCTTGGTGTTGAGGCAGAATCTCAGCTGGTGTAAATGGGATTAGACGTATGGAACGATGCCAATTTACACATCTGACTCCTAGAGAATAATAATCAGAAAGAGAGGAAATAGATCTTGCCATTATGTGGAGTGGCCACATCTTTTCTCAAGAAGGGATATGTGCACTTTTATCTTACAAAGGGCAGGAAAACACTACAGACCCTTGCGTTTGAAGGGTGCAATTGCTACATCATAGATTAATGATTAACTTCCAACATGCACAGCATGAGGGATACAGGTGGACAAGGGCCATCAGACACAAGAAAGAAATACATCCTTCTCCATGGAATGGTTCATTGCAGGAACATCACTTATGACCCAAAGACTGTACCATATTGCTGATGCTGTTGATACAGCCATATCCATCAGAGGTCCCCTCTATAGCGTCCCATTACTGGAGGACCTGAGTACTTATTCTCACAACACTGCTCTGAGGTAGTGAAGAGCAATGATTCCCATTTGTAGATGGGGAACAGAGGTAGAAAGAGACCCAGTGACGGCTCTAAAGTCACACAAGAAATCTTTAGCGGAGAAGGGAATTAAAGCTTGGTCTTAGGGAATCTGAGGCTAGCACTCTACCCTCTAGGAGGCCATTTTCTCTCTCATGTGAACAGTACTGCAAATGGGAAGCCACCTGAGCTCCAATTGCAATCCTACCAATGTCGCCTTTCGAAGTAAGTGCAATTTTTTTTCTGGCTCCTTGCCTACAAGCAGCCGTGGTCTGTACTAGGGATTGTTTTGAAATAGGCTGCCTGTTATTTTGAAATAAAGGGTTTGGTAGTGTGGACATTCTTATGAATTCGACCTAAAGGAGGTTATTTCAAAATCTGTACTCCTGCTTTCCTCAAGGAATAACACTAATTTTGAAATAGTGGCACTGGAGTGTCCACACTACGGCTATTTTGAAATAACTATTTCTAAATAACTACTCCCCAGAGTAATTTGAATTAACTACTCCCCAGTTCTTCATGGGGCTCTAAGTCAAGGTAGCGCGTTCACATTAACAGAGCCTGCCTCAGACTAATTTCAAAGCTTCCCCATAGGTTGGACAATTTTGTTATTTCGGAAGTTATTAAATACATTTTAGTTATTTTGAAATAGCTTCCTAGTGTAGACATACCCACGGAGACATTAGATAAAAACACTGCTCTTGCTGAAAGGTTGCAATGCAACACTACTTTGGTTCTTAGAATTTAGAACCCCAAAACAGAGAAACACAAAACAGGCTGTTCCCTAAAACAGAAAGGCACAACTCACTCCCATTTTACAGTTGATTTACTACAATCTGCCCCATTTAATCCAGATCGTATGACTTCCCTCACAGCCTCGCTAGTCTACAACCAGCACCAGGAAATGCCCCACACTTGAAGCGATAGGCTGTCATTTGTAAACACAGATTCCAGTACTTGCCACTTACCATAATATTTGCAGGGTTCCTTTGAATGCCCATATATCTCTTCTTGAAGCTCTTTCCTGTAGTAGAGGTCATGGTGGTGAGAGCAGTAGAACCAGCTAGACAGAAGCTGTTTCAGTATTCTCACTTCACTATCTCACTGCAAATATTTGTTTTGTCATCTAAGGCAAATGATCAGTTTATAAAAGCTACCTCAGGTAGGTCTCACCTATGACTGGAGAAGTGCTAATAGATGACGTCACCTTGAATGGGCCTCAGAAAATTGTTAATTACTTATGCTAAACCATCTGTGCCACCTTTTATTTGGCTATGACACTTTGGGTCTGTCTACCCTGGGATTAAAAACTCATGGCCGGCCCATGCCAGGTGATGTGGGCTGAAGGGCTATTTGAGAGTGGTGGTACCTGGACATGTATGGGTACATCTAGACAACATTCTTTTTTCGAAAGGAGATATGCAAATTTGGTGCTAATTTGCATATCTTCTTCCAATCGCTTTTCCAAAAACATTTTTTTCAAAAGTAAAAATAGTCTAGACGTGAGTTTTTTTGTAAAAACAAACCTTTTTTCAAAAAAACCTGCTCTTCCTAAAAAAAGGTTTATGCAGTTCTTTAAAAAAAAAATTCCAAAAAAGTGTCAAGATTACTTTCACTTTAAAAAAAAAACCACTTTCGAACAAGCGATCAGAAGATATGCAAATTAGCACTGAATTTGCATATCTCCTTTCGAAAAAAGAACGCAGTCTAGGTGTACCCTATCACCTCACAGGGTCCTGAAGTCTGGGCTCCAGCTGGAGCAAGAATACTTTAACCACAGTTAAACAGTCCCTTAGCCTTAGTCCCATAAGCCCACCACAGCTGGCATGGGCCAGCTGTGGGTGTTTAATTGCAAGACACTCATACCTTTCCTAGACCAGAAGAGGAGCAGTGCATGGCTCAGAAGCTTGTCTCTCTCACCAAGTTGGTTCAATAAAAGATATTACCTCACCCTCCTTGTTTCTCTAATGTCCTGGGAGTAACACAACTCCACGTTGAACCTCTCTAGTCAGGTACCCTGGGGATCTGACGGGCAGTAAATCAAAGAATTTGCTGAAAAACAGGTCAAAATTGTAGCAAGTAGATCTCTTTATATTTTTATGTAACTAAAGCAAATAAATGGAACAGTATTTGATAAACCTACAAGCAAATGTCTAGCAAAAGATTATCAGCTCTCTTCATAGAACTGTAGAATCATAGAATACTAGAACTATAAGGGACCTCAAGAGATCATCAAGTCCAGTCCCCTGCCCTCATGGCAGGACCAAGCACCGTCTAGGTCATCCCTTATAGATGTTTAACAAAACTGCTCTTAAATATCTCCAGTAATGGAGAGTCCACAACCTCCCTAGGCAATTTATTCTAGTGTTTAGCCATCCTGACAGTTAAGAAGTTTTTCCCAATGTCCAAGATACGTCTCCCTGGCTAAAATTTAAGCCCATTGCTTTTTGTCCTATGCTAAGAGGCCAAGAAGAACAATTTTTCTCCCTCTTCCTTGTAACACCCTTTTAGGAACTTGATTAGCTTAATTTGCTGGACTAGTTTTCACCCATTTTTAAATTGTAACAATACACACTAATGACAACCCAAGACATTTTAAACATTACTTGAAAACTGCTATCATGTCCCCTCTTAGGGTACGTCTACACTACAATGTTAATTCGAACTAACTTAGTTCGAATTAGTTAATTCGAACTAAGCTAATTCGAACTAACGCGTCTAGAACTAAAAACTAGTTCGAATTAGCGTTTTGCTAATTCGAACTAGCAAGTCCACATTGAGTGGACCCTGAACAGGGCTTAAAGATGGCCGGAAGCAGTGCCGGCAGGGCATCAGAGCGTGGAGCTGCTGCCTCAGGCTAGCCGAGGGCTGCGCTTAAAGGGACCCGACCCCCACCCCGGACAGACAGTTCTCAGGGGTGCCCCGCTTGCAAAGCAGTCCTGGCTTGGATTGCCCGGAGTACCCACACTGGGCACATCACACCACTCGGCCATCAGCCCGGCTGCACTTGCCGCAGGCTGCGATCTGGGGAGAGGGGACAATCGGGAGGCTGCAGGAGAACTTCCACCCCCAGAAGCCCGCAGAGCCAGCCCAGTCCTCCCCATCGGGGGCTCGTACCCCATTCCTCCCTCACCTCCTTCCACTTACCCTTCCCTAGCCCCCCTTCTTATTGTACAAAATAAAGATAACGTTTCTTCCAACATTGACTCTGTCTTTATTGAACAAAACTGGGGGAGACTGGGAAAAGGAGGTGGGAGAGGGGAAGAGAAAGGCTGGGAGAGGGGAGGGCAACTAACATGATCAGGGGTTGGGAACAGGTCCCAGATGAAGAGAGACTACAGAGACTGGGACTGTTCAGCTTAGAAAAGAGGAGACGGAGGGGGGACAGGATAGAGGTCTCTAAAAGCAGGGGTTGGGTGGAGAGGGTGCATACAGAAAAGTTCTTCATGAGTTCCCATAAAGAAGGACTAGAGGACACCAAAGGAAAGGAATGGGTAGCAGGCTTCAAACTAGTAATAGAAAGTTGTTCTTGACAAAGCAAATAGTTAACCTGCGGAACTCCTTGCTGCAGGAGGCTGTGAAGGCTACAACTAGAACAGAGTTGAAAGGGAAGTGAGATTAAGTCATGGAGGTTGGGTCCATGGAGCAGTCTTAGCCAGGGGGTAGGAGTGGTGTCCCTGCCCAAAGTTTGTGGAAGGCTGGAGAGGGATGGCACGAGACAAATGGCTTGGTCACTGTCTTCGGTCCATCCCCTCCAGGGTCCCTAGGGTTGGCCGCTGTCGGCAGACAGGCTACTGGGCTAGATGGACCTTTGGTCTGACCCAGGACGGCCATTGTAAGCTCAGGGCTCAGGGTCGGGGGTCTCAGTGGACCCCTTGATTTTCATGCACACCTGCTCCTGGGTGGCCAGGCTGGCAGCTCTCCTGCCCTAGACAGCCACTTTCCTGTGCCTAGTGCGGAGGTCGTGGACGAGGTCCACGATGTCCGCACTAGCCCAGGAAGGTGCCCGCCTCTTGCGGTCCAGGGCAAGCTCCCAGGAGCCGCCAGCCTGGTCCCGGGAAGAGGGGGTCGGCTGGGGGATATCAGGTGGTTGGCTCTGTGCCGTAGCCAGCCCGTGCCCCTTTAAGGGGTCCAGGGCCGGGAGGGGGGCATAGAGTTTCCCTGGTGTTGGCCAGCGTGGCCACCAGGGAAACCTGGGGAGGGCTAGCCTCCCACTAGTTCAAATTAAGGGGCTACACACCTCTTAATTCGAACTAGCTAGTTCGAACTAGGCTTAATCCTCGTAAAATGAGGTTTTCCTAGTTCGAACTAAGCGCTCCGCTAGTTCGATTCAAATTCGAACTAGCGGAGCGCTAGTGTAGCGCCTATGAATGTTAGTTCGAACTAACGTCCGTTAGTTCGAACTAACATTGTAGTGTAGACATACCCTAATTCACTGCTTGAGCTCATGAACACATACCTGTTCATGCCTCTATTTAATCCTGGCGGCTTCTCTGCAGACCCCACCCATGTTTCCTTCTTCTTCCATTGCAAGCAGATGACCAGCCTTTCATATTTGCATTTCAGTTCCCTTCCCAGTTCCTTCCTCCATGCTCCCATCACGTCACTTTTCTGATCATCTATAGATTGTTTTGTCACCACCTTGGTTTTGCTCCAGTCTCCTTCCACAAAATGTCAGTGACATCACAAAGCAGCGTTGTCTAGTAGTTAGATTATGAGTTTAGAAGCTAGAAACTCCTTGGAGTTCTAATCCTGGATGCAGCTACAGACACATGAAAATAATCTGTCTGTCTCCCTGTACACACTGGCTCTCGTTCGTGTGTCCCTCTGCCCTCTACTGGATGAAAACTTCTCCACTGTGTCACAAACTGTACAGTACTAAGCATTAAGGAGGATCTCATGTAGATGAAGTGTGGACTTTGAGAAGTTCTTAATGGACCTGGGCAGCATGAGTGACAGCCATGAAACTCTAGGCAGCCACAGATTTGTCACAATTCTTTTTTTTAATTATGTGTTTGGGGGAAAAACAATTGCAATGTGAAAAAGGGCCAAGTATTTGTTTTGGATGAAGGATGCATCTGTACTGTGCAATTGTTCAGATTCCTGCAGTGAGGAATTTGGCACTTTGGTAGCAGGTATACAAAAGGGAGAGATACACATATATAAACTGTACTCTGTGAGAGGAGAAGCAGAGTGCGTCAAGTCAGTGTAATGCTCAGGCTTCATGCCTTCCTCCACATGCACTATCCTCTCTCATCAAGCACATCCTAAAAGCAGAGGTCTTTACATTCAGAGGCATGCATCATGTTGCCTCTCAGCAAGGTAGTGACTGTAACATGACTAAGAACAGAAGGTAAGACAGGACATCGTATCCCGATTCTGAGGGAGAGACACATCCTCTTCTGATTGAGATTCTACAGGTTAAACCCAGGGCTGAATTTGGCCATAAATATTGAATAAAGTAAGGTTGCAACATTAATATTGAATCAACACCCCAGCATGATGTTCAGTTTTATGTTTGAGGTGAGATTCAAAACCACAGGCTCCAGCCATCTGCTCTTATTAAAATTCCTGATACTTATTTGTTAATACGAGACTATGATCTGGCCAAATTCCCAGCTGGAGTAAATATTGAAACTGAAGAAGGAAATTATTTGACAATTTTTGCCCTTTCGTGAGTTGTCTCTGAAATTCTCAAATTTGTTATTCAAAATTTCTCCTGAATAACTTCTGCAAACGAAGTCCCAAGCAGCAGATAATTCGATTTTCTGACACATTTGCAATCCCAGCTATGGCTCCTATAATTTAATCATGGAATCTAACTTGGCTAACTATTACAATTGAATGCACACTTCAAAATGTCTTCTGTGTCAGTCTTATTTCTTAATTCCAGGGGTGCTGGTTACCTGCGTAAACTGTTCAATCAGAAAACAGAAAAGTAACAGTTAGGTTCAGTAACTAAGCAAATGGGAATACAGTGGATGAGAACCTGGACCTAAGTCAACAGTAAGCCCTTGTAGCTAAGAAGGCTAACAGCATATTGGAGTGCATTAACAGGAGCATTGCTATCTGTTCTAGAGCAGTGATCATTCCCCTTTATTCGGTACCGGTGAGGCCACATCTAGAGTATTGCATCTAATTCTGGGGCCCCCATTACAGAAAGCATGTGAACAGGGAAAGGCCAGTGGAGGGCAACAAAAATTATTAGGGGGCTGGTGCACATGACTTACGAGGAAAGGCTGAGGGATTTGGCTTTATGTAGTCTACACAAGAGAAGAGTGAAGGGGGATTTGATAGCAGCCTTCAACTACCTGAAAGGGGGTTCCAAAGAGGATGGAGAGAGGCTGTTCTCAGTGGTGACAGATGGCAGAACAAGGAGCAATGGTCTCAAGTTGCAGTGAGGGTAGGTCTAGGTAGGACAGTAGGAAAAACTATTTCACTAGTAGGATAGTAAAGCACTGGAATCAGTTACCTAGGGAGGTGGTAAAAACCCCTAGAGGTTTTTAAGGCTTGGCTGGACAAAGCCCTGGTTGGACTGATTTAGTTGGGATTGGTCCTGCTTTGGTTTGGGTGTTGGACTTGACCTCCTGAGGTCTCTTCCAAACTTGTCATTCTATGAATTATATTTAGAGCAATTGTTATAGCCAGCTAAATGGGAAGCCTCAAATGTTTATGGGAAATGAACACTAAGGGGTTATAAATAGAATCAAATAAAATTTTCTTTCATATGTCAATACATATTAATGGGGGGAAAGCCCCCTGTTGGCTTAAATCTAGCACTTACTTCTGAGAAAAAAATAATATAGGGAGAATGTATCACTTGAAAGTGGAATTTCACTTCATCTTCACCTACTGTATAATACGATAGTATAAATAGCTACACGTTACCCCCCAGAGGTGACTACATTTCTGAGGAGTGCGATGTGACTCCAAATGAGTAAAATGAATATACTTTGTGAAGCGCTTTGGCATCTTTCTCCATTAAAAACATTATATTGGTACAACTTTGTCTACTCAAATTTAGTGCACTAGAACAAACATAAATACCCAAAGGCACAGAGTAATGTGTAGTTGTCATTGTCCTGTATGCACTAACTTGAAGCTCCTAGCTACAAAAATGTGAAGACAATAACTTTCAGAAAAGACTGCCGAGAAATAAGACTTTATTAGAATTTCCAAAAAAGACACAGCAGATGCAAAAATAAATAAAACAATGCAATGAATTTGGGCTTTAATTTTCTTGAGAAACAGAAAAGCTATTTTTTAAAGATCTCAGTGCAGCTGCTATTGTGAAAATGGCTGAAAAAAATCAAATTGTGAAAATGGTGTATTTTTCCTGGGCTAAATGAAGTTATCATTTTCACTGCCAAAACATGAGCTTGTCTCTCTGGTAAAACCTCATCTTGGATTCCCACTTATACACTTGCAAAAGCATCAGCAAGCATGAATATTGATGAAGGGAACATTGGCAGGTTTCCAGAAGCAATAAAAGTATAAAATCATTGACTCATAGGCCTGGAAGGAATCTCTAGAGGTCATCAAGTCCAGCTCCTTTCATGCATCTGTGAAGCCCATCTATGCAAGGTGTGCATCATGAGAACCTATCCACATAAGATAGGCTATAAAGTAGCTGTGATTCTTCCCATAGGAATAGTCCAGCTCAGAAAAATATCTAAGATCCACTAGTGCAGTATGGTGTGGGATTTCAAAATGCTCTCCACATTGGCTCAGTTGTGCCTCAGTCGAAGTCATTGGTTAAATTTGACTTTAGTGAGGACACACATTAGGGGAGAATGCTGAGCATCTTTTATAAAAGAACCCTTCCCTCCATGTTTCTGGAAACAAGAACCCATTACAGTAGAGAGCAACCTTTGGGACTGTACAGCCTAAAATCATTCTAGAAGTGATGAGGACAACATTTATTTGAACAGAGTTCATAAGAGCCAACTTCCCATGTGGTCACTTATATCATCTCCTTGCATGTGATGGCTAAAGCAATTCTTTAGTGTTTCATCCAGTCCCTGTTTCCAATGATTCTGGCAATGAAACTAAAACTCATCTTTAAAGGAGCTTGCAAAGCTCTGATTTCAGGTCATCTAGCATCAGCCCTTCATTTTTATAGAAAACATTTATTTTACTGGCAAACTTATCATTTGAAATCCAAAAGCCAAGGGGTCAGGCAGCTGCTGTCGATTCTGCACAGTCGTACCAGATGACAATTCCAAAACGCATCCCTGGAAATGCAACAAGCTGTCCAGCTTTCAGGTTAAATGCTTATTTTGTATTTAATTTTAGGTACAGCCTTCTTTGGCTCTGATGATTTTACCCCGAGACTTGTTGGTTTGAAGTCGCTTGTCTGTCGAGTTAAAATTATTCAAGGGGAAAAAAATCCTGAAGGTATCTAAGATATATACATATGTATGGAGGGATATAAGCTATCTGTATGCACAAGAGGATGGTGATAAAAGCTATCTGTAAGATTGTTCCAATAGTGATCTCTTATAACCACCCACTGTTTCGTCATTTTGTAATAAGGAGATGGATGAAAATGCATCAGAGCTTCAATACCAAACAGATCTGCTTGAACTGCATCTGTGAATAACAACTATAAGGCTACAGATGCACGGGGGGAAATTTCCATGCTCTAGGTGCCTACTGATGTTCTGTTTTCATCCATTGTCTTGAAACAGTCCCTGTTTAACACACTTGAAAATTCATTTCTAAAACTGCAAGATCATAGGCACTACCTAAATAGTGAGGGAAGGCTGCATAGTCTTTTGCAATCAATGGCACATGGAAGTACTTAGCAACCTACAGTATTGGACTCTGGATAAGTTCCTTTTGCATAGACAGCTTAATCCACTTGATCGTCTCTTGCCCCTGTTTGCTAAATCCAATCTAACTATGGGTGAGATTTAGATGATATGGTAATAAGCTGTGTCTCTGTAATCTAACAGGGAAGATGACGGGTGTAGATCCCGTGGGGAAAACCCTTCTTCAAATCCCAGTCCCCAAAATGTTGATGACAAAAGAAGTCTGGTTTCTCTATTGCACTAGAAAAGTTTAGATGGGTAGCAGCGTCCCTGCATTTCTATCCTTACCATACATAAAGAATGCAAGCAGAATTTCAGAGAAAGTCACATCTCTCACTTAGCCTGGATTACCTCCTGACCCTGGACAGAAAAGAAACAGAGAAAAAAATCTAAGTTGTGTGTTCTATTCTGAAATTTCCTCAGTCTAGTAACAAGTGTGAACTCAAGCACTATAAGAGCATTAGTACAGACCTATAGACACTCTCCTACCTAACTTGAAACCCAAACAAGTCTGCCTCTGAGATAGGTGGGCCCTTACACAAAACATCACAATATTCAGCTTAAAAACAATGAGTTGTCCTGTTGCACTATAGGGTGCATCTACACAGCAGGGCTTAACTCGAAATACGCTACGCAAATTGAGCTACATCAATTGCATAGCTTATTTCGAAATAAGATGTGTCTACACAGCACTTATTTTGAAATAGCACACTCTTCCTCCAACTTTCCTTGATTCCTGTAACCCTCATTATATGAGGAATAGAGTAAGAAGTCCTCCAGCTTGATAGTATTTTGACAGCTTTTTGAAATAACTGCCTGCTGTGTAGACGCAGACTAACTTATTTTGGAATAGCGCTAATTATTTCGAAATCGTGTTGCAGTGTAGATGTACACTTAGAAACTTTTATATATATAGAGAGAGTATCATGAGCTTCCATGGGCAAAACCCACTTCTTCAGATGAGCAGAATACTCAGGTTAGTACCGGTTCCCAAGGACCAGTCACTTACCCCAAATCTCACAAGACAGTATTTGTAGACAATCCTATCATTAACTAAACGTTTATTAACTAAGAAATCAGCAAGTTAAGCAATTAAACATACACTCACAAATGACACACAATCTTAGATTCCAAAAGATAATCGTAGCTGATATAATATACAAGCTTTATCTATCCTTTAAGGCTAACCCAAGCAAAATTGCTAGGGGCCTATTGCTTATACTTAACATTTTTGACACTCGGAGCTCAAGAGGAAGAGGATTTTTTTTTCTTTACCAGGCATTTTTATTCCCTTCCCCCAGCATTCCAGCTGGGAGAAGAGGAGGATGAGGGCTTAGCCAGTGCCCTCTTCAGAGGTGTGTGGGGAAGTAATCAAGGACTTTTGTCTGCAATGTCTTCTCGGCTATCTATAGACTTTTGGTTGGGCAGGAGATAATACACCTTGTAATTGAACACAAATAATTCATACAAGCCCAACTCAAACAATTAGGGAATCCAGAGATGAGTTGTTCCCTCCCCCCCTTTACACCTTTTATTCCAGCTTTTGATAGGTGAGTCATGAATTAGACTCTATAGGCATGCCTCCAAGAAGGAGAAGATCCACCCTTCAGAGACTGATCTTCTGGCATTCAATTTAGCAGGTCTAATGTTGACCCTAAATCGAACACTAAGGGCAGCCCCCACTGGTGTCTACTGCTCCTCCTTCTGCAAGGTTGAAGGGAAGCTGTCGAGCATGTGTGCTCCTGTCGGACTCCTGCTGTGTGGATGCCATGGCTCAAAAAATTAAAGCTTCCTCTTTGTTGGGCAATTACTATATTATGGTTGAATGGGAGGCAACCCACCAGTGAATGTTTATACAGTTTGGGCCCATGGGAAACACAAACTTCTAGACAGAGAAGTTAAAACAAACACCATCGCACATTCAACAGTACACAACCATGGCTAAAATGTAATTAGTAAAAAATGCTAGGCGAAAGCGTTGTGCAACTAGAACTATTCAATCAGAAAGTGCTGATTGAACATATATAAGCACAATCAAAGGCTTTATTTAAATAGGGGTTACAGTCCTAATAAAACACAAAGGGAAATAGGGGCAGAGGGCTTCTAGACAGGTAATGAAAGAAAAAATTAAACTCATCCAATTACATCTGGGGAAAAATCCATTACCTATAACCGTGAGAGGACAGCCCCAGGAAAATTCAGATGCAAAACTAATAATGAAGGCACAGTGTCCTTTCAACAGATTCTAAATGAGCTCTAATTTTCTTACATCCACCATTCCCAAACTATATAAATTTCAACTAAGCAGAAAAAAAGTGACATGCTAGCACAATTGTTATTCCAAACAGGTACAGCTGCTTGCTCACCTTAATTAGAGCTAATCCCAAAAGGGAACCAATCTTTCCCTATTTTCTTCGATGAGCTCACCTGATCTGCCTCAACATTTCTTTTCTAATAGGTTTTGCCCTAACCTTTTAGCTATTGTCGTTTCAGAAATTCTAATGGGAATTAAAAAAGCCGCTGTTCTTCCTTGCTAAACTTTTTGGAGAGTCCCCCAAATCTGAAAATATTACAGAGGTGAAGAGGCTTTTTGGAGATGTGGGGGTGAGAATCATGATTGATAAGAGGGAGAAATAGAAATACAGATCATGGTGCATAGTTTTAATAGGAGCTGGGTCAAATGCAGAGCTTTCCGGAAACAAGCTGCTATAGAAGTCATCGGGATATGACTTGACCCGTGGTCTCTGTGTCACTTAGGTTTCCTAGCTGTCCAAGCGAGAGAAAGATTCTGGATAGACAGTTTAGATATTACATAGGGCAGTGTAAGGGTCTGACTTTAATGGAAGTGATACTGGGTCTGATAGACAGATAGGCCTGAAGGCTGAACTCCTCTCAAGAACCCCAGATGATCAAGAAAATACATCAAAGCAGAACAAACTTCCCCCATGCTGCTCTGCAACTGACACTATACTTATGAATCAGAATGTAATTTCGATAAAGGAAGTTTGTTGTGATGGGAAACACCAGGTTGCAATTATCAAAGTAGTGACAGCTACCCAACGTGCTAACATTTGCCATTCTGAAAGAGAGATTCGGGAACATGTCTTCTTTTGCAAATACTGTCAAATCCTACTTAACACATTTCTCAGTAGCCATGCCAAAAAAGAGCCTAATACCTGCTCTCATTTCTATTACAGATTTTTTAAAGTCTCTCTCGTGCTGAGGTCTTGTAAATTTGAATGTGCATTTGAGTAAGGCCTCTGACATCACTGCACTGGAGAACACTATTGAAACTCATAAAACTATTCATTTGTGTAGAGCTAAAGGTCTCTGTAAGTCCTTTCAGAATTCAGGTCCGTGTGTGTAATAGTCATACACAGTTTAAAAAAAAATCTGCAAAAGCTTTGCAAACGCACAGTACTGCAAGGCAGTGTTGTCTAGGGGGATAGAGCACATGAGTGGGGAATGAGGACCTGGTCTACACTAAAGAGGCAGGTCGACTTAAGATGTGCAACTCCAGCTATGTTAATTATGTAGCTGGAAGTGACTTACCTTAGATCGTGTTTTTGCACCGTCCACTCAGCGAAAGGTGGATGAAAGCAAATACTCCCATCAACTTCCCTTACTCCTCGTGAGGAACAGGAGTACCAGCGCTGATAGGCCACTCTCTCAGTTTGAATTAGAAGGTCAGTTTGAACCCTGGAAGATTGATTGAGGTAGCATCAATCTTTCACGTAGTGTAGATAAGTTCTAGGAGACCCGGTTGCTAATCCCAGTTCTTTAAGAAAGGAGGAAAAAATTACCAAGTGCCGTGGTGAAGTCTCCCTTGCTAACAATTTTTAAAGCATTTTTTTATAAAGCTGTAGTTCAAATAGGAGTTATTTCAGGGAAGTTCTCTAACCTGTGTTAGACAGATGATGGATAGTAAGTCCCTTCTGCCTTTAGAATCTAACAACTTCATTTCAGCAGTCCTAATTCTCTCCTGATCTACATCAGCTTTCCATGAGTGTCACTTCATTGACCTCACTGAAGCTATCGCCAGTTAGGGCTGGTTAAAACATTTCCACCAAAGCATTTTGTCCATGAAAAATGGCCTTTTATCTAAATTTTGACAGAACCCCCCAGTTCCCCCCTGCACACACACATTTTATTGACATTTTCCCCTTTTCTACCTGCAAAAATTAAAAATAAAATACTTTTGTTCCCCCAAAGGGTAAAATATGCTATTTTTTTCTGCTTTTCCCCCATTTTTCTGCTTGTAAGTCCCCCCTCCCATTTTCTAGGCATAAATATGCCTAGAAGTATGGCTGGTGGTAGGAGGAGAGGAAAGGAGGTAAGGGAAATGGAAATCAAAAAGGAGTTGGTTTTCATATAAAACAAAAAGTTCAAAAGGTCTAAAAAATTCAGAAATTTTCACAGAAGATATGTACAAGTTTTTGACCTGCTCTGCTCAACTTGACATGGGTGTACGTGCAAAGGAGCATCAAGATCAAGGAGTGCAACTGTTTTCAGAATAAATTGCCAAACAATGTTTTGTTTTGTTTTGTTTTATAAGTAAAATGGGGGGAGGGGGAATCAGCCACCTTATTTGACATGTTGGAGGATGCAGGCTGGCTTGGAAGCTCAGTAAATTGAAAGCAGGAGAGTATATATTTCTATTTTCTATCAAAGACCTGCCATCTGAAATCCCCAATCTCACCTCTGCAACTTTGCTCCCCACTTCTTTCTAAGAAAAATGCCAACAAGTAAAGAAAAAA
Organism: Pelodiscus sinensis; assembly: GCF_052426305.1. NCBI lineage: Eukaryota > Metazoa > Chordata > Testudines > Trionychidae > Pelodiscus > Pelodiscus sinensis. The sequence goes on from NC_143057.1 coordinate 124,612,796, forward strand.
AGAAATGTTTTTTGTTGTGAATCATCAATAATAAGAATCATGCTTTCTGCCAAGGGGAAATAAAGTGGGGAACCTCCGTACAAAGCTGTCATACACAAGTCATCTGGCAGCAACAAAGAGAGCAACAGCTTTGCCAACGCTTCCATATTCATGATGTTTGCAACTTAGCCAAATATTGGCTCAGGGACTGGTTAACATTTAAGTGAATATTCACATTGGGTATGTCTCCCACTGTCTCCCTGACAATTCGGCCACACAAACTGCACACTGTGTTAAGAGCCAGATCCTGCTTTCTCTGACACCTCATTGAATTCAGTGGTACAGGACGAGACCTGACAAGCTCCCGTCTTTGAAAGAGAGGCAGTGGGGAATGCAGAGATACAAAAGGAATAAGGCTGAATGTCTGGCCAGTGTCTCCCCAGGGACATGCTCCACCTCTGTTGCCCTTGCCGATAATGAGGAAAAGTGGGAGGTTATATTCTAAAGGGCAACCAGAAATGTTACGGAGTGGATTAAGATCATTATACTTATTTCAATTAGTTATTTATAGAACACCAAGGCAAATTAATGACAAGAGGGAAGAGAGGAATTGTGCATCCAGGTATTCCCATGTAAATAGTGAATAGAGAGACTGAAGTCACCAGTGAAACCAGACCATCGCCCTCCTCCATATCTTAGCTCCTAAACTACTCATCCTGCATAACTGAGGTCTCCTAGGGTATGTCTAGACTGCATCCCTCTGTCAGCAGAGGGATGCAGATTAAGCAGGTCGACATTGCAAATGAGGCAGGGGTTTAAATATCCCGTGCCTAATTTGCATAAAAATGGCCACCGTGTTTTGCTGACTCAGCATTTTGTCGGCAAAAAGTGGCAGTTTAGGGGGGATCTGTCGAGAAAGAACGCCTTTTTCGACAGATCCTGTAAACCATGCAGGAGGCATAAGGGATCTGTTGAAAAAGGCATTCTTTCTTGACAGATCCCCCTTTAGACTGCCACTTTTTGCCGACAAAGTGCTGAGTCGGCAAAACGCGGCGTCCATTTTTATGCAAATTAGGAATAAATCAGGGTAGGCCCACTGCTTAGTGAGGAGGGAGAAGCAGTAACAGGGAACTTGGAAATGGCGGAGATGCTCAATGACTTCTTTGTTTCGGTCTTCACCGAGAAGTCTGGAGGTGTGCCTAACGTAGTGAATACAAGCAGAGAGAGGGTAAGTTTAGAAGATAGGATACACAAAGAACAAGTTAAAAGTCACTTAGGAAAGTTAGATGTCAGCAAGTCACCAGGTCCTGATGAAATGCATCCCAGGATACTCAAGGAGCTGATAGAGGAGGTATCTGAGCCTTTAGCTATGATCTTTGAAAAATCATGGCAGACAGGGGAGATTCCAGAAGACTGGAAAAGGGCAAATATTGTGCCCATCTATAAACAGGGGAATAAGAACAACCCAGGAAACTACAGACCGGTCAGTTTAACGTCTGTCCCAGGGAAGATAATGGAGCAGGTAATTAAGGAAATCATATGCAAACACTTGGAAGGTAATAAAGTGATAGGGAATAGCCAGCATGGGTTTGTGAAGAACAAGTCATGCCAAACTAATCTGATAGCTTTCTTTGATAAGATAACGAGTCTTGTGGATAAGGGAGAAGCGGTGGATGTCATATACCTAGACTTTAGTAAGGCATTTGATACGGTCTCGCATGATATTCTTATTAATAAACTAGGCAAATATAACTTAGATAGGGCCACGATAAGGTGGGTGCATAATTGGCTGGATAACCGTAGTCAGAGAGTTGTTGTTAACGGTGCTAAATCCTGCTGGAAAGGGATAACAAGTGGAGTTCCTCAAGGGTCTGTTTTGGGACCCGTACTGTTCAATATCTTCATCAATGATGTAGATATTGGGATAGAGAGTACGCTTATTAAGTTTGCAGATGATACCAAACTGGGTGGGGTTGCGACTTCTTTGGAGGATAGGGACATAATTCAAAATGACCTTAGCATGCTAGAGAAATGGTCAGAGGTAAACAGGATGAGGTTTAATAAAGAGAAATGCAAAGTGCTCCACTTAGGAAGGAACAATCAGTTCCATACATGCAAGATGGGAAGCGACTGCCTAGGAAGGAGCATGGCGGAAAGGGATCTAGGGGTCATAGTGGACCACAAGTTGAATATGAGCCAACAGTGTGATGCTGTTGCAAAAAAAGCAAATATGATTCTAGGTTGTATCAACAGGTGTGTTGTAAGCAAAACTCGTGAAGTCATTCTGCCGCTCTACTCTGCACTAGTTAGGCCTCAGCTGGAGTACTGTGTCCAGTTCTGGGCGCCACATTTCAAGAAAGATGTGGAGAAATTGGAAAGAGTGCAGAGAAGAGCGACAAGAATGATTAAAGGTTTAGAGAACATGACCTATGAAGCCAGGCTTCATGAACTGGGCTTGTTTAGTTTGGAAAAAAGAAGATTAAGGGGGGACATGATAGTGGTTTTCAAATATCTAAAAGGGTGTCACAAGGAGGAAGGAGAAAATTTGTTCCTCTTGGTTTCTGAGTACAGGACAAGGAGTAATGGGCTTAAAGTGAAGCAGGGGAGGTTTAGATTGGACATTAGGAAAAAATTCCTAACTGTCAGGGTGGTCAAATATTGGAATAAATTGCCAAGGGAGGTGGTGGAATCTCCCTTTCTGGAGATATTTAAGAACAGGTTAGATAGACATCTGTCAGGGATGGTGTAGACGGAGCTTGATCCTGCCTTGAGGGCAGCGGGCTGGACTCGATGACCTCTCAAGGTCCCTTCAAGTCCTATTATTCTATTATTCTATGATTCTATACCCCTACAGACTATGGTGAGGAACACAGTATAAGAAATGTGTGAAATAGGACAGTAGGAATTTTGCCATTGACTTCAATGGGAAAAGGAACAGGTCCCCTAATGAAAAGGATGCTGTAACTTTGTGGGGACGGGAAAACCTACAGTCTTTTAAAGTAATACCTGAGTTTTCTATAACTGAAAGGGATTTGAATACAGCAGTTAGGGCATGGGGACCGGGGAGAGACATTTTCAAATCTGAGCTCTGCTACAGACATTCTGTGTGGTCTTGGGCAAGTCACTCAGTGTGGACCTCAGTTTTCCCATCTGTAAAATGGGGATACTAACCTAGCATCACTTTACAGGCACATTGTGAGGATATATTAACATTTGTGAAGTGATTAGATACTACAATAAAGATAGCCATTTAAGTACATATGTTATAGATAAATGTCAGACATATGTTCAGTCTTTTTTATTTTTGTGCATCTGCTATCACTTTGCACATAGTCCTGTTCTCCTCTTCCCCAAGTATGATTATTTAGTCTGGTGCCACCATTTTTGCTGCTCTTACACACAGTAATGAAGGAAAGAAAACATGTAAAGAGAAACAGAAATTTGATTAAAGAATGCCCATACAAACTGCCAGGGAAACCCATAAGAAAATGAATGGAACTCATGAGCTGAAACTAATTTTAATTCATTTAAAAAAATATGATTAGCTTTAAACTTGATTTGTTTGTCTTCAAAATGAAACTCAATGAATGATGGAACCTTACTGAGGAAAAGGAAAAACAAGGCAGTTTTATTCAAGATTTCTCCATTCCGCTGCAGTTTACCAAAGAACAATCGTCAAATCATACTTCTTCTCCCATGCAACTTCACTAGCTCAGTTTCCTGTTTTGCAGAATAATCTTGCCCTCTTTTGTCTTTGATTCATTTCTAAAATACTTTGTCAGCAACCAAGAAAATTAAGGGGACTAAGAGAGCATTGGACATATTGGAAAACCCCTTTGTGGAAATTACTGCATGAATTTTGGACCATTCACCCAGCTGCCTTTAACTTTTAAAGCCTGTAGATATAGTAAAAAAAAAAACAGATCTGAGAACCGCGTAGTTGGGAGAAAAGGACAATTTGTAATTGTCTGCTACATATCAGGTGAAACACCACATTGTCGCAGTGGGCGTGTGAGTGCTGTGTGGACCAACACAGTGATATCTGGTCTGGTATCTTCCAGACAAACTTTAGGTCACATCAAACTCTCCCTTATAAGGAGAGAAGGACAGGGCTGGATTCTATAAATGGCTTAACACTCTGCCCTATCCAGCAAAGCACATAAGCCCCGCCCTTCCACCTGAGGCCCCGCCCCTTCCGCCCGAGATCCCGCCCAATCAGCAATCTCCCCCCATGGAGCCAAGACCCATCCAACCCCAGCCATTCATCCTGATCATTCCTGGCCAGCCAGAGGGCTAGGGTTGTTGTGCCGCAACCCCACCCTCTTTGGGCAGCCAGGGAGCCGGGCTGCAACACCATGGCCCTGGTACTCCTGAGCAGCTGGGGAGCACTGGTAGTTTTGGGAAGATAATGCCTTCTCTTACCTACATAACCCACCACCCATGCAAATCAGGCCCCATCTGTAAGGGTATGTGAGCATGTATCCTTACCCCTATGGTCCTCCCTCACACCCAGATTGGTGTTACAAGGCACTTTGCCTCTCAGACTTCCTCTGGTGGCCACTTCTTCGTTCACGAGGGTGAGCCTTGCATCCCATCCCTTCTACAGCTTGCCTTACAGTGTGTTCTGTGAATCAGCCCTCCGGCCAAGTCACAGTTGATCATCTCCTACTGGGATTCAACAAACAAAGCAACCGAAGAGATCTTTTGCTCCTCCTGAGCTCAAATTCAATCCCTCAGCCCACCCAATCATGGTACTCCCATCCCTTCCCCAGGTTTGTCCCTGCTGGCAAGCCAAGTATTATTCAAACTAGCTTTCCACCCCTTAAGGGCCTCTAGTTCGTCCTCTGGTTCAGACCCTAGCTTAGGGCTCCTTTCCACACTAAGGACCCACTACAGAAGTCACCCTGTTCCTGTAACGACCTCCTGGCCACAGCGAATCTTAACTACTGGCCCCTCCACCAGGCCGTTCCCAGAGAGCAAAATTCCTTTTAGCTCCTCCATCCCGGTTTTTCCCTCAATGAAGCTCCCTGCACTCCTTACACAGCCTAGCTCTGCCTTGTCTAGTTAATCACATCCCAGGTGCCAAGCATAACTAATTAGGTTCTCTCCTTTCCATACAGTTATGGGGATTAAGTCCTATCACAAAGCAGGATTTTCAAAAATACCTAAGTGACATTGGAGTTCCACTATGCTCCTAAATCACATAGGCTATTTTGAAAATCCTATTCCAGATGCCTAGCTGTGAATTTAGTAAGCACATTTCGATAGCCATTCTCCTAAATCTTAAACCTTATTGTGAAAGCAAGACAGGGGTGATAAAATACTGTATCCAGCTTAGGGATGACTGCTAGGATATTATCCATGCAATTCCAATTCTATCTTTTCTTGCTTCTTATACCACTGTCTGCATCTGCACTGCCTCTTATCTGGGCCAAGAGCTCCAAATATCATTACTTCTGCTTCTGAACTCAAGTGATCTGAAGAGAGAAAGAGAGAAAGAACCAGCAAGCATGTATTTCATACCCAGTACTTTTCATAAGAAATCTTAAAATGCTTCCCAAACTTTAACATAGGTACCTTCTTGTGAGGCAAGGAAACATTGCTTCCACCTCCTCATTCTTGCAAATCGGAAACTTTTGTTCAGAGATCTTAATTGACTTGACAAAGGTTAAACAGGAAATCTAGAGTGAAGCGGGGACTAGAAGTCTGTTATTTGGGAGAAATGTTTCACTAGCTTTATACTGGCAAAAAGCTACTGAAATTTTTTAATTCAAGAGCTAGGGGGTTACGTTATTAGAATTCCAGTCGTAGGTGTCAAATTCCAAATGATCATGTTGCTTAGCATAGTAACAGTCCAAAGTTGCCACATATTTGATACACTAAATTCCTACCGAAGGCCCAAATTCATCTCTCTCTAGGGAAATACTTACACACAGGGTTAACTTTAAGAACTGTGCTTAAGTACTTTCTTAAATGTGATGTATTTAATCATGTTCTTAAGTCTATTCCCAAATCAGGGAATTTCTGGAACTGAATGGAAGACGTCCTACAGAGTACTTTGAACTTTGAGCACAGAGCAACAAAAATATAATACCCTGTGTCTGTTTAAGAAGGTGATCTATAGCTGAGAGTGAGTATAATTGGCATAAGATGCTACAGTTATTATGACAGCAATGTGTCTGGGGAACAGCATTTAAAAAAAGACAAATACATAAAATGGGATAGGATAAATTTCTCTTAAATTACCATTTGCTTCTCAATGTAAAATTCATCAAATGTATTTAGCACCAGCAAATTGGATAACACTTTTTTTTCCCAGACTGCCTATTTTTGCATTTATGTTACATTTCCTTGCGGAAAATAAAATTAGAGAAAAAAAGATTTAAAGAAAAAAATGTCTAGGGAGATTTCTCATTTATTACTTGAAAAGTGTCTGTGAAATTAAAATAGCTTATGACAAAGCCAATGATATTAATAATAACTATTTATGTTATGTTTATTATTTAAGAAAATGGGCTGTAGCCAGCTTACCAAACCACTTTGCAATTCACATTACTTACAACATTTTGCACAATATATATTTTTTGCTCTAAAATACGTACGTTTCATGGACTGATAGCTAACTTTATTCCATCGTTTATACGTTGTTACATTAATGTGCAGTGCAAATGAAAAAAAAAACTATTGATGAACCTAATTAAATAAAAGTAAAATCATATAAAGTTTCATTATAACTTTAATTGATTTGTCAACTGAGTTAATATAGCTAGATATATTACGGTGTTGACAAATTAAGTTAAAATGATAATGTCAGTTAGCCTGATCCTTATTTTTTATTGCAGTCCTCTGAGCTAATTTCTCATTTCTTACTGAAAGCATTCAACTTTTCTTTTTTGGCTCCTCATAAGTCTATGGATTGCAAATTAATGTATTAAAGTCCTTCGCTGCTTCTGTTTGGCCCTAATGTTTAATTGAAGTAGAATAATTTACAGTAGTTAATTGGCTTTTGCCAAAGTTAATTTGATACTGGAGATAGAATGAAGTTAAAATACATCTACTGTCCACGGGTGCAGTAACATTTAGATAAGCAGGTAATTAAACCCATCTACAATCCTGGAAACTTAACATTCACTTCTGCAGGGAATGTCTTGCCCTAGAGGGTGAAATCCATTGAATAGTACTAACTTCCTGTAAAAGAAGTTTCTTTCGGGGGCACACGTGTAATTTTAAGGCTTGGAGACTATCATAAAACACACTCTTCAAACTTCAAATGGATCCTTCGGTCCTTGCTTTGCTGAGCAATCCTATCCTCTTCTCATGCTCATGGTACCGATGGAGTAGAGCAACTAAGCCTATGCTTAACTTTAAGCATGTGAGTAGAGCACTTGGCATCAATCCTTGGAGAGGTCCTAAAGCCTGAAGCTAAGATCCAAAACTCAACGGGCGAGAAGCTATGCAGGAACCTCGTTGCACTGGGACTTATGGAAATCCCAGAGATCTCTTCCATGCTCTGTTGAAGAGAATGTGAATCTGGTTGAACAAAGGGCTTGTTTTAGCCCTTTGACCCACACATCCATCCCTGTTTTACTTTTCTTTGTCCCCTGGAATCAGTGAGTTTCTAGGGCACTTTGGCTCCTCTCTGTAGGCCGGGGGAAAGTCCTTTATATGTGACCGGGCTAACGCCCACCCAACACCTGGACCCCAAAAGGACCAGACTCCTGCAGCCCACTGCCACACATCAAAGAGACATGGCTCTTTAAAATCAAGTTGCGGCTGCTAATGCTTTTAGCTCCAGAGATCCTAAAAGGTATGTTACTCAAGATGGTAACCACTGAGAGTTTTGTGGGTTTTTTTTTCAGGCATCTTACCATCAGAGCTGAAATCTGTAGCTAACAGGAGAGTTGGATGGTGCTGCATTATTGTGTATAATTCTACCACACGCTCTTCCTTCCTGAACTTTTCCTCTTTACTGAATCAGAGCATAGTGTTCTGCCTTTTCATGACTTTTCAGAAAGCAGTGCACGGACATACACCTCAGGGATCCTGTATCGAAAACCCTGCTACAAAGTGGTGGTAATAGGTCCCAGCAACACTTCAAAGTGTAGCATACTGTTTCTGAGTAAAACCAACAGGTAATGTGCACAGAAATCCTTGTAACTAGGATTAAAACCTTGTCAACAGAATTTAGAGTAGTATGAATAACTTTGAACTAAAGAGAATAGGCAGGAAATCTATTGGTGTTCTTATGGACTTCCTCACTTTGTTCCTGTTCCATTTCTTTGAATATAAGGTGCCACCATAACATTTACACCTCGGTGCTTTAGCACAAATGTGTGACCCCTCCAATCTTCTCTAAGGGATGATTTCTCAGTCGTTACAGCGTGGCCACAATCTAAGCTACGTGCCGCATTGATACCAGAGCGTAAGAATGGCTGTCTCCCCGTCCTTTCAAACACTTCAGAATTCTGCCATCAAACACAGAGTCTGGGGTCACCACCGTTAGCAGTGCTCCACCCTTTGAGCGCTAATTTCTTCCCTGTAGTGTAGATGCTCTGTCTCGATTTAGAGCCCCAGGAAGCACTAGGGAGTTATTACTTTGAATGGCCCTGGGGAAGAGCTATTTTGAAATAGCAGCAGTGGAGCATCCACACTACAGCTATTTTGAAGTAGCAATTTTGGAAGATGCGTTATTCCTTATGGAATGAGGTTTACAGAAGTTGGAATAAGACGTCTGTTATTTCATATATATTTGAAATAACGGAATTGCTGTGTAGATGCTTGCATTGTTATTTCAGAATAACAGCCATTACTCTGAAATACCGCTGCTGTGTAGACGTACCCACAGGTACTAAATCTGTTACACGGCTCATGTAATAAATGTATGTTAGTTTCATTTCTGCAGGCCCACGTTCAATTCTGGCCGTGAGTACAGCAAGAAACACAGTACTAATGATCCCAAAGAGCAATTGTCTTCAAATTTGTTCTTTCTACCTATCCCGTGTCCACAGGGGTCATGGAGAAGACATCTATAAGGCTATAAAATAAAGTGTTCAGTAGATCCAGGAGCACTTTGGGATTAAAGAGAGAGGCCTGTGGCACAGATGTATCTTTGTCACCTTTTTGTAGTGCAGCCTATTAGGTTCAATGAAAAGGAGAGAAGCAATAAGGAGGAGATATGTGGTTTTGATGAAATACTCTGCACACATGCAGAGGGCAGGAAGGGCAACTCACGTAGAAGAACCCAGAACCATCCGGAAAAAATAAAGAATTTGGCCATGGCAGTTACTACATATGTTCAGCAGTTGTTTCTAAAGCTGTTTCTAGGAAGTTCTAGGGAAGAAATTAGTCTGAGGCAGGCTCCCCTAATGTGGATGCACTATTTCAAAAAAAGCTATTTTGGAGTATTTCTTCCGGAATAACTTACTCCAAAATAAGTGTGCAGTGTAGATCAAGGGCTCCCAAACTTTTTTCCCTCTGAGACCACTTTGTGGAGCTGCAATAGGCCCTTTGGCCCACTGTTGACACACATCCATCAGGAAAACTGGGCCCAACGTGAGCCATAGCGAGCCCCAACTTACATCCTCCTCCTCAGTCATTCATTGCGTGACTTGAGTTGAACAACTGGTAGCCCTGCCCAGCTCTGTTCACCCACCCAGAAGCCTGGCACACCTCACACAGCCCTTCTGCTCAGGAACAAGGGATCAGGTGCCTCCTGCGTCAGGCACAGAATCATTTGGGCTGGGCCTGGCCAATACTTTGGCGGTCCCAATCACTCATTGCTAAACCCCTATCCCTGGGTGTCTGTAGGGCTGATACTCCAGGGAGCCAAAAAGATATGGATTGCAAGGTGCAGTGAGAGCTGGATTTAGTAGTAGGAAACCCAGGCGACCACCTGGGGTGCTGGACTGGGTGACCACCAGCCTCAGGGTGCTCTTTTTGTTGTGAGTGACAAAAGGGGAAACAGTCTGTTTGAAGTAAATGTAGATTCATTTCCTACTAACCTCCTGGAATGTTCTGGACCCTTGGAGCACTGGAGAGAACCTGGCAGACTTTCTGAGAACTACATTTTCCTCGAACCGCTTAGTCAGCCATGCCCTCGAATGTGGTCAGCTATCCCTGCACCGGAATGCCAGGGGTAAGGCGTCCACCAACAGCCAGTGAGTGGGCTGTAAGAACAAGGTGAGAGCCCAGCTGAGATATGAGACCCTTGTTTTGTTATGTAATTTTGAAAGTGCACTTGTGTTTTTAGACTTGGAGAGTTAGTGACTAACCTATTTAGTGAGAAGGCAGATATCAACCCCCTATTTATGCAGCAATATAAAACAATATTCTTACTAGTCTTGCCATGCTTAATACATAATGCTTTATAAATCTGTAGTACATAGACATTTGGGGTATGTCTAGACTACAGGCTTTTGTCGACAGAAGTTCTGTCAACAGATACTGTCGACAAAGCTTCTGTCGACAAAGAGCATCTAGACTACATCCAGTTCTGTCGACAAAGCAAGTCGCTTTGTCGACATGACAGTGTAGACAAAAAGGACAGTGTACATTCAATAATGCCTTCTGTCGACAGAACTCTGTTGACAAAAGGCGTTATTCCTCGTAGAATGAGGTTTACAGCCGTCGACAAAGCTGCTGAGTTCTGTCGACATAACGTCGACAGAACTAAGCAGCAGTGTAGACGCAGGTATAGTTTTGTCGACAAAAGTCCACTTTTGTTGACAAAACCCTGTAGTCTAGACACACCCTTGCAGTCCTTCATATTGCCTGTTTCTGTCCATAGAAACAGGGGGGAAAGTAATTTAAATTTCTTCCAAGTACTGTCCTAGTGCAACAAACGTCCTCCCAGGATGTCGAGGGAGCTGAAATATGACAGTACCTGGAAGAAATTTAAATGTGGGATGGAGTGCAGGAAGTTCAGGGAAGGAGGCAGGTGTATGTGTGGGTATAGGGTAGCTCAGGGGAAAAGGTACATTGAAATAAAGGTGTGAACGTGCTTCTAAATGTGTATAATTTACATACAGAGGGATGAATGGGTGCCACTCAAAAGACAGCTAATAAGAGAGTATAAGGTACCAATTAAAGTATGTTTCCTCTCATTTAACATACACATCATAAAGCCTTGCTATAAATTACACCAAATTAACTTGCCTGGGCTAGATTCTGCTCTCATCCACACCACAAAAACTTGCGTAACCTCATTCCAATCAATATTTACCCCATTGTGACTAAGATCAACATCTGGTCCCTTAGGACTCACCCACTTCAACACCTGTGTCATTTACACCACCTCTGAATGGGCCTTCCGCCCTGAGACTCTGACAGCATGGCCGCCAGAAAGCATCCGTGTTAAAAAAGGCATGGTGCTGTCCAGTAGAGAAGATAATTTCCTTCTCCAGCAGCGTTCCTCTCCAAACCGCCTCTTATTTAGAATCCTGCATGCCATGGTAAGTGGCATTTCAGCACCCAACTAGAAATGAGCAATAACATTCAAATGAAAATTGGAAGCTGAAGATCTAATCATTAACAACAGATGGTTCAACTTGAATCTGATAAACAAGTTGCCGGTTCTCTCCCTCCCACCATCCTCTCTTCTGCTTTCACTCGGTTCTTGTCTGCCTGTTATGCATGCTGTACCACCACAGGCAGCTCCGCAGGGGGAAATGGGCTTCCCACACAAAAGGTAAATCTGGTCATCCTGGAACGTGTTCAACCCGAGGTGAAAAATCGCACGCGCCTCTGATGTGCAGGAGCACTCCAGAGTAATTCAGTCAGTGCACTTAGCACCAGCCTCTTTAGGCTCTGCAGTACCTCCCGATGCTGGTTCATGCTCCAAAAGTCTCAATTGTGCAGCCTGTTCTGCTGAAAAATACAAGCACGGGAGGTGGAACTCTGCTTGGGGCTGCCTACATGTCACTCCCCACTAAGACAGTTGGAGTCCTGCATACGCATCGGATTGGAGAACGTGGCTCATGATGGAAAGTTTTCAGCCCAGATATTATTCTGGTCCCATCTTTTTTTCCCGTTCGTTGTCAGGAGATCCCCTGCCTCTGCTCACAAAGCACACTATTTGATCACAAAGGGAATGTAGAACATACAAATGAATCCTGTAAGAAGTGATGGTGCAAGAAAATAGGTTTTTACGTTATTATCCGTGGCCAGGTTGCAGAGGAGTGCAAATGTCATATATTTTCTATCTGTTAGGGCCTGGTATACTCTACACCAGACATATTAGTTTAAAGTAGGCTGAATCCAGCTATGCAAAATGCTTACTTAAGCCAAGCCCCCACAGTGTCTACCATGTGAGAGGCCTTTACTTCTCTCAGAATGAGGAGTACACAATGCCAGTGGGGGGTGCCCTCAGCATTCAGTTCAGGAGGGTCGATCTTCTCCATAGTGTAGACAAGCCCTTAGTATCCCTCTTCACATTGGGCATTGAGCATGCCAGATTTTTACACCCACTGTACAGCTGAGTTTTGAGGGGGTGCACAAATTGCTGTGGCCTAGATGCACCTAAAGCCAGCCTTCCCTCCTTTTAACATCAAAATCCAAGTACGGGACCCTTCCAGCCCACTTAATTAGCCTCATTAGCACTGGGCCTACAATTGACACATACTTCCAACTTAATGCAAAGTCAGTTTTCCCTCAAGACAGGGGTATCCTTCCACAGTTTAGAACATGTATGGGGCAATCACGCCTTCTGTAAAGACTGTAAGATGTGGGCCAACGTGTTTCTTTTGCAAGCAAAGGTATCTCTTCCATTGTTTGCCCTCCTGTGTTGGTTTCAATCAAGATCTGTAAAGACAAGAGCGTTTTACATTCTGCTGCAGTGTCCCTGAATTTACCATAGAGAGAAGATTTTTGTGTGTGCCCGCTTGTTAATCTCAGAGCCAAATATCCCCAAACCAATTGATCAATCGATTAACAAATTAACTGCTAAATAATGGATGGGGCCGTGAACATTCACTGACAGGATGTGGTGAATAAAATATACATCTACAACTCTCTGTCAAGTAGTCAGCCAACAAAGCATCACAATGTTTTCTTAAGGAGTTTACATAAATGCCAGAAAACAAATGGAAAAGTATGTTCAAGCCATATTTTATTATTCATATACACTTTGCAGAAATGGTCATTACACTGAAAAATGAATAAAACTCTTTTCTTTTCTTTCAAATTAAATTTTAACGTAGCAGAACTTTACACAATCCTGAGAACATAAATAAATACACAGCAACAACTCAATATTTTCCACTGCTAATTATGCCATTAATTCTGAACAGGGCGTAAAGTACACATGAAATAATGTGGCTAAATGTTCAAACAAGAAAGGCGGGGCAAGGGTGATGGTGCAGGGGAAAGGCTGGGATCCAAAATAGTGAGCTTTGTGTAATGTAAGAATTATCTTTATAATTTTCAGATCCTGATTAACATCATTATTCCAGCTGCAAAAGCCTGAAAGTTCATAGAGCTAATCAGCAAACTTCTGTGTCACACTTTAGAATGGCAGTATGAAAAGGCTATCATCATGAGGACCACATAGGGTGTGTTTACACAGCAGGGCTTAACTCAAAATAAGCTGTGTCAATTGGGTAGCTTATTTCGAAATAGGGAGCATCTACATAGCACTTATATTGAAATAGAGCACTCTTCCTCCGACTTCCCTTCTTTCTCCGACTCCTGTAACCCTGACTGTACGAGGAATAAGCCCTCCAGCTTGACAGTGTTTTGACACTATTTTGAAATAACTGCCTGCTGTGTAGACATGGACTAAGTTATTTCAAAATAGTGTTGCAGTGTAGATGTACCAGTTTCTCTATTGAGCCGTGTATTTTTATGTCCCTAATCATCGCAGTAGCTGAATGCCTGTGATCCTTTAATAGGAATGTGTCCCAGCCCGTGAGACTCCTATGAGACAGGAAAATAGCATCACAATTTTACAGATGGGAAACTGAGGCACAGTAGGAAAAGAGACTTGCTCAAAGTCACGCGGGTGTATGAAATCAGATGTAGCTAACACAAGAATTATTTTTTCAGTCTCCTGGTTCTTAGCTCATTCAACCATATTTCCTATCTATCTCAGAAGCATGTGTATCATGTGCACCTTGCTCGGACTGGCTGCACCTGCTGATTTTTGAAAAGCGTAGTGGGGCTTCGAGGAGTTTGGGATAGTTTCAATAGCAATTTGTTGTAGTTGTTCTACTCCCTCATCCCCAGAGGCATAGCAAGGGTGTTATGCACCCAGAGGCAAAGGACAAATTCAGCCTCCTTCCCCCACTGCTGCTCTGCGGCAGGGACCTGAACCTGGCGCATGGCTGAGCCCAACCCTGGGAGGAGGGGGGGGAGCTTGTACTGCGTCTTTCCCCACCCCCTCCAGTTTGGGCCTGGGCCCCCGCACGCACTAACCTGCCAGCAGAGATGGAGGAGGGTTGAGCTGAGGGCAGAGAGGCGGGGAGGAGGCTCCAGCTGCCAGCGGCGGGTGGAGGAGGAGCAAGCAAGCCAAGGGATGACAGGGGGATTGGAGGAGAACTAAATTGGCAGCCTCCACACCGTGGCGCCCAGGGGCAACTCCCCTCTTGCCCCTCGCACTCCGCCACTGCTTTTGCCCATGCTTTTGCCCATTTGCCTTCCACTCGAGCACTGTTTGCAAGCGACTGAGACCCCAGAGAAAGCGAGAGAAGGACACCAGAGAGGTTTGCAGGGAATGTCATGTCTACGATGGCTCCCCAAGAGGCAAAGCCACATCCTTCGCCAGCCAGCTTGACTGTGCTAGTTGCACAGATCTTGTCACTCCTGTGGGGATGTTTAATATTGGCTGTCCAGTGGGCCTGAACACACCACCTTTGCAGGTACCGCTCCCGGATGTTTGAAATGATGCCACTTTGCTTGAAGTCACCGATCTGGTGGTGAAGACAGGTGCACATGGCAGGTTATTTTCTACACTCTTCCTTCTGCATCTCAGGAACATTCGAGAGTCTGTCTGAATTGAAATTAAGGGGAAAAAACAGCCAGGCCTGTTGGGCCTTGCCACAGCACAGAGTCCAAGTAACGAATGAATCAGAGAAACTGAATTCTCTTTTACCCTTAGGTGGCTTGGAACAAAATTTATGTCTAAGTGACATGAAAAAAAAAAGAAGAAGAAGTTGCCAACAACCTTAGAATCATAGGGATGAAAGAGACCTCAGGAGGTCATCGAGTCCAGCTCCCTGCCCAAAGCAGGATCAACGCCAGCTCAATCATCCCAGCCAGGGCTTTGTCAAGCCAAGACTTAAAAACCTCTAGGGATGGAGATTCCTCCACCATTATCCATGGGGTGACCATATGTCCCTCTGCCAAATATGAGACACTTGATAAATTGATTCTCATTGAGCTTGCTTAAATTCAAGCAATCAGAACTATGCAATATAAACGTTCCAAATAACATTAAGTTGACTGAGTGCCCATTAAAATGACATATGCATTATTATAACTTATAGTAGGTAAAAACATTAAAATATATACTTATAATTAAGTGGCTCTTGCTCTTTAAAAGTGCCTGCCTTGTCCTCATCTTTCTGTCCACCACAGTGTGATGCTTCCTGTGGATTGTATTTGTCCCGTGAAGCAATTTTTCAAAGGATCTGCTTATTTTTCAGTAAGTTGTAACAAAACGCAGCCCAGTCTAGGTCAAAATTCACTCAAACCTATAAAATAACTTTCATGATAAAAACACTAAGATATGATTTTTCAGGTGACCAAACTGCCTTCATTACTGAAAAGACACATTCAACAGGTGCTGTAGTGTCCGGCAAACACAAAACAAACTCAAGTGCCTTTGCCAGATCTGAGTCTTCTACTGACGTATCGGCCATCTCTTGATAAACGTTCTGTCACCTTTCAGAAATGGGTGTTTGCTGACTGTTCCGGTCAGAAATGTGACAGGATGTTATTGGTTTTATATTTGTCCATTCACCAAAAGTGGAGTTTCATCTGTCAAACTTAAGGTGGGAATTCTTGTGCGGCAAATGGCAAGACCACACCGTCATGCTAATCAATAGGACCCACTCAAGATTTTCTGTTCACTGAAAGGCAGGTTTCCGGTGCTCCAAATACTTCAGAGATGTTGAATAACAATTCTCGACTGCATTGTTAAATTCTTGTTCGTTAACTTCCCCACTCTCAACCAAAGACTACAGCAGGGTCTTTGTGTGTGGTGTGACAAATCTTTCTCTGCGCCTCTCTGCTCAATTATTTTGAAGGACAAGAATATGCAGTGTAATTTCTGTCACTGACTAATTGCTTTTCTCAATTGCCTCTACTGTCTTCTCAAAGGAAGCTGTTTGCTTACTAGCAAAAGCAAGCCACAGTTCCGTGCAAAGATCACTGAAGACTTTCTTGAACAGTGTTGGGCATTTGCCTTGAGAGAGAAAACATACCTTGAGCCCATCAAAAGTCAACAAAATTCTGTCTAATGCTGGCCCAGGAGAAAGGAATTGTGTGCTACCATGCTCTAGCAATTTAGAATACTCATGGTCAACAAATCAGCAGAAGTCTTTCAATTCAGCTACACCAGGCGTTCCCAAACTTTTTGACACGGGACCAGTAAATCCATTCATGAGCTTTTGGAGGACTGGTAACATTCATTTGCATATTTGTATATTCATTAAGCAAATGATGAATATTCAAATAAGTTGTTTCTGGTCCTCCCAAAGCCCCCAATGCCAGCTTTAGCAAAGCTTTTGATACAGTCACCCACTATATTCTTGCCAGCAAGTTAAGGGAATATGATTTGGCTAAATGGACCATAAGATGGATAGAAAGCTGGCTAGCCCAGTGTTTCCCAAACTTTTTACTTTAGTTGGAACCCGTTTTTTTTTCAGTACTGTGTTTTGCAGCCCAAAAATATAAACGCATATAAAAAAAGAATTAAAAATGCATAAATTTTCAGTGTTTCACCCGGCTGCATCCTCCACCCAGCCTGGGCCAGGGCTTGGGGGACCCGGTGCCGCATGGGCACTCCAGAAGGCAGGAGCAGGAGCAGATTGGGGGTAGGGTATCTGGCTAGGAAGGAGGGTGCAAGGAGGGGCAGGGTTGCCAGGTGTCCAGTTTTGTACCGAACAGTCCAATATTTGAGGGTTCTGCCCGGGAAACAAATTGAGAAAATACCGGACATATAAAATGTATTGTATTTTCTAATTAGGTAAGTTTTATTAGTAGGTGTATCAGTCCGTAGCTGCGAACTGCCTGGATGGTAAATGTGCTCATGCTGTGTGAGTGTGTCTACCAGCCAGGCAGTTCGCAACTACTTGAGGGAGGGCATGGGGGGAGGGGGCAAAACGGAATCCCTGGGGTTGGACTCACTTGTGTGCCCAGGTCTGCATGTGCCCGGGTCAGTCCCGCTTCCCGCCAGCTGATTCTCTCCCCCCCCCTTCTCCTCCCGATCTCCCCAGGCCAGCCACGCTGTCCCCATCCAGCCCTGCTTCTGGTGGCTGGTTCTCCCATCCTCCTCCTCATGATCTCCCCCATCCAGCCCCACCAGCCCCATCCCCTGGCCAGCCCACTGACCCCATCCAGCCCTGCTTCTGGAGGCTAGTTCTCCAGTCTTCCTCCTCCTGATCTCCCACAGACAGCCCCTCCCCCTCTCCCTCTCCTGCCACCAAGCCCCCCGATCTCCGCCGGACAGCCCCGCTGCCCCCAACCCTGCTTCCACTGGCCTCCCGGCCACCCCGATCTCCGCTGGACAGCCTCACTGCCCCCAACCCTGCTTCTCGGCGTCCGGTGCCCCCTCCCCACACACCTCCTCCCAGCCCACCCTGCCCTGCACCTCTCCCGGCAGCCACACTGAGGCCCGGTATTTTTTTCCCATGGTCCAGTACCAGGCCGCGGTCCATAGTTTGGGAAACGCTGGTCTACACGAACAGTGTAAATGTGGAAGTATTTATAAACTTTCACGGCACCGGACTCCAAATCAACTGGGGGTATGTCTACACTACCCTCCTAGTTCGAACTAGGAGGGTAATGTATGCATACCGCACTTGCTAATGAAGCCCGGGATTTGAATTTCCCGGGCTTCATTAGCATAAGCGGGGAGCCGCCATTTTTAAATCCCCGCTGCTTCGAACCCCGTGTAGCGCGGCTACACGGGGCTCGAACTAGGTAGTTCGGACTAGGGTGCCTATTCCGAACTACCGGTACACCTCGTTTCACGAGGAGTAACGGTAGTTCGGAATAGGACCCTAGTCCGAACTACCTAGTTCGAGCCCCGTGTAGCCGCGCTACACGGGGTTCGAAGCAGCGGGGATTTAAAAATGGCGGCTCCCCGCTTATGCTAATGAAGCCCGGGAAATTCAAATCCCGGGCTTCATTAGCAAGTGCGGTATGCATACATTACCCCGCTAGTTCGAACTAGCGGGGTAGTGTAGACATACCCTGGAAGACAATCAGCAGCTGTTTGCAGGCAATTGTGAATGACATGAGCACCCCAACCAACACCAAAGATCTCTTTGCCTAGTCTGACTTGCAATTTTCACCAGACATTGTTTTTCTTAGTACATTTAGCACCACCTGCATTTGTACTGGCATTGTCTGCACAAAGCCCAAAAAGCTTTTCCTGAAGAGAATTTTTCTCAATCAACTGATATAGAAATTCACACTGCACATCCGAAGTTTCACATGGTAGAGAAGAATATTCTGTAATTTGGGGGTTTACCCCACTACTTGGAACAAAATAGCACACCACATCAGGAAATAGCTTTGGGTACTTACTTCGCATTGATGCATCAAATAGAGTGACACATGAACATTTCTCTAAATCACACTGGAGTTCTTCAGTTGATAATAGAGCTTCTATGCTGCAATTTATTGCTTCAGATTTTGTACGTGCATGTGAAAACGTGGGTTGGTAATTTTTTTTAATCAATTGTGAAATACCATAGCTAGATCTAAAACTATGTCACTATGTCAGGGAGAGATGTTGAGTTAGGGGGCTTGTGGGGCACGGTATAGCCCTGCCTTGAAGGGAAAGGTGCAGGGCTGAAGCAAAGGCTACTGTGTGCCTGAGAACGGCCATTTTGTAACTATGCCCTTGCACTAGTTTGGGCAAAGTAGGGCTGCCCCGCCTCCATATCCCGTTGCCTCTAGCTGCACCCTTGCTCTGGGGACTGGCATCCCAATGCTCTGCCCCACTGCCCGTCCAAGGACCCACACAAACATTTGGCTCCAGGCCCACAGAAGGTTCAGACCTGGCCCTGCCCCAGCCGGAGGACATGCACCCCTCCCCCGGCTGTGCCCGCTGGAGCTGCAGGAGCCATGGAGATGCGCTTCTCCCCTGGCCCCAAGCTGCTGTGGAGAGAGAGAACTGAGGTAAGTCCTCTCTCTCCGAGGTAGCCTGCCTACTGAATCCCTCATCCCCAACCCCACCCCACAACAATAATTCAAATGAAGCATGGGCATTTTGATTTTATTTTCCAACAACCCCCCCCAAATTAATTGACTTTTGGAGCAATACTGGGCAAATCTTCTTATTATAAATAATAATATCAATGCCTACTTTGGGGTTTTACCATCAACTGTTTGTACCGCTTGGGCCTGCCTCACTACTGACGTCTCCTTAAGTCAGGTGGATGGATAACCCTGTGGAAATAGGTATGTACCCCAGGCTCAGACTCAGCCAGATAACGGCTCAGCCATTCAGCACAGTCTTTGTCCTATTCCTGCACTTGAATTTCTACTTCTTTCTTTCATCGAAGAATGAAAAATCCGGTCTTCCACTAACCTCGGTGAAAATTTCAATTTGAAAGCAGTAAATACCTAGTTAAGTTCTTAAAATGTTAATAGCTGTGCAAATAGACACTGCTGTCCAAATGAGTGACCATTTAATGAATCACCACCACCCAAAAGGTCAGGGTAGCAAGTCCCAGGTGCATCATGTTATTTCAACTCACCAGCAAATGACCACATTAATATTAACTGACAGATTGCAGACCTTTATGTTTATGTATAGTGAGTTTCCAGAAAGTGTACAACTGGGAGGTGTTAGCAAACTTTCTGCCAGCACATCATACTGTAAATCATGCCATTTTCAGGTCATTACTCATTCGACATGTGGCTATCTAGTTATGGTGCTTTCTGCAAGAAAAGTCCTTTAATGAATAAAGAATTCTTGCTTCTGACATTGGGAATCTTGGCTCAAAACCAGTCTTCATTCCTCTTATTTCAATGGACTGAGGTGAGTGGCAAAGAATTGCTCCTGTTATAGATTCCAAGACCAGAAGGGACCCTCTAGTCTGACCGCCTGTATGCCACAGGCTTTAGAGCATCCCCCAGAATAATTCCTACAGCAGATCCTTCAGGGAAAAAAAATCCCAATCTTGATTTAAAAAATGTCTGTGATGGAGAATCCACCATAGACCTTAGGGTATGTCTACACTACAAAGTTAATTCGAACTAACAGCTGTTAGTTCGAATTAACTTTCATAGGCGAATTAACTTTCATAGGAAAATCAAGGTGGTCCAGTGAGACCCCCGACCCTGAGCTTAGAACATAAAAACATAAGAATGGCCGTACTGGGTCAGACCAAAGGTCCATCTAGCCCAGTAGCCTGTCTGCCGACAGCAGCCAACACCAGCTACCCCGGAGTAGATGGACTGAAGACAATGACCAAGCCATTTGTCTCGTGCCATCCATCTCCAGCCTTCCACAAACAGAGGCCAGGGACACCATTTCTATCCCCTGGCTAATACCACTCCATAGACCCAACCTCCATGAATTTATCTAACTTCTCTTTAAACTCTGTTATAGTTCTAGCCTTCACAGTCTCCTGCAGCAAGGAGTTCCACAGGTTGACTCTCTTCCCTTCTCCCACCTCCTTTTCCCAGTCTCCCTGAGTTTTGTTCAATAAAGAGAGTTTCTACTTTTGAACACACGTGTCCCTTACTTTGTACATCAGGAAGGGGGGGCTAGGGAGGGGTAAGTGGAAGGAGGTGAGGGAGGAATGGGGCACGAGCCCCCAATGGGGAGGACTGGGGTGGCTCTGTGGGCTCCTCAGGGTGGAAGCTCTTCTGCAGCCCCCCGATTGACCCCTCCCCCCGGATGGCAGCCTGCGGCAAGTACAGCCGGGCTGATGGCCGAGTGCTGTGATGTGCTGAGTGTGAGCACTCAGGGCACTCCAAGGCAGAACTGCTTTGCAAGCGGGGAACCCCTGAGAACTGTCTGTCCGGTGTGGGGGTCGGGTCCCTTTAAGCACAGCCCTCGGCTAGCCTGAGACAGCAGCTCCACGCTCTAAGTCCTAATCTGATGCCCTGCCGGCACTGCTTCCGTCCATCCTTAACCTCGGTTCAGGGTCTACTCAATGTGGACATGCTAGTTCGAATTAGCAAAATGCTAATTCAAACTAGTTTTTAGGTCTAGATGCACTAGTTCGAATTAGCTTAGTTCGAATTAACTAATTCGAATTAAGTTAGTTCAAATTAGTGCTGTAGTGTAGACATACCCTTAGTGTGTTGTTCCAAGTCATACCACCCCACGACAATTCTGAAATGAGAGAAGTGACTCAGGGACTGAAGAAACAAGAGGATCTTAACAGCTGTTGGTGCCAGACGTTTTTGTGCCAGCATAGGCTTGTCGATTAAATAAAGGAAACAGAAAAAAGTTCATCAAACCTATAGGTACCAAGGGACATCAGAATTCAGAATGGACATTCCGAACTTCAGAGTGACTTCACATGCCAGATTTGGGATGTCAATGGGCCATTTCAAGATCCCTGTGTTAAGAGTGTGGTAGAAGTGTATCTGCTCCTAACGTTAAGCTCCATGGACTCATATCAAGCTACCTGATAAAAGATGCTTGATTTCCAAAGGTCCTGAAACCAAGATTCCCCTTGACTTCAGTGGGAACTGTAGCTCCTCAGCATGTCTGTACGACAGGTTGACTTTTTCTTTTCGGGCATCCTAATGCTGCTGGATGAACCCCCACGCAGTGCTGGATTGCTGTACAAGCCTTCCTCCACCCCATTTCCTCCAGCACACCCCTCAGACCAAGATGTAAGGTTGGGGGCACCAGGCCATCCTGATCAACAAGGAGCACTCTTGTGTAGCACGGACTTGTTGAATCTGATGCCATCCCCATCCACTGCTTCAGTTTACCTTCTCCTCCTCTCAAACCACCACAACTGGTGCTTTTGAATTATTCTTCCCTTCTGGGATCTGGCTGATGAACATCAAATAATGGTTTAGCTCAAAGCCAAAATCTCCCAGCTTCCTCTGCCAGAATCAACAATTACTCCCCTCCAGTGCCCAATGGTTTCCAATCTTTCCTATGGTCTCAGCAGGCCTGGTACGAGGCCTGAAGCCCAGACAGCAATAGTTAAGACTTTGCTAATATAAAGCAGAGTTAAGCTGCGAGCAAGAGGCAGGCCCTGCTCACAGAAGTTGGCAAGAACAGGGATGATATTACAGAAACTCTCCTACCTAAAAGGTACTGGGCACAGGCCGTGAACACGTTCCAGGGGGGTCATAACAGAATACCTCATGAAGAAACATCTTGCTACCAACCTCCTCACCAAAAATAACAGGCATACCGACCCAGATTCAGAACTGGGTCTAAACTGACAGCATGATAGATAGTGATTGAAACTGCCCCCTCTTGCTCTTTTCGAGGTAAGGGGTAGTAACTAAGCAACAGATGGTGGCAACCTGATAGGTCAGGAGTCATGTGTAACTTGTTTGTACCTGTGAGTAAAAGTGCACCCCAAAGAGTAGCCTTCGTCTGGCGAAGGGGCACTGTCGAATTCCATGGCCCTGATTGAGTTGGTGCATTGTAAAGGGAATACATGTGTTAGCATAGTCCCTTTGGTCTGGGGAAACTAGGACGGTGCCCTGTCTAAAATAAACCTAGCATGGTGCTTTCAATCCTTATCTGATTTTCTGTTATTTGATGGCTCTGTCAGAGACTGCTGTATTGGCTAATTGTGCATGGTCAACACAGCAAACAGGGAGAACAAACACAGGAATGCACGCAGTTGAATGGTTGTCATCATCGGTGGAGCAGGAGACCTGTTACGGTCACACCAGTGAATCCTGACTGCTACACCACCATCATGGCAGTCTTCCATCCAGGCCTTCACAGCTCTTCCCAGTAGAGGCCCCTGCCCACCAAATTCCTGCTTTCTGCAGGAGTTTTTCCCCCCTGAGTCTGAGTCAACTTTACCCCGATTTCTTTCTCCACTAACTGTGCTGCTGGCTTCTCCTTAGACAGTCACATCCTTTCACCTAATATTTGTGCCCTTTGGCCTATTAAACACATCCCGTGGGAAGCAATTCTTCGAAAGGGCAAGCTTTGAACGAGATCCCTGGGGCACTCATTTCTCCTGGGACCAATGTTCTCATCCATGTGCAGAATAATTTTGGTATGTGCACTGAGGCATGTGTGAATATGCCCACTGGTAAAAACAAAAAACCAGCTAATCAGCTGGGTGGCATTTGAATCTCTCCTGAGTGGCCGCACAAGCAAACAGCTTAGAGGGAAAACAGCAGTGCTGACTAGTTGTAACCAGTTTCCAGGACACTACTGAATGACACAGAAGGATGCCAGAAATTGATTATAAAGTCCAGTCCTTCCTATTTCTAAGAGGGTGTTTTAAGCAGTGTAATATTATATATAATGATTAAAAAAAACTAAAAAAAAGCTACTTGCCTGAGTCCTTTTAAATTATGTAAAGCCAATTACTTGTCATGTTGTCACTGAACAAATAATCAGTTGGTTGAGGACGATTTGTGGCTGTAATTATTTATTCATTGTAATGTTTGTTATTAAGCCTTGCTTTTGCTGTTTGTGCCAATTAAATGATGTGAGATCAATACAAAGAAGATGAGGAAGTGAAGAAAGAATGGTCAATTATCAGGGAAGGAGGAGGAGAAGCAGAGACGTGGTAAAAATGGCTTTGAGGCTGAAGGCCAATGCTCAAATCTCCTGCTGGCATGAATTCACAGAAGCTATAGGACTAGTGGATAGTACATGGACCTGGAACTAAGGAAATATAGGAGCTGTTAAAGGTCTAGAAAACATGAGCTATGAGGGGATACTGAAAGAATTGGGATTGTTTAGTTTAGAAAATAGAAGACTGAGAGGGGACATGATAGTGGCTTTCAAGGATCTAAAAGGGTGTCACAAGGAGGAGGGAGAAAAATTGTTCTCCTTGGCCTCTGAGGATAGAACAAGAAGCAATGGGCTTAAATCACAGCAAGGGAGGTTCAGGTTGGACATTAGGAAAAACTTTCTAACTGTCAGGGTGGTTAAACACTGGAATAAATTCCTTAGGGAGATTGTTGAATCTCCATCACTGGAGATATTCAAGAGCAAGTTGGATAGACATCGATCAGGGATGATGTAGACAGTGCTTGGTCCTGCCGTGAGGGCAAGGGGCTGGATTCAATGACCTCTCAAGGTTCCTTTCAGTTCTAGTATTCTACTATTCTATTCTCTGTTTTGCCACTGACCTCCCTGATGGAGTTGGACAAGTCACTTCAACTCCCTGTGCCTCAGCTTCTCCCTCTGTAAAATGGGGAGGATGAGCCTCATCTACTTTTTGAGGAAACGTGCTAAATAAGAACTGAGTACAAGCGGGACTGAATTGTGTCATTGGTGTTCAAGCAAAATGCCCACATGACATAACATGCCATCCTGCTGGAGCCATGCAGCAGTGAAAGGAAAGACATGCACTTCCTAGTTCAAAAGAGAATTGGGTGAGTTCGTGGACGAGTTCATCAATGGCTGTTGGACAAGACAGTCTAGAATACAGCCCCATGCTCTTGATTTTCCTAAGCCTCTGACTGCCAGAAGCTGGGTCCTGATGACAAGTGATAGACCACTAAAAAGTGGCCCTGTTTTCATCATTCCCTAAGAAGCATCTGGCCTCAGCCACTTTCAGAAGACCGGATCCTGAGTGAGATGAATCCTTAGTGAAATGACTGCAGGTACCTACCTGGGGTTCGATAGATGTGGTGATTCTTGTTCTACTGGGAAAAAAATGTTTACCAGCCAGATTTGGGCTGGAGGAAGAATATTCCCCAGGGTTTATCATCAGGCTTCTGGAGTTGTTTCATCTTGTTATGGATTTTTTTTTTGTCAGAGACACAGGTGGGTTCCTCTCCCACAAACCATTTCTTATAAATGCAGAGTGTTCCAAACCTTCCCAGGGCTCAAGTTTTGGGATTTCTAAAAGGATGACAGAGCGTTTTACACCCTGTGACGGGGAGAGCCGCTTCCGCCCCGTGGAGGCAGACCCGCCCCGCACTAAACCCACGGTCTCCCTCTCACTAATGGGGGCGCCCCGGGACACCCAATCGGCGTGCAGTCCTTGCACCACCGCCGCCACTCAGCTGAGCGGCAGGGGCGGGGGCAAGGTGTCAGCCGGCGCCCGGGCAGCGGGCGGTGGCTACAGAACGCATGACGTGCACCATGGCTGACGTAATGCGCTCCGGACGCCGGGGCAGGACATTTAAAGTCGGGGCAGGGTCATGGGAAATGGGGGGAGCGACAACGGAGCTGGGGAGGAGAGAGGAGGAGGAGAGGGACGGAGAGCAGGGCGAAAGTTGGCCAGGGTGGCCACGGGGGTCAGGAGGGAGCGCGGTGGGAGAAGACGGAGTTGGGTGCAGGGTTCACACGAAGACCAGGGTGTGGTGTAGGAAGGTGAAGGTGGGTGGGAAGTAGCCCAGGGTGGGGCGTGGAGCCGATGAACTGGAGAGTTTCGGGCATCTGCCCCACCGGTTGGACAGGTCCCCGCAAAACTGTCATTAGGGCCCTGGGCTGGGGTCCGGGAGTGAGGACGGGCCCGGACCCCCACACCCCCCACTCCAGTGTCTCAGGCACGTCATAGGCCTGGTGGCGGGACTGAACTAGTGGACATTGGTGAAAGACTTCTGATGGACCAAGAAGTACCATAAAGGGGGAACCCCAAACCTCCACACACCCCTTTGTCAGAGCTGCTGATCCTGGGACAGTAATTGGGAGAAAGGCTTGGAGCTGGCTTATGTTCATGACCTTCCAGAAAGGAATTCTGCTAGAAGAATTGCAGCCATTATACTCTATCAAGGCCAGCCATGAAAGTGAGCCCTAATGAAATCGTCCATATCACATAGATTTGTGCACCCCCATATCAGGTGACAGAGGTAAAACCTCACAAAGTCACTTTCTTCTAATACTGAACCAGGAATTTTATTTAGAACAAATAGCAAGGAATGCTGAACTGCCCCTATAGCGACACTCTTTGCTTCACTGCAGTACTTCTGCATAGAAACTTATTTAGGCTTTTTCCACATGGCTTCCAGCTACAGAGTTAAACAGCCACGGCGCTCAACCTCACACCTTTCCCTCCTGTTTTTTCCCCCTCTGTACAAACCATCTTTAACAAGAATTAATATTAAACCACATTTAGTGATCCAGATGAGTTTCACCCATCATCCAGCCCTGATCATCTTCTGAGCTAAAGAAAGTTTTATTTCCTCACAGATTCAGTTGAATTATTGAATTATAAAAATGCTAAGCACTGTACAAAACAATGCTGCCAAAATCCATTGTTCAAAAACTTCTCTTTCTATTGTGTAATGTTGTGGTGGCGACTGTTATTCTTTAATTGGGAGTCTACCCTTTTAAAAGTACTGCCTTCAGTCAATGTGTGTGTGAGTGTATGTGTGCGCGTATATGTAAGCAGCACATGCATGAAGCCTAAAAAGAGATTTCCGACTCAGCAAGTGGGTAATGCAAGATGTCCTTGTCATGAATTTAATCAGAGTTGTAACCTTATCAATATCCATGTGGCAATCATTGTACGAGTAAGGTGAACTTACTCAACTCCCAAACTGGTGATGAGTAAAAAGCCTGTGAGCAAAGCATGCCAGCAAGCTATCCAGAAAGAGGACCTTTCATAGCATTTCAGAACACTGGTCCAGATCATTGGGGGTTCTGTCTCCATCTCATGTTTCAGAGGAATCATAGAAGTCCCTGGGAAGGGATCTTGAGAGGTCATCATTTCAGTCACTAGCACTCACAGCAGGACCAAGCATCATCTAGATCATCCCTGATAACTGTTTAGCTAACCTGCTCTTAAATATCTCCAGTGATGGAGATTCCACATCCTCTCAAGGCAATTTATTCCAGTGCTTAACCACCCTAACAATTTGGAAGTTTTTCCTAAGGTTAAACCTAAACGTCCCTTGCTGCAAGTTAAGCCCATTGCTTCTTCTCTTATCATGAGATGTTAAGGAAAATAATTTCTTTCCCTCCTCCTTGTAAAACCCTCTTAGATGCTTAAAAGCTACCATCATGCCCCCTCTCAGTCTTCTCTTTTCCAAAATAAACAAATCCAATTCTTTCAGTCTTCCCTCATAGGCCATGTTTTCTAGACCTTGAATCATTTTTGTGGCTCTTCTCTGGACCTTCTCCAATTTGTTTCCTGAAATGTGGTGCCCAGAACTGGACACAATACTCCAGTTGAGCCCTAATCAGCACACAGTAGAGCAGAAGATCTTCTCGGCTGTGTCTACACTGGACCACTTATTCCGGAAAATCAGCCGCTTTTCCGGAATAAGCTGCGAGCTGTTTACACTGGCCCTTGAATTTCTGGAAAAGCAACGACGCTCTACTGTACAAAATCAGCCGCTATTCCAGAAAAACTATTCTGCTCCCGCTCGGGCATAAATCCTTATTCCGGAACACTGTTCCGGAAAAGGGCCAGTGTAGACAGCCCAGTAGTCTTTTCTGGAAAAGCGCGTTTACATTGGCCACAGACGCTTTTCCGGAAAAAGGGCTTTTCTGGAAAAGCAGCCTGCCAATGTAGACGCTCCTTTTCCGGAAAAACTGAAAACGGAATAGTATTCCGTTTTAAGCAGTTCCGGAAATTCATGCCAGTGTAGACACAGCCCTCATGTCTTAATTACAACACTCCTGTTAATGCACCCCGGAAATTTTGTTTGTTTGTTGCAACAGTGTCACACTGTTGATTCATATTTAGCTTGGGGTCCACTATGCACCCGAGATCCCTTTCTGAAGTACTCCTGCCTAGATAGTCACTTCCCATTCTGTATGTGTGAATCTGATTTTCCATACATAAATCAGTATTTGTCCTTATTGAATTTCATCCTATTTTTCAGACCATTTCTCCAGTTGTCCAGATCATTTTGAATTCTGACCCTTCTACCACAATTGCATACCCACGTAGCTTGGTATCATCTGCAAACTTTATAAGCATACTCTCTATGCCATTATCTAAATTGTTGATGAAGACATTGAACAGAACCAGTCCCAAAACTGATCCCTATACCTTGTGTATCTCTAATCTAGCTCCATGAATATGAAAATACATATGGAAATATTTTCATGATTATTGCTCATTTTCAGTGCATATCAGAATGCAATAGAAAAAAATCTGGATCTGAACTTTCCCCATTTTCAAGGTTTTAAAAAAAACCCATAGGAGATTTGTTTTCTCATTACTTATAAGGAGCAAAGATCCTGAAACAAATACAGACAGAGAAGAAATACTTCTCCCTGGCAAACTTGAAAGCTATAGAGAAGAGTAAAGCATTGTTCTTCATTTTACTGTGCAGTTTTCCTTGAATCTCATTGACTTCTTAAATCATCTTAGCTATGCAGAACCCTTTCGCAATAAAATAAAAACTGTATTAAGCACTAAATTTTACACATAACTGGTATTTCTCATTGACAGCAAGTTTATGGAAGTTGTCAACTTCCAAGAGCAACTTATATGAAGGCAATCATAATCTAAGGGCATATGAATTGATTTAGTCAGAAATGATGAAAATAAAATTAACAAATTTATCTTTTTTTTTAAGTTGAAGCTGCTGTTGATGGTTTCCATGTCCTTGGCAAGGACTGAATACAAAGCTGAAAAGATATTACTCATTATACTGATGCTCAAACCCTGTTACCTTGGAGTCTTAAGTTTTGGATACAAGTGAAAGATGGTATAACAACGGACACTATTTATCTCCTGTGCTTGTGTGATGATGTAGACAGAAGAAAGCAAAGGGTGAGGTGTATTTCTTTCATTATTCAACTGCTTTTATGCCTTTCACATGAACATTTACCAAACACAACAGCTGAAATTAAGTTCATCCTAAACTTAAGGTAAGACAGGGTATGTCTACACTACCACCCTAGTTCGAACTAGGGTGGTAGTGTAGACATACCCACAAGGAGTAATGGGTGTAATCTGAAGCAAGGAAGATTTAGATTAGATGCTATGAAAACCTTTTTAAATATAAGAGTATCTAAACTTTGGAATAGGTTTCCCTAGGTTTCCAAGAGAGGTTAAAAATTATAAACCTGTAGGACTGGAAGGGACCTTGATGTAGTATGTAGACAAGACTAACCACTATTTAGACCATCCCTGAGAGGTGTTTCTGATCTGTTCTTTGCATTTTTTTACAACAGGTTGGATAAATGCCTTTCGGGGTGGTCTCGTGTATATGGTCTTGCTTCAGTTTAAGAGGCTGGACTTGGTGTTTTCTCAAGGTTACATCTGTTCCTCCATTTTTATGATTTCCCATAAATCTTCCTAAAGTTCAGATAAAATAGCTCTTCCTTCTTCAACAAGCATGCAAGGACATCCTGGCTACATCTAGACAGCAGCGCTATTTTGGGATACTAGAAGTATCCCAAAATAACAATTCTGCATCTTTAAATGTGTCCATTATTCCAAAATATATTTTGAAATAACAGGCATGCTATTCCGGCATTCCTATAACCCTCATTCCACAAGGGTTAAGGTATTTGTCGGAATAGCACTTTATTTTGAAATTTGGCGCTGTGCAGACAGTGTCAAATTTTGAAATAAGGTATTTCAAAATTACTTCAAAATAACTTACGCAATTTGCATAATGCAAATTGCGTAGCTTATTTCAAGTTAAGGTTGCTGTGTAGATGCACCTCCTTAGATTGACTGATGGGAATTAAGCACATACTTAACCTTAAATATGTTGACTGATACTATGGCACTTGAGCCCTGGTCTCCACTAGGGAGTTATTTTGAAATAACCCCCTTTATTTTGAAATAATAAGTGGAGCATCCTCACTACCAAGCCCGTTATTTCAAAATCCGTTCTCCTGCTTTCCTCAGGGAATAAGTTTATTTTGAAATAGTTATTTCAAGAGTTATTATTTCAAATGTAGTTATTTCAAAATAATTTCCTATATAGACATGCCCTTAGAGACAAACAAAAATAGATCTAGTATCATGAGCTTTCATAGACAAAACCCACTTCATCAGATGTGC
Source organism: Pelodiscus sinensis (assembly GCF_052426305.1). Taxonomy (NCBI): domain Eukaryota; kingdom Metazoa; phylum Chordata; order Testudines; family Trionychidae; genus Pelodiscus; species Pelodiscus sinensis. The sequence continues at coordinate 124,643,047 of NC_143057.1, forward strand.
ACTCGGATGAAATGGCTTTTGCTCACAAAAGCTCATGATACTGTATATATTTGTGTTAGTCTCTAAAGTGCCACAGAACTACTTGTTGTTTTTAAAGTTACAGACTAACACTGCTACATCTCTGAGATTTAAATATGTCCTTAAGTGATTTCCTGAAAAATGAGAGACTTAGGCATGAGTTCAACAAAGCATTTAAGCGCACACTTAGGGCATTGATTCAAAGCCAGTTGAAGTCTGTAGGCCTCTTTCCAATGAATTCAGTGAGCTTTGGAGCTAGCCCTAACGGTTGGATATTGCAAGATTCTGAGCATCCCTCCAGCTTCACTAGGAGCTGGAGATATCCCTCATGTCATTGGACTGCTCTTCATTTTTTAGGAAGCCCAAAACATTCTTTAATAGTGCTGTCATGCTTAATGAAAATTGACTTTTGAATATGAAATGCATAACTCTAAGATACTTTATGCAAAATAGGCAATGGAACATATCATTTTAAATGTACAATCTGCTAAAGCTGTCTAACCTACTGTATCCAGCTATCATTCTTGTATGTGAAATTAGACATATGAAGTGTGAATCTGGTTTTAATTCTAAATATGCCAATGAGGGACATTAGTGATACTTAATGGCTCAGCACTCAAACCAATGATGCATTATTATTCCTGTAAGCCCAAACTATGTTTGGGACTCGAAAGACATGTGACCATGCCACCTGGCACTGGACTCCATCTTGAATTTTGTATTTTTCCATGGGAATAGGGATGACAGAACAAAGGGTTCCTGTCCTGGGAGAAAGTCTATTTAAGGGATAGACGGCAATCAGGTCTTTTTCTTCAGCTAGTCTTTGAAACTACCTCATCCTCCCTAAGAAAAGAAACCTAAAACTAAAGAATTCTAAAGAACTCTGAAAATCTGTAGACCAAGACCAGAGCCAAGATGGACTCTGACTTGAAGCATTTTACCTGAAATAAGAATAACTATTTACTTCACCTGAAGAAATGGGTTGTGCTCCCAAAACCTCATGATACCATCTACATTTTTGTTAGTCTCTAAGGTGCTGCAAGACTATTCATTTTGTATTTGTTTTTTGTTTTTTTCAGTTACAGACTAACACAGCTACCCGCAGAAATATTTAGGGTAAGAAATTACATGTAACCAGTTTCTTAGTGGATTAGAATTAGCTGGCATCTTTTGTTTACTTTACCTCAGTAACTTACTTTGATTTCTCTGTTTTCACTTGCAATCACATAAAACCTACTTTTTATGCTTAATAAAAACACCTTTGTTTAGTATCAAGTCCAGTGTAAATAATTGTTACATGATGGGGGGAGGAGGAAGCAAACACTGTCCATCTCTTTCTTTCATGTTTTCTCCATGTAAAGTTTTTATATAGGTTAAGACAAATTTGTTCAGGTTGCGGGTGTCTTTTGAGTGGTGGGGTTCCTGGGTGCTGGCAGTGGGCTTTATGGCTGTGCCCGCGCAGAGTTGAGTTGGTTCAGCATCAGTGTTGCTCTGCAGGGGGATGGTAACCCCAACTCTGTGCCTTGTCTAGGGAAAACCAGAGCTTCTGGCCCAGCAAGACAGAAGGGTGAGGAGCCCAGTGGCTTGATTAGCACACTGGTGGGGGACAACCCCAAGGGGATTTCTATGATCTAACCCATCACAAGGATCACAGGGTCTGCCATGGCTGGAATTTAAAAGGCTTGTTGTTCAACCATGTCAATGAACGAGATCCCACTAACACCTTCTGCAGCTCTGGTATAGACAAGACACTGTAGACTTGAACATATGGTAAGCAGGTCACATTGATGTCTAAGAAATAGCCTCAGCAAATTGTAAACTGTAGCCTGAGCTACAACAAACTAAGAAGGCACACAGTATTGGGTTTAACACAAGGTAGGGACCACCAAGGTAGATGCATGTGTAACCCACACATATAGGCTATGTCTACACTCGCGGCTTCTTGTGCGAGTAATATGCAAATGAGGCTAAGCATGGAATATCGCTGAGCCTCATTTGCATACCTAATGAGCCTTTTTTTTTCAGAAGAGGCTCTTGCACAAGAAGGAGTGTCTACACTGCCCCTTCTTGTGCAAGAAAAACCCTCTTGAGCAATGCCATTCTTCCTCTCAAGTAATAGGTATAACGGCATTGCGCAAGAGGGTTTTTCTTGCGCAAGAAGGGGCAGTGTAGACTCTCCTTCTTGTGCAAGATTCTCTTCTGAAAAAAATGGTGGCTCATTAGGTATGCAAATGAGGTTCAGCAATATTCCACGCTTAGCCTTATTTGCATATTACTTGCGCAAAAACCCGCGAGTGTAGACATAGCCTAATAGTGTGGTTACCATGCAGTGGATCCTAGACCATAGCAACAATTAAAAGCAAGAGACCTCCATAGCATGGGCTGGGAGTCACATGGCTTTTAGCTCAGAGGGTAGAGACTCCTATACTCAGCTCCAGAGGACCCAGGTTCAAATCTGCCTGGTGGTGGTTACACATGCATACATAAGTTCTATGCCAGACAAAAAGTCTTTTGATAATAACTTCAAGGTCCCATCGTTGTGGTCATACTGAATTCAACACTTGTCTCTCTCTAGCCTGTTGTCAGATCTGCCCAAAGTGGCCAGTAGATTTAGGTACCCTGTAAGATTGCAGGTTTACTCAGAAATGCCCATGGACTAATAACATCAAGCAGATTGGCCTCATTCATTAGGGTTATGTCTACACTGGCATGATTTTGCAAAAGAACTCTTTTGCGGAAGAGTTCTTGTGCAAAAACTCTTCCAGAAGACAGTGTCTACACTGGCATGTGTCTTTGTGCAGGAGATGTGCTTTTGCACAAGAGCATCCATGCCAGTGTAGATGCTCTCTTGCTCAAGAAAGCTCTGATGGCCATTTTAACCATAAGGCTTTCTTGCACAAGAAATTCATGTTGCCTGTCTACACTGGCCTCTTGTGCAAGAACAGTTGCACAAGAGGGCTTATAATGAGTGGGAGCATCATAGTTCTTGCACAAGAAGCACTGATTTCATACATTAGAACATCAGTGTTCTTGTACAAGAACTCACAGCCAGTGTAAACAGGCAGCAAGTTTTGGCGCAAAAGAAGTCACTTTTGGGCAAGATCACGCCAATGTAGACACAGCCTAGCTGTCACCATGTCCTTACTTTTGCTAACCATATTGTCAGTCTATCCTTTTCACTGTGAGGAGGTAAATACAGGAGTCCTCCAACTCGCAACGCGATTCATTCCAGAGGAAGCGTCACAAGTCAGGGGCATCGTAACTCGGACCCGCACTTATGGTTGGCACCGTGTAGTGTCATAAATGTGGGCCAAGGACATAAGTTGATGGTTTCAGGCCCCTTCTGTGCTTACAAAAATGGTTGTAAGTGTGGGAGGTCAGAATTCAGGCGGTCGCATCTCGGGGGCCTCCTGTATCGCAGATATGAGTAATATCATGCCAGTGCAATTCAAAATGAAGTTGAAAAACTGAGAATATTCAGAAAAGATCTGGTCTTGTCAAATACACCTGATATTTTTTTTCTGAGATCACAAGTTTGATTGATAAAGGTAATTGTGTAGCAGCAATAGACTTTTATAACATATTTCATTTTGTACCATGTGGCACTGTGATGAAAAATTAAGCATTGTACTATAAATACTCCACAGAACACATGTTAAATTGTTCTAAAAGTGGTTAATTGAGGGACCCCCCCCCCAAAAAAAAATATTAGATGCAAAGGGGAATCATCACTGAATGGGGATACTTATGGTGGTATCGCACAGGAATTTGTTCAAGGCCCAATAAGTATTCAGTATTTTTATCCATGACCTGGAAGTAAATAGAAAATCAATGATGATAAAATTAATGTATTGTACAAAGATTGGCAGTGTGGACAATAGTTCTGAGGACAGGGCAGTCATACATCATGATCTGGATTGCTTGGCAAGTTAAGCCCATTGAAAAAGTAGGTGTTTTAACATGGTCAAATGCAAGGGCACAAATCTGAAAACAAAGAATACAGGCTATGCCTAGAAACCAGGGGACTGTCATTTGGAAAACAGTGACTCTGCTTCTCTATTATGACCTCAACATCTTTTTCAATGTGACCAGAGCTGAGGACAGAGGGTGCTGCTGCTGTAGTAGGAGAAGTGCCTCGTCCCTTGCCAGGCAGCTCCGTGTGCAGCAACCCTGAGCCCCTGGGTGCAGCTCATTAAGCAGCTGCGTGGCCGTGCTGCCATGCAGCTTAGCAGGAACATTGCTGCTGACAGGCTTAGAGATAGGCATGTGCTTAAGGATTTTGACAACTTTAATAACTATGCACAAAGCGACTTTCAGGGCAAGGGGCTAGTCTGCTTTACTCCACTTCATATTTTGGAGTACACAAATATGATTATTTTTTTCTTTTATAAGAATAGATTTAACTGTCAACATGGAAACCATAAACTTCCATCATGACTAGTGACGGACTGAAATGCTGTTACTTATTTAATCAGAAGCAGATGTTCTTATCCAGACTGCCTTACCATGATATGTTCTGACATAATTAGTAAGTTATTAGCATAATTTAATAGACTTACCATAATATCAGACTAATATCTCTGATTTTGAGAGATGATGAGGTTGACTAGCGATCGGGATTGATTTCTACTACTAATTATACATATAATACATGAAACCGTATCTTATGTAATAAACAACCGTGGCAGCAATAAACAAATGCTACAGTCACATATTTTATTTGATTATTAACTCTACCTAAAACTAGGCTTTGAATTGATTTCCAAGCAAGTATAATTTCTAGTGGTTCAGCATTTGGGTCAATACTTCAGATAGGTTTATGAAAAGCTTCTAGTCCACGTACAGGTTGAACCTCTCTTGTCTGGCACCCCCAGGACCTGATCAGTACCAAACCAGAGAATTGGCCAAACAATGGGAGGTAAGTATTGTCTAGCAGCATTACCAACACTTCCACTGCTTGCTGGGCTCTTACAAGACGTTTAGGGGCACATTAGAGCTAAATAACAGCACCGAACACAGAGACCCAGGACTGGTGGCTGTAAACAATCTTTATGGGACAACAGGAAACTTGGCCATGTCCATGATAAGTAGACATCCAGTTAACTCAAATCATGCCAGACTATGGATGTTGTGGAACGATAGTGATTCAACCTGTACTAAGATTGTACCAAACATTCTTTTTGTTCATCTTTTCTCTTCATTTCTCTTCACAGACTCCCGCACTTACAACATGTTTTCTTACATTGCACAGAATTTGTAACTACCCTCTGTAATGACTTTTCATTCCCACTCATAGACATTCTTAACTATCAACCTAAGATGTCTTTGAGCAGTGAACTGCACTGCAGCTTTTGATCCTTTCTTTATAATATATTACATTATATGTGACTTTGTTTTCCACATTCTTGTTGCTTGAAGTTCACTTAGTCTAACTGGGGCAACATACAGGCTTAAATCTATCATGCGGGTACCTGATGGGTAAACTTTAGAAAGGTATAAAGCTGAGTTGGGTTCGATTTTATAATAGTGCTTGCTTCTTTTATAGACCTTTCCGTCAGTAGATCTTGAAGCACTTTTCAGTCTTTAATGCATCTATGCTCACGTGAAATAAATAGCCTTGTGTTCTTATCCCCATTTTACAGATGGAGGACTGAAGCAAGAGGATAAGTGACTCACCCAAAGTCACACACAGGAAGTCCATGTCGAAGAAGGGATATTAACTCAGGTCTCCTTTCCCCAAACAAGTTCCCTAGCCACTCAACTATCCTTCCTGAGGAGTTCCAACCAGCATTCACAATTTTTTTGCTTATCTGAAGTCTTTAAAATCTTGGGCTCTACTGCTTGAGATCAGCCTAGACTCATGTTATTGAAAGAGCCATGAACTGATTCAGATTCATGCCGCAGCTGTACCAGAAAAGTTAGGTACTACGGCAGGGGGCACAGCTTCAGCCTTTCATGACTATGATAACTTTTACTGCCTGGCTTTCCACTTCCAGAGTTCCCTGAGGCAAAACAAATATTCTGGGATTGGGGGGAGAGGCGGGGGAGGAATCAGGCAACCACAAACTCATACAACCCAGCTTTGAATAGCTAACTTTGTTGCTTTAACCACAGTACTATAAATCAGATTCCATGCCCCTCATGGGGTCAACTCCTACCCTTGGAGAAAGTGAGATAAAGCAAAAACCTAAAGATAAAACCGCTCACTGAAAACTGCTTTTTTCTCCCATGCCCTCCTGAGAGCAAATGAGCTGGGAGGCTCTTTCAAGGGTTGCTTTGTATGCATGTTAAAAGGTCTTTTTCCCCCTCTCTGCATTTCTTTTCTTCACCGGAGCCTACCAATTCAGGGACTATGTTTTTTCTTTTTCAGGTGCTTCTTCATATCTGAAAAGAATCAGAAGTGTCACACTTTAGGTATGTCTACACTGCAGGGCAGCTATACACAAGTTTGTGTTAGAATGCTAAAAACAGTTTGTGATACCAGTGGTGGTGCGGGCTAACTACCTACCTTCAAGCCTTCATTCCCCACCTCTGGGCCTCAGCTAAGGTAGCTAATTAGAGCCTCTGCCAATGTCACAGTCAGTATGCAGCTATTTTAGCATGCTAATCTGTAGGGCCGTGTCCAGACTCAGGGTTTTTTTCGGGAAAAGTAGCCTTTTCCCGAAAAAACTTCCCCTGCGTCCAGACTCAAGCCGCGTTCTTTCGAAATTATTTCGAAAGAACGCGGCTTTTCTTTCGATGGCGGTAAACCTCATTTCACGAGGAAGAACGCCTTCTTTTGAAAGCTCCTCTTTCGAAAGAAGCCTGCAGTCTAGACATAGCCAAGGCCTGGAATAGAAGTCTGTATACACAGACTGGGAGGCTAGCTCTCAACTGTAGTGTAGATATACCCTCAGGGACTCCCCTCTCTTCCTGTACCCATTCTACACTCCATTTTTGCGTGTGTACAGATTCAGCAAAACACATTCTAAAGAGAACCAGATCCCAAAGCTTGGTAGTGTGCACAGCATGTTTTAGATCTCAAAGCACTTTCCAAAGAGGTCAGTATCACTAGAAGCTAGATCTGAGAAACACAGCAATGATGGATTGCATAGACGTTTAAAAGTGAAAAGGGCTATCTATGAGCTAGGTGTTCTTCATTATTAGATTTTAACTAGGAATGATGGGAAACTCTTGCCCTTAATTCTATCTGTTATCAGATCGCTGGATAGGATTTTCAAAAGTGCCTAGATCCACACGACTTGCACTCTTTGACTGTGTCTACACTGCACCGCTTTTCTGGAAAAGGGATCCGGATGAGACAAGTCGGAATTGCAAATGCAGCAGGGATTTAAATTTTCTCCGCTGCATTTGCATGAACATGTCTGCCACTTTTTTCCGGCTCGGGGCTTTGCCGGAGAAAAGCGCCAGTCTAGACGGGATCTTTCGGAAAATAAAGCCTTTTCCGAAAGGTCCCTTATTCCTGATTTTAAGAGTAGGAATAAGGGATCTTGAAAGTAGGAATAAGGGATCTTCCGGAAAAGGGCTTATTTTCCAGAAAATCGCATCTAGACTGGCGCTTTTCTCCGGCAAAAACCCCGAGCCGGAAAAAAGCGGCAGCCATGTTCATGCAAATGCCGTGGGGGATATTTAAATCTCCCGCGGATTTGCAATTCCGAAGTGTCTCATTAGCAAAAGGGATGCCAATGTAGACACAGCCGGAAAGGGATGCCAATGTAGACACAGCCGCCCTGTCTGTCTACATTATTGCAGACAATGTTTCTGTTGTAGTTCATCTGGCAAAGACCAGAACCAGAAGCACACAATATACCAGGTGCCAAACTGTTCTCCAGATTATATCTTATAGGGACCAAATGAAGACATCATAGAAATCTTGCAAAAGTCTCACTTATGAGATTTCTGATCCAATACTCACAACATGGTAGTTCTGATCAATTTACAGAAATTATTTCATACCAGAAAATTTGGAAGTGCTACATTTGTAACTTTTAAAAAATCCAGAATCATTTTTCTGAGCTATAACGCTATTGGACCAGATTACACTGGTTCACACCTGCTTCTACAATTTTAGTAGGGAAAAAATGCAAATGTGATATAAGGAATTTTTTTGCACATAAATTAGGCGGTGGAACTCACTGCTAAAGGGTGCTACTAAGCCAAAGGGCAGATATTTGTCTGGACTATGCTGAATTCATGGGAGATCTGACAATGTACACCAAAGGATGATCTACTCCCTTCCCTTCCTAGATATTTATTGAGATTCTAAAAGGAATTGGATATTTATACAGATAACAAAAATATTCAGCATTATAATGTTAAACCCTAAAAAAAACAGTTTTGGCAGGGTAAAAGTCTCATGTTTCAGAGAATTAGGAGTGCTCAATTTTTTTAAGGACTAGCTGGAGAATTCAATAAGGAACAGCTTATCCCAAGGGGCAGGCTTCCCTAGTGGATAGAGCAGCGGGCTGGTCCTCAGAAATGCTGGTTCTGGTCCTGGCTCTGTGTTTAGTCTTCTTTGTGACCTTGGGCAAGTCAATTCACCTTGGGTGTTCCCATCTATCTAATGAGAATAACCGTAGAAATGTAGGGCAGGAAGGGACCTAGAGGTTATGTCTAGACTGCAGGCTTTTTTTTGGAAGAAGCTTTTCTGGTAGATATCTTCCAATAAAACTTCTTCTGAAAGAAAGAGTCCATACTGTCAAAGTGCATCGAAAAAGCGATCTGCTTTTTTGAAAGATAGCATCCACACTGAATGGATGCTATCTCACATTTAAGCTGTGATTACTATGGACAGAGTGGCCACCAGGGCACCAGTGCTTTTTCGTCTTTCCTCTTCTTTCGAAAGAACTCCCTCTTCCCAGTCCACACATGCCTTTTTCTGAAAAAGCTCCTTCGGAAAAAAGCTTCTTCCTCATAGAAAGAGGCTTATCAATGTTGGAAAAACCCCTCTGCTCTTTCGATTTTTTTTCGAAAGAACGTGACTGCAGTGTGGACGTAAGTGACTTTTTTTTTCGGAAAAAGGCTGTTTTTCCAATAAAACCTCTGTAGTGATCATCTAACCCATCCTGCTCTGCTTAGGGGGGACCAAGAATATTTAGACCATACCTGACTGGTGTTTGTATACACTAGTCATAAAAAAATTCCCATGATGGGGATTCATCCTGTGGTAACTTATTGCTTTATTTCACCATCCTCTATAATATCCCTTAAGATAAGAAGGAATGAGCTTAACCTGAAGCAAGAGAGATTTAGGCTAGGAAACACTGTCTCACTAAAGAGAAAAGAGATCAATTTGTCTCCACCTTCAGCAGAGGAAAGATATTTGAAGGCTGTCAGGACTTCCCTTCTGACTTTTCTCGGGACTAAACATGCCCAGTTTTTTTCAATCTTTACTTATATGTCAGATTTACAAAATCTTTTATCATTGTTTGTTTTCATCTATATTCTCTCCAATTTGTCCACATTTGAGATCTATCACCACAAAGTGATACATAAGAGTAGTTGTTTTCTGCCTACTCTAGGGATCTTGCATCTGTCTCTGAACCATGTGATTCTGGCCTTTGTGTGAGATAGGACACTGGATTTGATAGACCGTGAGAGATCCAGGCTGGTAAGTTCTATGTTTCTAGTTTACTGCAGATGTTTGCAAGATCTCAGTTGGGGGTTACATAGAAACAAGTTGAGGAACCTCTAATTATTTTATATCTATAACTCATAAATGCTTGATACCTTCTGGTTGTGATTTGAACTATCAGGAAGACTGGCATTTTCCTTACTTCACTATTGTATTCAATGTTCATTGTCTCTTTGGCAGGTGTTCTTTTGCAGGTTGTTTTCTTTATTCGTGGTTTACTTCAGAAATTGCTTCCATTGTGTTCTTCCTTTCATTGCTTTGCCTAGGAAAGTCAAGTGACGGGAACAATCCCTCTTCTGTTTAGATGAGATTATTAATTTCCTTTTTAAGGCAGGGGGAAATAATAGCTCCTTGAAACATAAGGACTATAAAATCCCACCTGCTTATCAATCTTTCTGAAAAGAAAAGAAAAGAAAAGAAAAGAAAAGAAAAGAAAAGAAAAGAAAAGAAGTTCCCCGAGATCACAGAATTAGGCTGTGTCCAGACTCAGGGTTTTTTTCGGGAAAAGTAGCCTTTTTCCGAAAAAACTTCCCCTGCGTCCAGACTCAAGCCGCGTTCTTTCGAAATTAAATCGAAAGAATGCGGCTTTTCTTTCGATGGCGGTAAACCTCATTTCACGAGGAAGAACGCCTTCTTTCGAAAGTTCCTCTTTCGAAAGAAGGCGTTCTTCAATGTAAATAGGGCTTCTTCGAAAGAGAGCATCCAGACTCACTGGATGCTTTCTTTCGAAAAAGCAAGCCGCTTTTTCGAAAGTTCAACGTGCAGTCTAGACGCTCTCTTTCGAAAGAGGCTCTTTCGAAAGTATCTTTCGAAAGAGCCTCTTTCGAAAGAGGCTTGCAGTCTAGACATAGCCTTAGAGAGAGATTAGATATTAGAACTATTGATTTGAATACATTGTGATGAAGTCTCTGAAGTGGCAAAACATTGCTCTGAATAGATCCCTAAATCGAAATTCAAAGCCCTAATGTCCCGGGTTGAAATGGTATTATCACAGGGAACTGGTTGCTTTTTCCAGATTTAAAATAGCCTGACTTTGGTATAAGTTAAAGCATAGGGGGTCCTGGTACACCATTGGCACTCTTGACATGAGGTCACTTTTGCTACAAGAAGATTTTGGCAAAGAGGAGCTCCATTTGGCGAACTCTCCTCCTGCCCAACACACCCCACCCACTTCCTAATGTCCACATCTTACACCAGGGCTGTGTCTAGATTGGCCACTTTTTCTGGAAAATCAGCCACTTTCCGGAAAAACTTGCCAGCTGTCTACACTGGCCGCTTGAATTTCCGCAAAAGCACTGACGATCTCATGTAAGATTGTCAGTGTTCTTGCGGAAATACTATGCTGCTCCCATTCGGGAAAAAGTCCTTTTGTGCAAAGCTTTTGCTCGAAAGAGCCAGTGTAGACAGCTCAGATTTGTTTTCCGCAAAAAAGCCCTGATCGTGAAAATGGCGATCAGGGCTTTTTTGCGGAAAATTGCGTCTAGATTGGCCCGGACGCTTTTCCGCAAAAAGTGCTTTTGTGGAAAAGCGTCCGTGCCAATCTAGACGCTCTGTTCTGAAAATGATTTAACGGAAAACTTTTCCATTAAAAGCATTTCCGGAAAATCATGCCAGTCTAGACGTAGCCCTGGAGTATGGGCATGGTGATGTTGGAGGCAAGTACACCACTTCTTCCAGCTCTATGGCAGCACAGTTTTCTCCCAACCGAGGGGAAATTTCCCGTTAATTTAAGACTACTTTGCCTTGCATAAGTAGCCCAAAGTATCCTTAGTGGACTGGAGAACCTGGCCTTTGTATTTTCTTTATCCTCAAGTTATTAGGTTCAGAGCAGGAATTAGCAGGCAAAATTATGTGACCTGTGTTACGAAGGTGCTCACGCTACTTTATGACAATGATCCTTTTTGTTCTTAAAATCTGTGGAACTAAGGGCCACATAGGATTGCCACGTGATCCAGCTTCACTTAAAACTTAGCTTAAGTTCACCAATATGTTTGCAGATACCAATGAACCTCCAATAATCATGATCTGTCCTTTGAATCTTCCAGAGACAGGGAAGAAATTCTATAACTGTGGGGGTGGGAAGGAAGGACTTTTTTTCCCCTCTCATATGTTGCACCAGAGTGATCCCTCCAGTCTATGGCAAAAGGCATATTAGAGCCCTGGGTGGCTACAAAATTGGTATCTGTGTCCACATCTGCATCTGCAAAAATGATCCGAGGCTATCCACATCCATGATACAGATACCTGAGATATCGGCACATCTACAAGTTTCTAGACACAAAATTTGTTTCCGCGTCTGTATCCACAAAAATTGGCCATGGATGCCAATGAATATAAAACAGATGCCCACAGATTTGCAGGGCTCTACATATGTCAAGATTTCATTATGACCTACTGACAGGACAAGGAACTGGAAATTGAGTTTCTAGCTCTGCCTCACTTTGCCTGAGAGGAGGTGGGGTGGTCTGGAGAAAAATGAGGATAAACATAGATAAGCATAATGTAAAGAAATATTATTGTAGGTAAAGCTTAGAACATTGGAGGATTCAATGAAACCTGCTGGGAAATTTCACTAGTCTTCCCATGTCATGATTTTCTCTTGTTGATGACATTAAGGCTTCCCCCATTTTGGTTGGATTTTTACTATCGTAGAATCATAGAAAACTAGAACTGGAAGGGATCTTGGGAAAGAATCAAGTCCAGTCCTCTGCCCTCATGGCAGGACTAAGCACCACCTAGATCATCCCTTATAAATGTCTGACTAACCTGCTCTTAAATATCTCCAGAGATGGAGATTCCACAACCTCCCAGGGCAATTTATTCCACTGTTTAACCACCCTGACAGTTAAGGTATGTCTATACTGCAAAGTTAATCGGAAATAACAGCCGTTATTTCAAATTAACTTCAATAGCGTCTATACATGCAAACCGCTATTTCGAAATTAATTCAAAATAGCGGAGCTCTTACTTCAAATTTGGTAAACCTCATTCTATGAGGAGTAATGCCAAATTCGAAAGAGCTATTTCAAATTAAGTGCTGTGTAGACACTTAATTCGAAATAGAGGGCCTCCAGCCCTTCTCAGGGAGCCTTGCTGGCCACTCTAGGCACAACCAGGAAAACTTACTCTCCTCTCCCCCCAGCCCCGGAGACATTAAAGGGGTAGACCCTGGCCACAGTGCCTGTGCCAGCTCCAAGCCTGCTAACCCAGAGCCAGCAGTGGCCCCAAAACATGAGCCAGCAAGCCACTGGCAGCCAGCCCTCCACCGCTCCCCAGGAGCAGTCTGCCAGCTCCCAGGAGCCTGACAGGGGCTGGAGAAGGTGGGCGCCTTCCTGCTCCAGGGTGGAGATCATGGACCTTATTCAGGTTTGGGGGGGATGCCCCCAATGTCCATGATCTCCGCACTAAACGGAGGAATGTGGCCGTCTATGGCAGGATAGCTGCCAGCCTGGCCACCAAAGGCCACATGAGAATCCAGGAGCAGGTTTGCATGAAAATCAAGTTGGTCCAGTGAGACCCCCAATCCTGGGCCCTGAGCTTCCCCTCCCCCTTCTTCCCCTTGCTTCCCCCTTCCAGCTTCCTCCTCCAAGTTTTCCCTTCCCCTCTCCCGCCACCCTTCCCCAGTCTCCCCAGAGGTTCACCCCCCCCCCCCAGTTTTGTTCAATAAACCCAGTTTCTATTTTTGAACATACATGTCTTTTCTTTGACATCAGGCAGGGGGGTTAGGTCCATAAAAGGCTATTAGCCAGGGGATAAAATGGTGTCCTTGGCCTCTGTTTGTCAGAGGCTGGAGAGGGACGGCAGGAGACAAATCACTTGATCATTGTCTTTGGTCCACCCTCTCTGGGGCACCTGGTGCTGGCCACTGTCAGCAGACAGGATACTGGGCTAGATGGACCTTTGGTCTGACCCAGTACGACCGTTCTTATGTTCTTATGTTCTCTTAATTTAATTTGGTGGCCCCTAATTCTTCTATTATGAAAAGGACAAAATAACGCTTCCTTATTTTTTTCTCCATACCAGTCATGTGTATGAAAGTTGAAGTTTGTTACATCTAAAAACAAAGTGCAATTTGGCTTGGTTTGTTTTTCCCACACTCTCTGGGACAAGGACCATCTTTTGTTATTTGTTTGTACAGCACATAGGCCAATGATGTTTTGGCCAATAGGAACGGCTAGTTGCTATGAGGACAAGCTTTTTTGTCCCCCGCATCTCCCCAGCTCAAAAATGGCAGACAAGATTTTGCACAGATAAATCACCAGAGAAGAAGTGGTCATCCACCAAACTTGTAGGGTAAGAAAAACAAATAAATCTAGCCCCCATGCTTGGGATAATTCAGAGACTGAAAAAAAAATAAGCTGGAACATCTCTGCAACCTTAGCTTAAGGGGGTAGAAGCAGAATTCCTTGTAATATCCAATAGATGCAGCTTGTGAACTGCCTCATCTTATAGTGTCATCATTACCATAATTAACAAATTACTACAGCCAACTGCAATGTCTATGAAGTTTTACACAACGGGCAGCCATTCTTTCTGCCAGTATGGGTCAGTGGCTCAACAGTAGCATATATTTCAGACTGGACTGGTTAGGAGCAGTGACAGTGGCAGTGTCCTTCACTTCCAGGGGGGAAAAAAACAGCTGAGAGCATCCCAAATGAAAAACTTTGCCCTTTTGCTGCCTTTCCTTTTAGAAAACAAGTTAAAATGTACCATTGGGCAGGTTAATTGGCTCTTTTTAATAAGTGTCATAAAGTATGTCATGCAGCCGAAACTTGCTTTCAATGCATTTTTTAAACTGTTGTCAACCAGATTAAAGTTTATTGTTCACATGGAAGTTTCCATTTTCAGGCAGTAATGAAAGACATTAAATTGATTTGCCTTGCGTAGCTATGAAGCGGGTTGTGTCCTTTGCTCTTTGTCAGTGTGTGTCTTTCCCGGGCACTTTTTTCCTTCACTGTTTGTCTAAGCTAGGAATATGCACAAAGCATTTCCTGCAATGGCTAAAACCTAACTCTCCATTTGTAGCTCTTTTCATTCTTTTTTCCAAGGAATAGCATCTAAGGACGTGGTACATCATGGCTTTGTTTGATGTTTAGAGCCAGGTAAGATCATAAGAATGGTCATACTGAGTCAGACCAAAGGTCCATCTAGCCCCGTATCCTTTCCTCTGACAGTGGCCAATGCCAAGTGTTCCAGAGAGAGTGAACAGAATGGGAAATCATCATGTGATCCCTCCCCTCTCACCTATTCTCAGCTTCTGACAAACAGACACCATCCCTGCCCAACCTGACTAAAAACTATTGATGGACCTGTCCTCCATGAATCTATCTAGCTCTTTTTGGAATGCTATTAAATTCCTGGTCTTCACACAGTGCACAATCAATCTGTGGAACTCCTTGCCAGAGGATGTTGTGAAGGAAAACTTCCTTTTGTTCTGTGAGGGCAGGGGTGTAGACCGATATAACACCATCAAAGTCATGGTGGTGTAAAAAGGAAGTAATCCAGTAATGAACTGGGCACTAACAATAAAGTTTTTGGGGCAAAGATTGTCTACCTCTCTGTTTAGACAGCACCTAACACTTAAGAACGTAAGAACAACCATACTGTCTCAGACCAAAGGTCCATGTAGCCCAGTATCCTATTTTTCAACAGTGTCCAGTGACAGATGCCCCATTGTAAGTGAACGGAACACGTAATGATCAAGTGATCACTCTCCTGTCATCCATTTCCAGCCTCTGACAAACAGAAAATAGGGACACCATTCCTTCCCATCCTGAATAATATGTATTGATGAACCTAATCTCCATTAATTTCTCTAGTTCTTTTTTGAACCCTGTTAAAGTCCTGGTCTTCACAACATCCTCTGGCAAGGAGTTCCACAGGTTGACTGTGCACTGCATGAAGAAAAACTTCCTGTTGTTTGGGTTTAAACCTCTTTTAAACACAAAGAAGACCTTGTTGCTGATCATGGCATCTGAGTGCTACCATGAATGGTAACAGCAATGCTCAGAAGGAAGGGCTACAGCATGGAGCAAAGAGTTTCTGTTGAGGTTAGATTACTTACAAGGCAATGGACAGATGGGGAACAGCAGCAGAGTGAGCAATGAGGCCAAGCATGAGAGAACAATAAGAGATGGAAGGTTTTATAAGGAGCTTTAGGGCAAGGCCTAGTGGGATGCCACATCTTCTTCCTCATTTTTGAAATGATAAACATGATCGTAAAATACTAAATGGGGCGAAGAAAAAGAAAAAGGCCCTCACCGGAGCAGTGCCTGTTCCTTGGCAAATTTCAGCCTCCAGTGTGGCCCGTCCAACATTCTCTGTACTCCAGGACTGGAGTCTCTTATAAGCTATTTTTCTTTTAAAGAGAAGTGTACAAAGGATAACTCCCCTGCCTTCCTGCCTGTGGATTCTCAGGGAGCTGAAAAATCTGTTCTCTCAGCTCCAGAAAGTGGCACAGTCTACGCAAAGATGCTTATTAATTCCTTAAGTTCTGTAAGTCAGGACAGTCGGAGCTGCCAAATTACATTAGAGGGTCTCAGTCTACCGTACCACTGTCCATAGATGCCACTGTTTCCCAAGGGTGATTATCCAATAGGCACAAATGTTCCTTATTGGTTTCAAAATGTGCAGGGCCTGTGCAATACGACCATACAAGACACCCAACATGCCATCAAGGAGGATCAAATAGAGGCTCATTTTCAGGACCCCTCCTTTTTTTCTTTGAAGATAATCGATTTTGCATGAGCTCCAAACTGCAGTTCTGGGACTAGCATGTGTATCGCTCTAGTAAAATGGCCTGATTTTATCCAATAGCGAGTGCCTTTTTCTTTACCTTCGCCCCCTTTAATATTTTATGATCATGGTTAATATTTCAAAAACTAGGCAGTGGCTTTCCCTTCACCTTTGCCCCGGGTTTTGTCATGCCGGCAAAAAGCAGAAGTTCAGAAGTCCAAAGTGCAGGCAATGCTTATTGGGGTTGGTTTCCAGCAAGAATATCCATAGCTCTGACCCCGCAGAGTCCCATGGCCCAGTTTCCATCTCCTCTTTGTTAGCAGTCCCAATACACCTGCAGGGCAAGCCTCTGGTACTACATCTTGTGACTTATAGTCTTTTGTGGGGGGGGGGGTCTTGAATGGGGGGCTTGGTACCACCAATTTCTATCCAATGGGAGGTTGTGCTTTGGTCAGGGACAGGCATTTCTTTGGATTTTAGTGTTTTTCATGCCTCCCCCCCATCTCTCTTGTCCCTCCTAGGAGGTTGCTCAACATTGGCTTAAGAGAGGAGCAAGAGGAAGATCAAGGAGAGGGTAGGCCCACTGGTCAGTGAGGAGGGAGAAACAGTAACAGGAAACTTGGAAATGGCAGAGATGCTCAATGATTTCTTTGTTTCGGGTCTTCACTGAGAAGTCTAAAGGAGTGCCTAACATAGTGAATGCTAGTGGGAAGGGGGTAGTTTTAGAAGGTAACATAAAAAAATAACAAGTTAAAAATCACCTAGAAAAGTTAGATGCCTGTAAGTCACCAGGGCATGATGAAATGCATCCTAGAATACTCAAGGAGCTGATAGAGGAGGTATCTGAGCCTCTAACTATCATCTTTGGAAAATCATGGGAGATAGGAGAGATTCCAGAGGACTGGAAAAGGGAAAATATAGTGCCCGTCTATAAAAAGGGAAATAAGAACAACCCAAGAAACTACAGACCAGTTAGTTTAACTTCTGTGCCAGGGAAGATAATGGAGCAAGTAATTAAAGAAATCGTCTGTAAACTCTTGGAAAGTGGCAAGGTGATAGGGAACAGCCAGCATGGATTTGTAAAGAACAAATTGTGTCAAACCAATCTGATAGCTTTCTTTAATAGGATAACGAGTCTTGTGGATAAGGGAGAAGTGGTGGATGTGGTATACCTAGACTTTAGTAAGGCATTTGATACGATCTCACATCATATTCTTATCAATAAACTAGGTAAATACAACTTAGATGGGGCTACTATAAGTGGGTGCATAACTGGCTGGATAACAGTACTCAGAGAGTAGTTATTAATGGTTCACAATCCTGCTGGAAAGGCATAACAAGTGGAGTTCCACAGGGGTCTGTTTTGGGACCGGCTCTGTTCAATATCTTCATCAACGATTTAGATATTGCTATGGAAAGTACGCTTATTAAGTTTGCAGATGATACCAAGCTGGGAGGGGTTGTGACTAATCTGCAGGATAGGGTCATAATTCAAAATGACCTGAACAAATTGAAGAAATGGTCTGAGGTACATAGGATGAAGTTTAATAAAGACAAATGCAAAGTGCTCCACTTAGGAAGGAACAATCAGTTTCATACATACAGAATGGGAAGCGACTGTCTGGGAAGGAGTATGGCAGAAAGGGATCTAGGGGTTATAGTGGACCACAAGCTGAATATGAGTCAGCAGTGTGATGCCATTGCAAAAAAAGTAAACATGATTCTGGGATGCATTAACAGGTGTGTTGTGAGCAAGACACAAAAAGTCATTCTTCTGCTCTACTCTGCGCTGGTTAGGCTTCAATTGGAGTATTGTGTTCAGTTCTGGGCACCGCATTTCAAGAAAGATGTGGAGAAATTAGAGAGGGTCCAGAGAAGAGCAACGAGAATGATTAGCGGTCTAGAGAATATGACCTATGAGGGAAGGCTGAAAGAATTAGGTTTGTTTAGTTTAGAAAAGAGAAGATTGAGGGGGGTATAGCCAGACAGGAACCCCCCTGTAACATCCATTTTTATTTGCCTGGAGCATACAGGGCACACAGAGCAGTACAAGCCTTGAACAGAAGGCCCAGATATGCAGGCTGCTGTGACCCTGGATGGCTGTAAACAGACATACGCCAATTGCTGACCAACAGGAAGCCAAGGAGTGTGTCATAAAGAGGAGGGAGAAAACTTGTTCATCTTGGCCTCTGAGGATAGAACAAGAAGAAATGGGCTTAAACTGCAACAAGGGAGGTTTAGGTTGGACATTAGGAAAAAGTTTCTAACTGTCAGGGTGGTCAAACAGTGGAATCAATTGCCCAGGGAGGTTGTGGAATCTCCATCTCTGGAGATATTTGAGAGTAGGTTAGATAAATGTCTCTCAGGGATGGTCTAGACAATATTTGGTCCTGCCATGAGGGCAGGGGACTGGACTCGATGACCTCTCAAGGTCCCTTCCAGTCCTAGTATTATATGATTCTATGATTCAATAGGATTATTAGCTGTAATATAGCACTTTTCATCTTAAAACTTTTCATAATGGCGGTCAGCAAATTATACCCGTTTTACAGAGGAGAAAACTGAGGCACACAAAGGAAAGTAACATTCCAAAAGATACTCACCACAGCAGAACAAAGAGACACTTTCCTTGGTCCCAGCCTAGTGCCCTCACTGCTAAACCATACTGATTTCTAATAAGCTTGATACCCACTTTTGATTAATGGAATTATTCATATTGTGAGTTTGGGGGGAGGAGAGATCAGGCCTTGAAGAAAAGGACAGTTCCTCGGAGCATGGCTCCATTACTCCGTATGAACATTCCTAACACTGAAAGTCCAAATCCCTCTCCATTGAACTCAACAGGACTTTTGCCTTTAACATCAATGGGCTAAGGATCAGACTCTGTGTTGTATAAAAATCCATATGCAACAAGACATCACAGCTAATTTAGTAGCTCTCCTCCTTAAAGAGGTAATTTTTAAAGACTGATTCTTTCTCTGAAGCTCAGTCAGCAGCAATGAGACGCAGAAGTGGCAAGAAAAATAAAACTATTATTTCACTTGGAATAATAAAGTTATCATACAAAAACAATGAAGAGTCCTGTGGCACTTTAAAGACAACAGATTTATTTGGGAATAAGCTTTTGTGGGTAAAAAATACTTTGGCAGATGCACTGGAGTGGAAATTACAGAGCAGGGATATTACTGATTTGTGTCCATTTATCCTATGGCCAGAGACTGTCCAGTTTGGCCAATATACATTGCAGAGAGTCATTGCTGGCACATATCACATTAGTAAATGTGCAGGTGGATGCGTTCCTAATGTGGGGCTTATGCAGTTAGCTCCTACGATGGTGGTGCTTGCATGGTTATGCAGACAGAGATGGGTGTGGGGTTTTTGTATGGATAGGTTCCTGGGTTAATGTTTCTGTGGTGTGGTGTGTGGTTGCTGATGAGTATTAGATTCAGATTGGGGGGTTATCTGTAGGTGAGGACTGGTCTATCTCCAAGGTCTGTGAGAGTGAGGGATCATTTTCCATGATAGGTTGTAGATTACCAATGACACACGGAAGGGTTTTAGATGGGGGTTGAAGATAGTCAGTGGAGTTCTGTTATTTCCCTCATTGGGCCTGTCGTGTAGTAGATGATTTATGGGTACTTGTCTGGCTCAGTCAATCTTTTTCTTCACCTCCCCAGATGGGATTCTTAGTTTTAAGAATGCTTGATAACGATCTTTTAGGTATTTGTCCCTGTCTATGGGACTGGAGCAGATATGGTTGAATCTTAGTGCTTGGCTGTCGACAATGGATAATTTGATCTGTTCTGGATGTAAGCTACAGGCATGTAGGTAAGTACAGCAGTCAGTAAGTTTCTAGATAGGGTGAGCTTTCGTGGGCCAGACCCACTTCCTCAGATCAAATAGTGGAAGAAAGTAGTCACAACCATATATACCAAAGGATACAATTTAAAAAAATGAACAAATATGAAAAGGACAAATCACATTGCAGAACAGAAGGAGGATGCGGGGGGGTGGGAAGGGGGAGGAAGGAAGGTAAGTGTCTGTGAATTGCTGATATTAAAGGTAGGGAGAGTGGGATGTTTGTGAGTTAATGGTATTACAGGTGATAATTGGGGAAACTGTCTTGATAATGGGTGAGAAAGTTCAAAGACTTGTTAAGTCCTTGTTGGTAAGTGTCGAATTTTAACATGAATGACAGTTCAGAGGATTCCCTTTCAAGTGCAGATGTAAAAGGTCTTTGTAGCAGAATGCAGGTGGCTAAGTCATTTAGAGAGTGTCCTTTCTGGTTAAAGTGGCAAGAAACTGTTTTCTCTTTGTGATCTTGTCTAATATCTGTTTTGTGGGCATTAATCCTTTGGCGAAGTGTCTGAGATGTTTGTCCAATGTACATAGCAGACGGACACTTTCGGCACATGATAGCGTAGATTATATTTCTGGATGCGCAGGAATATGTGTTCTTGATCTTATAACTCACTTGGTTAGGTCCAATAATGGTATCAGCAGAATGAATATGTGGACAAAGCTGGCAACGGGGTTTGTTGCAAGGGAAGGTACCAGGGTTGGTATTAGTGTGGTATGTCCTGTGGTGGTTGGTAAGAATCATCTTGAGGTTAGGTGGTTGTCTATAGGAGACTATGGGTCTGTCTCCCAGAGCCTCTTTGAGTATGGTATCCTGTTCCAATATAGGCTGTAGTTTCTTGATAATGTGTTGGACAGGTTTAAGTTGGGGGTTGTAGGTGATGACAAGTGGTGTTCTATTGTTGGTTTTCTTGGGTCTGTCTTGAAGTAGATGGTTTCTAGGTATTCGTCTGGCTCTTTCAATTTGCTTTTTTGTTTCTCTGGGTGGGTAGTTGAGATTTATAAATGCTTGGTAGAGATCCTGAAGCTTCTGGTCTCTGTCAGTGGGGTTAGAGCAGATGCGGTTGTATCGAAGGGCTTGGCTATAGACGATGGATCGTGTGGTGTGTTCTGGATGGGAGCTGGATGCATGTAGGTAACTAAAGCTCATCATCTAATAAACCATCTTGTTAGTCTTTAAAGTGCTACATTGTCCTGCATTTTGCTTCAACTACCCCAGACTAACACGGCTACATTTCTATCACTAGATAGGGTGGTGTTTGTGACCATCATTTATTCATACTGTAGTGTCCAGGAAGTGGATCTCTTGTGTGGATTGGTCCAAGCTGAGGTTGATGGTAGGGTGGAAATTGTTGAAACCTTGATGGAATTATTCAAGGGCCTCATTCCTGTGGGTCCATTTGATGAAGATGTCATCAATGTAGCACAAGTAGAGAAGTGGTGTTAGGCATGATAGCTGAGTAAACATTGATCTAGGTAGAACATAACAATGTTGGCACACTGTAGGACCATGTGGGTACTCATAGCAGTGTCGCTGACGTGAAGATATATATTTTCCCCAAATCAGAAATAGTTGTGGATGAGCATAAAATCACAAAGCTCAGCCAGCAGGTTTCCATGGCATCATTGGGGACACAGCTGTTAGTCCATCTTCATGTGGAATATTAGTACAGAGATCTTGTACCTCAATGGTAGCCAGGATGGTGTTTTCAGGAAGATTACTGATAAACTGTAGTTTCCTCAGGAAGTCAGTGCTTTCTCAAAGATAGCTGGGAGTGCTGTTAATTTAGGGTCTGAGGAGAGAGTCCACATAGCTCAACAATTTTGCTGTAAGAGAGTCAATGCCTCAGATGACGGGGGAATCTAGTGTTTCAAGGTTTATGGATCTTGGGCAGTAGGTAGAATACCCTTATCAGGGCTCTAGGGGCATGTCCTTGTAGTTCTGGTCCTGCGCTTTTGCTGTACTGGATGTTGATTAGGTGGTTCCTCAGTTTCTTTGAGCATGTATGGCAATCTCACTATAGCTTGAGAAGTATATTGATAGTAATGAATTTTTCACCTTCAGTTCATTGGGTATGTTGTCCTTCTGTTTTCACTTGGAGAGGAAGTTGATGTCTATTTGTATCTGTGTGAGGGATTGGTTTTTTTCCCACGAAGTTGACAGATTTCCACTTTGTATGGCTAAGTGCAGTGCCTTGCATGGTAGCAAGTCTCAAAGGTGTAGCCGTGGTAGTCTGTATTATTACGTCTACACTAGCCCCCAGTTCGAACTAGGGAGGCTAATGAGGGTGACCAAAATTGCAAATGAAGCATGGGATTTAAGTATCCTGCGCTGTATTAGCATGTTCCTGGCCAGTTGCCATTTTGGAAATAGACTAGCCAGGAATAACTGCCCACGTATTCCGGGATAGTCAATTTCCAAAATGGCGACCAGCCGGGAACATGCTTATGAAGTGCAGGATATTTAAATCCCGCACTTCACTTGCAATTTCGGTCGCACTCATTAGCCTCCCTAGTTCGAACTGGGGAGCTAGCGTAGATGTACCCTATGTGTGAAAACAATGAGGAATCCGGTGGCGACGAAAACTAACCAATTTATTTGGGCATCAGCTTTCGTGGGTAAAACCCACTTTGTTAGATGCATAGGTATCTTCCCTGTCCTTATGCACAGTTAACTCAGGTTATACGCTATACGGTCCGGTCGCATTACTCTTCCTGTAGGACGCAAGGGTATTCTAAGTGTGAGAATGTTCTTTCAAGAACTCAGTGCCTTTCAATGGATTATACACTGCAGGGCAGGAAGGCCCAGATTCTTAAATGCATTTAGGTGCCTAATTCCCATGGGAGTTAAACATCTAAATACATTTGATGATAGGGACTGAAGTGTCCTCTACACAGCAACATTATTTGAAAATGACTAGCGAAATAATGTTGAAATACTGTTAAGCTGGAGGGCTTCTTACTCCGATGCTGATAATCCTCATTGTACGAGGAGTAAGGGAAGTAGGAGGAAGAGTGCTCTATTTTGGAATAAGTGCTGTGTAAATGCTCTTTTGGAATAAGTGCTGTGTAATTTTGAAATAAGCTATACAAAATAAGCTATGCAATTGATGAAACTCAATTTGTGTAGCTTATTTTGAGTTAAGCCCTGCTGTGTAGACACACTCTAAGACCGTGGTCACCAACCAGTAGATCATGATCTACCGGTAGATCTCAGGGGCTCTCCGTGTAGCTCTTGAGCCCTCTCTGAACTGCGTGCCTGCACAGTACATTTACATTAAATTTCCTCATTTGAGGAGCAGCTACTCACTGAGCAACAACACAGGTGAGTAGCTGCGAGGAATGGTGGGAGCTGGGAGGTCAGGAGGGCTGAAATACCCCAGCAAGCTGACTGTGGCTTTCAGCTGAAAGAGGCTGCCCCGCGCTCCAGCTGATCAGCGGCTTCTCCTCTGTGCCTGCTCACGTGGAGCTGAGTGCCCTGGCCAGCTGGCTGGGCAGCCACTTCTCTTCCCTCCAGCCCGGCTGCCCTGCGCTCAGCCCAGGGAGGCTGCGTCTAGCTCCAGCTGTGCTGGAGCAAGCTTCCCAGGCTGAACGCAGGATCACAAATGTCCATCTGATGGACTGTATACGACTAGCAATCTCAGACTACAACCCAGACTTCAAGACACTGGCAGATACTGTTCAGTCACAGGTGTCACACTGAGACTTTGTTATTGGAAGAAAAAATATATAATTTTCAATACTTGATTTTAGATTTACAAAATAGCAGAGAACAAAATGTATAATTGTAAATGCTTCATTTGACATTTAAATAGCATGAATTAAAAACAGACCATTTATTTCATAACTATAAACATGTGATTTTAATTTTATATATTGCATAATTTAAAAATAAACTGTTTAACAGAGTGTATAAGGGCTGGGGATAGCAAGTGATGGACAGGAGAATAGAGAGGACGGGGCTTCCAGGAAGGGGCGGGGCTTCCAGGAAGGGGCGGGGCGGTAGATCTTCGCCTGTTCTGAGACTTAAAAAGTGATCTTGGGTGTAAAAAGGTTTCAGACCACTGCTCTAAGAGAAGACAGAACTTGAAAGTGAGAGGACTTTAAGCAGCATAGCAATCTTTCAGGCATGGTTATCTGTCCAGATCATTCACTGTACAGCCCAGGGACCATCTTTACTTTTTCATATGACCAGTAAAGATTTCCTCCCCTATGTTCCTCTCCCTCCTTCCAAATTACCAATGCCATGAGCTGGGCACAATAAACAAAGCCAACTGGAAGCTACATGGATAATTTATTAATTTGGAGGAAGCAGCTGCATCTTCTCAGCCCAACCAGTCCTCACCAAATTATTAAAGGCTTTTATGGAACCATATATGCAGACATAATTCAATCATTTTTAAAATGGCACTGAATACAATGAAAGACTTCCATTGACTTCAGTAGGCATTGGATCAAGTCCTGTAAGGATGAACAAGAATATTTTTCAGTGTCCATGTATTACATAACAACCTTAATATATTGTCATAATTACTAAGGTTATCCTTCTCATTTGCCTATTGTGTAAATATCTGAACACCCCATGGGGTTCAGATGTCTTGGCCTGTATCATGTTCATTGTTCATTTCAATCCAATTATTTCTTACTTGCTTTATCTATACTTATAATCTGCCGAGATCTCTCACTTTACATATCCTTTGAACTTTTCAAATGCCTCCTTATTATCTTTCCTTAACCACGTCCTTGTCTCTGCTATTCTTTTTTTATGATATCCACATTTTTATTGGGATGAATATAGTTGGTATCCATCCTCTGTATCTGCCAATTAAATACAGAACTTCCTACTTTTTATTTTTTTTGGTAATGGTAGATTTTCTGCACTGCTGTTGATATCATTTTACGGCCTTCAAATTATTCCATATATTAGACGCTCCAAACCAGCCTTTAAAAAAAGTCACATTAACTTCTGAGATTCTATTTCGACTTGTACCCTGAGGAATATTTCATATCTGAATATATTATGATCACTACAGTAGACCCTAGATGTTTGACTATTTCTGTCGTACATGTCATACTTGGCTCATTTTCAGGGACTAAGTCCAGAATAGCTTCTGATTGCACTGGTTGTTAAGTGAATTCTGTACAAGAGTTGGGTAGGATTTGACCATTGCAAAAACATTCTTCCTTGATTCTCTGGTGATTGCCCACTCATTATCTAGGTGACTGAGGTTCCTTTTTAATCAATATCCCTTTCCTTTATTTGCCCGTTTCATCAGAAAAAAAAAAGAACACCGTGTTCTTTAGCTCTTCCTCATTCTGCTCGGGAGGTACATATGCCACTGATGACTTATATATTCAACTGCCACCATTTATTCTCATCTCAGCTGTTCTTCGCAGTGGCAGCCGAACTGCATATCTTAGATCATATGTGTCTTCAGGCATAATGCCTTCCCTCATCCGGGTTATTGTAATCAATCATTGCTCACTTGTGTACAGTGCATCTTTCGCTTGTTGTCTCTCAGCCTGTCAGTCACTTCTTATAATTGAATTGGCCATTAACTCAAAAGGACTGCCAGAGTTACCTGAGGGCTGGCAATCTTTGTATGCACATCCTTTCCATCTCTGCTGAATGGGACTTTGCTGATTGGGATCCATGCTAGAAGAACACGAGAACATAAGAACGGACAGACAGGATCAGACCAACGGTCCATCTAGCCCAGTATCCTGTCTGCTGACAGTGGCCAAAACTAGATGCCCCAGAGGGAGGGAACACAACAGGTAATCCTCACATGATCCCTCTCCTGCACCCCATTTACAGACAAACAGAAGCTAGGGACACCATTCCTACCCAGCCTGGCTAATAGCCATTGATGGACCTAACCTCCATGAATCTATCTAGCTCTTTTCTGAATCCTGTTAAAGTCCTAGTCTTCACCACATCCACATCATCTTCAGATAACACCATGACTTGTCCTTTGCCATCCTGATGTCTAAAATTCTTCATCTGGAGGACATCAACAGGGTATCACAACTGACTCCAGTTCTGTGATAGGATTTGACAGGATGTAAGGGTTCACCCACTGCAGAACTTGGCTTCCCATACTATAAGAACTAGGCGTCACCACATGAAATTAATAGGAAGCAGCTATAACACACACAAAAGGAAGTTTTTCTTCATGCAGTACACAGTCAACCTGTGGAACTCCTTGATGGAGGACGTTGTGAAGACCAGGACTTCAACAAGGTTCAAAAAATAACTAGAAAAATTCAAGGAGGATAAATCCATCAATACTTATTGGCCAGGATGGGTAGAATGGTGTCCCTAGCCTCTGTCAGAGGCTGGAAAAGGATGACAGGAGAGGGATCACTTGACGATTCCCTGATCTATTCACTCCCTCTGGGGCATCTGGCATTAGCCACGGTTGGAAGACAGGATGCTGAGCTAGATGGACCTTTGGTCTGACCCAGTATATCCATTCTTATGTTCTTATGTTTTAGCCCCTGCTCCTATATATGTATAGAAGATTACTCCCAAGCTGCATAAGGGCTTTGCTGTACTCTGGGTCTTCAATTGATTCGCAGCTCTATGCATTGTTGTTTGATACAAAACTCTTGATGATGTATCGAGTAATGATTGTGCTTGGAGTGTACAAGACAAACAAAGACACTGTTTCCGCCCGGAGGAGTCCTCAACAAACAGAACAGACACAAAATACAAAGGGAGTAACAGAGCACCGTGTGGATGTAAATTCATCCCAGTCCAGGGAGCCCAATAAAGATTCCATTACTGTAACACCTCAAAGCTGGACTTAGCTCTTGTCTATAAACTGGAGATCGATGATCTTCCCAAGTTCAATTTAGTGTGTCTAGTAAGAACCTGCTAAATTGAATGCTAATGGTGCCCTCATCAACCCCAGTACTTCACAGGGTCGTGAGGAGTAAGGGAAGTTGATGGGAAGGGAAGTTTATGGGAGATATGTTTTTTTTCAGAGCTGGAGTCGACTTTCTCCCCCATTGTAGACCTGGCCTTCGATTGGACACATCTAGGCCATAGCCCTTTCATAGGTGAGTGTCTGGGTGAATGTCTCCCACCAATGGTGTTATTTATGATCACCATTATCATCCTTGTCATCTCTTAATGGTGAAAATACACCTCATGCCTCCCTGTCTTGTGCTCTAACTTCAAGACGACATTCCAGGCCAGTGGTCAGTAGGGTTAGATTGGCAGGGTTCAGCTGAAATTGGTAGAGCTTTGCTGATGTACCCCAGCTGAGCATCTGTCCATGCACATTAAGGCTTCTTTTGAAACAATTGACGAGGAGGGCAATGACAGAGCAGCGTGCGGGTAAATACCCATTCTCATCGTCCCCCATCCTCTCAGCATAATATTTATATTTATTATGATGATCCTCCCTACTCTGTGAGTCAAATGATTCAGCAGCAGGGATGCGCCACAGTTCCACCTGTGTACATTTACTCTATGGCTGCCCAGGGAACGCTGAGGAAAATAAAAGCTCACGTAAGACATTCTGTTCACTATGTGTCAAAAAGTAATTTGAATCCAAGAGTCACTAACTTAATTGATGGCGATGGCTCCATCCACAACCCACGAAAGAAATTGATGTTGTGCAAATTGCACATATATTGCTCTTGAATTTGTGAGCATATTCTTGTTTGCCTTGACAGCGTTCAAATTACCTCTCGGACAGCTCAACACATTACTTAAGATGTGTCTGCATGTGAATTTTAACTGCTAACAGGGGCAATAACAACCTTCCTGTGAAACTAATTCACATAACTTCAAGTTCATCTTCCTTCTCCTCTTGTTAATTCGTTGCACATACCCTGCATTGCTTTACATTCAGTGTTTTCTTCGGTGTGCCATTTCAGCAACACAGAATGCAAAAAAATCAGAGCCGGGCAGCATAAATGAAGCTGGCCACTGGTAGTTATTAAGGAAACCTTCGACAGTTCAGGATATTAGTTGGGATGGATAATGGAAAATTCAAACACTTAAACAAATATTTGAAAGTTATTGGGGCAGGAGGGGATCTGGTTCCAGCTACCTTGCATTAGTTTTAGTTACTATGAATTTTGTATTCATATTGTATAATGATAACACCCAAAAACTACAGCAAACAGGAAAACCCCGTTGTTCTAGATGATGTATAAACAGGTAGGCTACGTCTATACTGGCACCCTTTTCCGGAAATGCTTAAAACGGAACAGTTTTCCGTTATAAGTATTTCTGGAAAAAGCGCGTCTACATTGGTAGGATGCTCTTCCGGAAAAGCACTTTTTCTGGAAAAGCGTCCGTGGCCAATCTAGACGCGCTTTTCCGCAAAAAAGCCCCGATCGTCATTTTCGCGATCGGGGCTTTTTTGCAGAAAACACTACTATGCTGTCTACACTGGCCCTTTTCCGGAACAGTTTTCTGGAAAAAGGACTTTTGCTTGAACGGGAGCAGCATAGTATTTCCGGAAAAGCGGCTGATTTCTTACAGTAGATCGTCAGTGCTTTTCCGGAAATTCAAGGGGCCAGTGTAAACAGCTGGCAAGTTATTCCGGAAAAGCGGCTGATTTTCCGGAATAAATGGCCAGTGTAGACACAGCCGCTGGGTTTGTGTATGGAGAAGATCAACACTTCTGCAATCGATCTTCCAGGGTTTGAATTAGCCTGTCAAGTGAAGACTTACTGATTCAAATTGAGAGAGGACTCCTGTCGGCACCGATGGTCCTGTTTCTCATGAGGAGTAAGGGAAGTTGACCAAGCGTATGCTCCCACCAACCTCCCGCTGTGTGGATGGTGCCAAAACATGATTTAAGATACTTCCACTCCAGCTATGTAATTAATGTAGCTGGAATTGCATATCGTAAACCGACTTTCCCCTTTAATGTAGACCAGGCCTTAGTGTCAGATTTTGCCCTGGAGAAGTCACACACTAAATTAACAAAATAGACAAGGGATGAGTCAGGAAACAGAGGCATTGATACGTGAATACAGTGTGCATCCAGTGCCTTAGCTACTGGACTATTTGACCTAATCTGTTTATTGATCACTCCAACTCCTGTTACCAGTATTGTACATAAAAATAAGATCTCAAACTCTATCGGTTCCTAGAAATACCACCACAAAGCCTATGGGACTAGTAATAGAAATGCCATGTCTCCCAAAGACTTGAAACTTGCTTGCAAAAAGAACATGAAAGCCTCTGAATAATAGTGCCAACTAGTAATATCTGCCTTCCCTTTTTAAAAGTGCTTTGAGATCTTTACCATAGAAGCATGAAGATCGTGAGAATCATTAAAATGTCACCCCTTTTGTATGGTTAAAAGTCTCTTTCAAGGATCATGTTCTTTCAACCTAAATCCTTCTTTAAACTCTTTGGCTACGTCTACACTGGCATGATCTTGTGCAAGAACTCTTCCAGAAGAGAGCATCTACGCTGGCATGTGCCTTTGCGCAAGAGATGTGCTTTTGCTTAAAAGCATCCATGCCAGTGTAGACGCTCTCTTGCACAAGAAAGCTCCGATGGCCATTTTAACCATAGGGCTTTCTTGCACAAGACATTCATGTTGCCTGTCTACACTGGCCTCTTGCGCAAGGACAGCTGTGCAAGAGGTCTTATTCCCGAGAGGGAGCATCAGAGTTCTTGCGAAAGAAGCTCTGATTTCATACATTAGAACACCAGTGTACTTGTGCAAGAACTCGCGGCCAGTGTAGACAGGCAGCAAGTTTTTTCGCAAAAGCAATCACTTTTGCGCAAGATCACGCCAATGTAGACACAGCCTCTGTGTTGGGATTGTGAACTCAAAGTAATGGGAAAAGAGACTATCCCTGATATATAAAAAACGCAAAGGGGTAGCAGTGTTAGTCTGTAACTTTAAAAACAATGAGTGGTTCTGTGGCATCTTGGGGCATGTCTACACTAGGAAATTATTTTGAAACAACTATATTCAAAATAATTACTCCCAAAATATCAATTTTGAAATAAGCTTACTCCCTGAGGAAAGCAGGAGTACAGATTTTGAAATAAACATCACATGATGTCAAAACAATGGGCTTGGTAGTGTGGACACTCCACTTATTATTTTGACATAAGGGAGGAATATTTTGAAATAATTCCCTAGTATAGACCTGGCCTTAGGGTACACCTACACAGCAGGACAAAAGTTGAATTAAGCTACATCAATTGCTTAACTGAAGTCAAAATAGCTTCCTTCAACTTCCCTTACTCTTCATGAAATGAAGGTTACAGGAGTTGGAGTAAGGAATCCTCCAGCTCGACATTATTTCGAAATAATGGCTTTCTGTGCAGGCACACAGTTTGTTATTTCAAAATAACATGGGCAGCCTTTTTAGTCTGCAGAAGAGAAGAGTGAGGGGGCATTTGATAGCAGCCTTCAAATCCCTGAAGGGAGGTTTCAAAGAGGATGGAGAGAGGTTGTTCTCAGTAGTGAAAGATGGCAGAACAAGGAGCAACGGTCTCAAGTTACAGTGAGAAGGTCTAGGTTGGATATTAGGAAAAACTATTTCACTAGGAGCATGGTGAAGCACTGGGATGGGATCCCTAGGGAGGTGATGGAATCTCCATCCTTAGAGATTTTGAAGTCCTGGCATGGTAAAGCCCTGGCTGGGTTGATTTAGTTGGGATTGGTCCTGCTTCGGGCAGGGGGTTGGACTTGATGACCTCCTGAGGTCTCTTCCAGCCCTAGGATTCGATGAACGTCAGTTATTCCAAAATAACATTTCTGTGTAGACATATACAATGATGAGTGATGACGTACACATAATAGCTGTGTCTACATTGGCACCCCTTTCCAGAAAAGGGATGCTAATGAGACCAATCGGAATTGCAAATCCGCGGGGGATTTAAATATCTTGGGGATAACTTTCAAGTAGGAATAAGAAATCCTCCGGAAAAGGGCTTATTTTCCAGAGAATCGCGTCTAGACTGGCGCTTTTCTCCGGCTTATCCCCAAGCCGGAAAAAAGCGGCAGCCATGTAAATGCAAATGCCATGGGGGATATTTAAATCCACCGCGGATTTGCAATTCCGACTGGTCTCATTAGCATCCCTTTTCCAGAAAGGGGTGCCAATGTAGACACAGCCAATGAGTGGTCCTGTGGCATCTTAGAGACGAACCAAAAGTGGGTTTTGCTCACAAAAGCTCGTGATTCTATATATTTTTGTTAGTCTGCAAGTTGCCACAGGACCACTCATTATCCCTGATGTGTTACTTTACATATATATATTTTAGTTCATAGACATTTGTTAATTTGCCATTTATTTTTATTGTTGCTCTGTATTGACTGTAATCTTCCCCTGAATCCAACCAACACAAAACCTTTTAAAAATAATGCCTTTCTTTCCCCCATCAAAATTATAAGAACATAAAAACATAAGCACGGCCATACTGGGTCAGACCAAAGGTCCATCTATCCCAGTACCCTGTCTTCTGACAGTGGCCAATACCAGATGCCCCAGAGGGAGGGAACACAACAGGTAATCACGTGATCCCTCTCCTGTCACCCATTTACAGACAAACAGAGGCTAAGGATACCGTTTCTACTGATCCTAGATAATAGCCATTGATCCTGACCTCCATTAATCTATCTAGCTCTTTTTTGAACTCTGTTAAAGTCCTAGTCTTCACCACATCCTTTGGCAAGGAGTTCCACAAGTTGACTGTGCGCTGAGTGAAGAAAAATTTCATTTTGTTTGTTTTAATCCTGCTGCCTATTGATTTCATTTGTTAACCTGTAGTACAGTACTTATATTGTAGGAATTAGTAAATAATTTTTCCTTATTCACTTTTTCCATACCAGACATGATTTTACAGACTTGTATCATCTCCTCCTCTCTCTTCATATGGGACCTAATCATTTTTGTTGCCCTTTTCTGAACCTTTTTCAGTGCCAGTTATTGTAATGTTACCTGCATACGTACCACCTTCAGCCCCCCAAAAATGCAAAAACAAATCACAACAAAACAAAGCAAGAACAAAAATACAGCCTGCCATGCATGTAAATGAAACATGATGGCCCCCCCACCCCAAAAAAAACCCACCCATATAATGAATTATGAGCCATTCCGGAAAAAAATCAAAATGTGTGTTTAGGGCACTAATATTTTTGTTTTTACATCTTGAGTTCCTACAACTCTCCATCTGCCGGCAAACCTCACCAGAATTCACCATGGAGTAACATATGTAAAGCCCCTAGAGGCTGTGGAGGTCCATTAAGATGCCATTAACGACTGTTTTACATGTCTGAGCTCTCTGCCTCAGAGATGGGATGCCTCTGTAAAGATGTGACTGTCAGGCTATTTCCATCCAGATGTCACAGCATGTATCTGTATTTTTTATGGTATTTAATAATATCTTCTGGCTGGGCAGAATACTCTTTGAATGCAGTGTGCCATTTGCAGAGGAAAATAGAAACTGACATATGAATATGCATCATTTTAAGGGAGCACAACTTTTAAAAAAGTGTTTTTCTTGGGAGGAAAGAAAATGATACCTCTCTGGAGCTTGTGAAATAATATTTTGATAGCCTTCAGTTAAGTCCTGGTGCCATGCCAGTGGGACTATTCAGTAGCTTAAAAGCTTCAGGGGGTAGCCAAGTTTGTCTGTACAGGATAAAGTAAAAAACAAACAAACAAATGGTCTGGTAGCACTTTGTAGACTAACAAAACATGTAGATGGTATCGTGAGCTTTCGTGGGCACAGCCCACTTCTTCAGATGACTGGAGTTTTGAGTTTAGGATGCACAGACCCAAAAGAAATAGGGGAGCAGGAGGGAGCGTGAAACAAGGAGCAGAGGGTATGGAAATATCAAATGGAAAAACAGGGAGGAAGAACTGGGAATCAGTAAACACATGAAGAGTGGATAGTTAAAATGAAGCAGATAAGAATCAAAGGTAATAACAGAAATCTACCCAAAGAGCACGTTAGCACCTTCATTGAATGTTAGGTTGATAGTGTCTTAACCATCCTTTAAAGTTAAAGATGTCTTCAAGTTCATTGTTGGATCATAGCCTCAGTGAAATTGTACAATAAAAAATGTACCAGAGGCAAAGAGCCCTACGAAGATACCATCGGCCAATGCTCAGAGGGAGTAGATTATTTTCAGACTGGGCTTCACAGAGCCTAATCTTTATTCTTGGCTCGGATGTCTTGCTATGGGCCTGACTGTGGTCTTTTTTTACCCACACATGGGGGTGCATGAAATCCCGCATAGTCCCTTGAGTGAAAGCCGGCACCTTCTATGCTACGTTTTCAAAAATCTTGAGTCTGCACCCTCCCCCCACTCATTACATTGGCTTATGAAACATTTTTTATAAAATACATTTTAATGTGGTGTCTTTGTCTCTTTTTAAAAGTTTTTAGGGGCCACCGGGATCATGATTTCAAGCTTTTGTCTGTTGATGCGAGGGCCAGAAACCTTCTTTCCCATCTGTGAAAGCGAAGGTTCTCATAGCACTACCCTCCAAAAGGGCTTTAAGCAGGACAATAGCTACTGTGAGAGGTGTGCCAAAATTGTGAGACTCAGCAGAACTCTGAAAACCTGGCCCTGAGGTAATCAATGAGAGTTTTGTCAGTGATGCTACTCTAGGAGCGTAAGTCCTCACTAAACCAAGTGAGGTTTGAAGAATCCAGCCCTGCATGGCCCCAAAGGGAATTGCCTCACACTGCCTTTGATTCTGTAAAGCCTGGGGCAATTTACAACCTCTCTGTGCCTCAGTTTACTCATTGGCAGACTGACGATCATGGCGAATACCATGACTTGTAAAGCGTGTTGCGATCGAGGGAGGAATAGCATGGCATACGGACACAGATCACAGCCCCCTAGAACTGTATAGTTATCTACACCACACACAGCATGGCCACTCTGATGGGGACAGTAGAGAGGTAGAAAGGAGATCTTCCGGCTCCAGAAACACAGGTCCCTAATACAGAAACTAAAGGGAAACCATTACTGGTACAGAGTCTATGGCATGCAGATAAGCAGTTCTCATGCCATCCAGTAAGGGGCTGTGTCATGCATATAGATTAGCCAGTTCACTA
The DNA here is from genome assembly GCF_052426305.1 of Pelodiscus sinensis. Classification (NCBI taxonomy): domain Eukaryota; kingdom Metazoa; phylum Chordata; order Testudines; family Trionychidae; genus Pelodiscus; species Pelodiscus sinensis. The sequence continues at coordinate 124,677,360 of NC_143057.1, forward strand.
TGGTAATATATATTAAATACAGGTCAGCTCTCCCTGGTCTGACACCCTAGTGACTCCCAAATGAGGGAGTTTGCCAGACCAGGGGAGATCAGTTCCATCCCTCTGCTAACTAACTCTGGAATCTCCTTAGGTCTGTCAGCAAAGGGCTTCCCACCCACCAGCAGGGCTCCCAGCTCTGCAATTTTGGGACTGCTAGGGCCCTGCTGGCACTGAGGCTGCTGGAGCTCCAGTGCCGGTAGGGCTGTAACTACCCACACAGCCCCAGCCTGCCAGGTGCCAGCAGGGCTGTGATCCCCTGGGGCCTGTGGGGCTGCCCCACTATACCTGACACTAGAGCCCATGACCCTGTCCTTCCCAGGCCAGCGCCCTATCCCCAAGGCCACTCAGGAACCTGCCCTACCACCTTACCATCAGGGCACCCCTTATCCCTCCAGCCCCAGGGCTGATTGGTTTTGGCCAACCCGGCCTGGGACTAGAACCCACGACCCTGTCCACAGCTGCAGGAATCCGACAGTCTGTGACTGGCAGTGCTGCCTCAGCCCTGAGGTGCCAGGATAGGCAGGGCTGCTTGTGCACTAGGACTCTGCCACTCTGGAGGTCCTGGCCACTGGGTTCCTAGGGCTCTCTGGTCCAGATGCTCTCTGGTCCAGCACTATCCATGGTCCTGCCAGACCACAGATGTTGCGGATCCGAGATTCCAGGATGAGAGAGGTTCAACCTGCGTATTGTATATTAAAACCTCTTTGCTCCAAGCCCTCCAGCTGATATCTCTATATTGATTCCCTGAGACATTCGGCTACCGGCAGACAGGCGAGAGAAATCTTCTTCTTTCCTTTAATGAAGCCAAATGTGAATGGAGCCATCAAGTACACATGCAGCCATATTAGCTTCCTCCCAAAATGAGGTGCACAGCCATCGAAAAGTGCCCATCACACAGTATGAATATGCAAGGAGCCATTACAAGAGCCATCCTCCCAAACGTGGCAGCGAAGCTGCGGAGGTCTGACAAAGATGATTTCAGGCCATCTGCCACCTGCTTCTGAAGGATAATGGCTCGCTGGTGCGCACGAGGCTTGTTCGAAATGTTACCAGCCTGTCTTCTTGCTTAAATTATGGGGCTAAAATGAGCCTGTCTTTCTTTTATTTCAATTTACACCAGATGTAGCATCTTGGATTCTGGCTTTGTGCTTTGCAAATGAAAGTGTGGCAAATAGAAAGGAATAGTAATGGCAAAGGCAGCTCAGACAACAGAGAGCCAGCCACCCCCCGGATATGAGACTTTATCTAAATCTCACACTGCAGTAGATTGTTATCGGTTTGTAGGGTAGCCAATAGAGTAGGATATGCCACCACGTTTTGCCAGTGTGTTAGCCCAGCTTCTAAGGATGCTGATATTTCATGTCTGGTGCTATTTTTCCTCCTCCATAAGAACAAACATGCTACCGATTAATTCAAGCCTTAAATTTAATTTCTTTCACAGTAAGTGTTCCGTCACTCTATGGCCTACATGCTATTGATTTCCTTTCCACCAACCAGAATAGCTTTATTTGATTTTTCTCCTTGTTTTCTTTCCTAGTTTCAAATAGGACAGCCTACAGTGCCTTCCTTAGGAACATTTTTCTACCACACGTCTGTAAAAGGAGACATTGGGATTACTTCACCCCTCTGACTTCAGTAGAGTTAGTGAGGGTGGAGGGAGGGGGACAATCTACACTAGAAGCATTTGCCTATAGGATTATGTCAATTATCTATATCTATATCTATAGATATAGATATATATGAATAATACCATTTCTGTATGTATAAATCCTTAGGCTGTGTCTAGACTGGCATGATTTTGCACAAATACTTTTAACGGAAAAGTTTTTCTGTTAAAAGTATTTGTGCAAGAAAGTGTCTATACTGGCATGTGCCTTTGTTCAAAAGATTTGCTTTTGCACAAAAGCATCCGTGGCAGTGTAGATGCTCTCTTGCGCAAGAAAGCTCCGATGGCCATTTTAGCCATCGGGCTTTCTTGCGCAAGAAATTAACCTGGCTGTCTACACTGGCCCTCTAGCACAAGAATACTTGCACAAGCGGGCTTATCGCTGAGCGGGAGCATCGGAGTATTTGCACAAGAACCACTGATTTTGTACAGTACAAACTCAGTGTTCTTGCGCAAATACTCGCGGCCAGTGTAGACAGGTGGCAAGATTTTGCACAAAAGCAGCTGCTTTTGCGCAAAATCTTGCCAGTCTAGACGCACCCTTAGTGTAGATGCAGTTAATTGGTTTCTCTTCCACAACCCATCCAAAGTGTTCCAGTTTGAAATCTGAAACATCCTTCAGATGAAAAAGGAAAATGCATCACGAGAGGAGGAACAAACCAAACCACTGGGTGTCTGAAAAAGCTTGAACGAGAACTTCTAGATTGAGAAGTGGGTTAGCAACATTCAAATGCCTGATGACAGGTTTCAGAGGTAGCTGTCTCAGACGGTTTCAGCAAAAACAACACAAACAGTGCCTCCTGCATCTGCCAAAATGAGCTACAACTCATAAAAGCTTATGCCATGGTAGAATTATTAGCATTCGTGGTGCCCCTGCACTCCTTGTTGCAAATACATGATGTGGCAGAGATTATGGACACATGATATGTGCAGGGGTCTGTATGGACTAGGAGTTGTGGTCAGACTCTGGGGAACTTACAAGAGTTACCTGCCACTGGGGACTGGGGGGAAGGTATTTATTGTCAATCCCTAGGCCATTAATAGCTCTGGAGAAGCCTCACCCATGGTGGCAGGAGGAGTTGTATAGACTAGTTTGAATTGTTAAGAAAAGCCAGTCAAATCAAACAAAAATGTGACCAAAGCAACCACTCTAAAATTGGGAGAGAGTTGACATCCACTCAGTCCAAGACTGTACATGAAACTATGATTAAAAAAAAAAAAGACCGCCCCTACCAGAAAGGTGTGAAGTAGTTTGTTCCTATCAGGGTCTCCATGGTGAAGATGTATTCATGGTAAGCCAAGGCCTTCACGTAGACTCACAGACTCATAGAGGTGGAAAAGACCTCAAGAGGTCATCGAGTCCAAAAAAGTAGGATCAATCACAACTAAATCATCCCAACCAGGGCTTTGTCAAACTGGAACCTAAAAACCTGCAGGGATGGAGAGTCCACCACCTCCCTAGGTAATCCATTGCAGTGCTTCACCATCCTCCTATTAAAATAGTTTCCCCTAATATCCCACCTAGACTTCCCCCATTGAAACTTGAGACCATTGCTCCTTGTCCTGCCATCTGTAACCTCTGAAACCAGCTTCTCTCCTTCCTTTTTGGGAGTCCCCTTCACCAAAAAACAAGCACTGAAAGGAGTTAGGTTGGAAGGGACTTAGTCACGTGGACAGAACAGGGGATCATAAAATTTGTTGAAAAATTTTGCTCAATATTCTCTCTCCTAATGAAACCAAGTGTGCATAAGTTCTGGGAGTTCTGCCTGTGTAAAGACCAAGCAATTCTGACTAGGACTTTTCAGCTTGGAAAAAAGAGATGAAAAAAGGAGGATATGCTAGAATTGCTGGGTGCAGAGAAAGTAAATAATGGTGTATTATTTACTCCTTCTCATAACACAAGAATTGGGGGGGGAGGGAGAGAGAGTACGAAATGAAATTAAAAAATAGCAGGTTTAAACAAAGCAAAAGGGATCTTGGACCTGATCATTTGTCTGAACCAGTATGGTCACTCTATGTTCTTATGTTAACACTTTTATTTTCTCTGTATAATTTTCTAACTAATCATCAGCACTCAAAGGGTACGTCTACATTGCATCCCTAGTTCGAACTAGGGATGCAAATGGAGATGACCAAAATAGTTAATGAAGCGGGGATTTAAATATCCCGCACTCCATTAACATGATCTTGCCGGCGCGCTAGTTTGAATCACGGCTGATTCGAACCAGGAAGTACGCGCCGGGACGCGTTAGTTCAGACTAAAGCCCTTAGTCCGAACTAATGTTACTCCTCAAAAAATGAGGACTAACATTAGTTCAGACTAAGGGCTTTAGTCCGAACTAACGCGTCCTGGTGCACACTTCCTGGTTCGAGTCACCCATGATTAGAACTAGCGCGCCGGCGAGATCATGTTAATGGAGCGTAGGATATTTAAATCCCCGCTTCATTAACTACTTCGGTCGTCTCCATTTGCATCCCTAGTTCGAACTAGGGATGCAGTGTAGACGTACCCAAAAACAGATAACTAATTTGTCCAAGATCACTCAAGTTATGCCTACACTACAGAGTTTAGTTGGAAAAACGGCTGTTTTTCCAACAAAACCTGAGTAACAGCCACACTGCAGTTGCATTCTTCTGAAAGTAAATCAAAAGAAGAGAAGGTTTTATCCGGCATTGGTAAACGTCTTTCTATGAGGAAGATGCCTTTTTCCAAAAGAGCTCTTTCGCAAAAAGGCGTGTGTGGACAGGAAAGAGGGAGTTCTTTTGAAAGAAGAGGAAAGAGGAAGAAGCACAGCTACTCTGGTGGCCACTCCATCCACAGTAATCACAGCTGAAATGTGAGATAGTGTCCATTCAGGGTGTGTCTAAACTACATGGCTCCGTCGATGGAGCCATGTGGATTAGTCTGATTGGCAGAGGGAAATGAAGCCACAATTTAAATAATTGCAGCTTCATTTAAATTTAAATGGTTGCCACACTGAGCTGACAAAAAGCTGATCAGCTGTTTGTCAGCTCAGCGCGCTAGTCTGGACGCTCCCGCGCCAACCTGAAAGCCCTTTATCGACCTCCCCGTTATGCCTCGTAGGATGAGGTTTACCGGTGAGGTCAATAAAGGGCTTCATGTCGACAGGGGAGCGTCCAGACTGCCCCAATCTGCCGACAAACAGCTGATCGGCAGAGCGGGGCAGCCATTTAAATTTAAATGAAACCACGATTATTTAAATCGTGGCTTCATTTCCCTTTGCCGAACAAACAAATCTACATGGCTCCGTCGACGGAGCCATGTAGTCTAAACGTACCCTCAGTGCAGATGCTGTCTTTCGAAAAAGCAGATCGCTTTGTCAATGTGCTTTTGTGTGTGGACGTGCTTTTTTGGAAGAAGTTGTTTCACAAGATCCCTTCTGATAAAAGGTTCTTCTGAAAGAAGCCTGCAGTCTAGACATAGAACTGGGAACCCAGAACTTCTAACTCTTAACCTCAGCTCTCGCCTCTGAGGCTAAGTTTAACTCCTTACCCAACAACTCTCTTTCCATTTAAGCCCACATCACCCCTCTATTTTAAAACAATTTCAATTATTTGGGCAATACCGAGAAAATGAAAACATCAGTATTTAGTATCCAACAAAACTACCCTAAAGAGCAACTATAGTACCAGAAAATATCGGACATTGAAGATCTTATAACAATATAATAAAGGTAGATGCAAAACGCAGAATGGGTGAAAAAATGAAAAGTTTTCTCTTTTTTTCCTAAAAGAACTAGAAAAGGCATGTAAAGCACTGCAGAAAATAACAGTATAATTTTGTCATATGCACTGTATACAGAGCCTACCCATTAACATAGCAGAGTTCATGGACTCTAATAAAGAGAAAATTACCCTATATTTCACTGCTGTTTTCTCAGAGTTCCTTCTCATGTTTACAATCAGTTGGTAGCTATTGAACTTCCGATGTTTCCCACACCCCCTCTGCCTAGCAGCCTGCATATCATTGTGCTATGGCAAGTGAATTTAAAGTAAAAGGCATTTCTCTTAAATGCTTGCAATTTTCTGGCTCCCCAGCCCCTAGAAAATATCTCATTTTGTTCGACTAACATCTACAACATTTTTCTGTTCAGCTATTTTGTATTATTTATTTTCCTTTCCAAGGTTAGGTTTTCCAGACCAGCTTTTTGAGTGGATTTCACTGTAGAGATAGTTTACCCAGCTGTATACAAATGAAATCCTCTGGAAGTTCAAAGAGGCTCTTAAGTAAGAGAGATGTGACATTTTCTTCCATGGCCACCACCAAAGCCTTACAAATCTCATAAGCTCAAGATAGATCCAGGGTCTAACCATCACATAAAAATCCCATCTCTTAGGGAAAATAGATACTCATTGGCTCACTCACCCAGAATAACAATTCTAAAGGAAACCTCCAACTTTCCATAAGAATAGAAGTTAGCAAGGATTTGTGTATTGCACTCTGTATCCCTCCATTGGTATTTCAACAGCAGTTCATATCAACAATGACAATAGTTATATCAACAATGATATGATTAAGTTCACAGGCTCCATCATCAGCTGAAGAGCAGCAGATCCAACATTACAGCACATAGTAAGTCATTTGCAGGAGGCAAAGGTTGGCCTTGAAATGAACAGGGGAGGGCTGGATAGGTGACCTAATTCAGGAGTGGGGAACCTACAGACTGGGGGCCAGATTTGGCCCCCGGCATCCCTGGTCTGGCCTCCAAGACTTAGGTCTCCAGCCCCTTAGCTCCCCTTCCTCTCAGACCCCCTTACTCCACTCCTGCATCCTAACACCCTCCAAACCTACCAATCCCCAACTGACACGTGCACCCTTATTCCTGCACAGACCCCACACTCTAAGTCCCCCTCCTGGCAGCTCCTCCCACACACTGAACTCATTATTTTTGGCCCTATCCCAGAGTGTAGAGGAGGGGGAAAGGCAAAATTTACTAGCTGGAGCCCCTAGGATCTGGTACGTGAGAGGAATTTTTTTTCTTCTCACTTTTTTCTTGTGAAGCTCCTGGCTGATTGTTCTGTAGGCCAGCAGCTGCTGACCCAAAAAAAGGTTCCTCACTCAGGGAACTTAATTAATAAAGGCTTCCTTCTCGCAGATCACTCTTCATCCACAGCCTAAGAACGTTAAGTGATTGAGACTTTCTAGTGGGGTGGGGAAAACTCATCAGTTCTCACAAAACTATGAAAGGGAATGAATGTTACGAGTCGGAGGAAAAAAACCCAAATACCTTCTGCCACTGAACTTGACGGCCTCAAGACAGAATTGCCTCAGGATCTAAAGACAATCCTTGAAAATGGGTCACTAAATTATGGCTCCATCTTCAGGGCAATCCTCACCCACTGCTGGTGGAGTAGTGAAGAGAAAGTGTCTCAGGCTATGTCCACACAGCAACATTATTTCAGAATAATGTCCGTTATTCCAAAATAACCTAGTGCGTGTCTACAGAGCAAGAGTCTGTTATTTTGAAATAACGTGCAGTGAAGTCACTGGTTTCATTCACTGAGTCCCTGGATACTGTCTGCTGGAATACAGGGACATAGAGCGCAGTTTTGATTCAGCTTGAGATTTGCCTGTCAGGGGAAGCATTTTTTCAGTGGGAGCCCACCCCTAAAGGTCCTTTCATAGAACCGTAGATCTGGAAGAGACCTCAGGAGGTCATCAAGTCCAGCCCCCTGCCCAAGGCAGGACCAATCCCAACTAAATCAACCCAGCCAGGGCTTTGTCAAGTCGAGACTTAAAAACCTCTAGGGATGGAGATTCCATCACCTCCCTAGGTAACCCATTCCAGTGCTTCCCCGCCCCCCTAGGGAAATAGTTTTTCCTAATATCCAACCTAGACCTTTCCATGAGAGAGCTCACATGTGTGGTGTTCTACAGCAACTAGGCAATTTCCTTCCCACCCCATCTGAAGCTATTAGGGGGGGAAACAAAGTCCCCCCCCCTCCATATTTAAGCTTTTCCCTAACCAATTTAAGGCTATGTCTAGCCTCCAAGCCTCTTCAAAAGAGGCTTTTTCAAAAGATACTCTTGAAAAAGCCTCTTTTGAAAAAGAGCATCTAAGCTACAACCAGTACTTTCAAAAAAGCAAGCCGCTTTCTCTTCAAAAGAGAGCACCCAGGCAGTCTGGATGCTCTCTTTCAAAAAAGCACAGTTTGCATTACATAGCGCCTTTTTTCGAAAGAGCACTTTCGAAAAAAGGTATTATTCCTTGAAAAATGAGGTTTTCCACAGTTGAAAAAAGTGCCGCATTCTTTCGATTTAATGTTGACAGAATGCGGCAGCAGTCTAGATCCAGGGGAAGTTTTTTAGAAAAAAAAGCCTTTTTTTAAAAAAAAACCCTGTAGTCTAGACACACCCTCACTTCTGACTCGTGGATATGTACTTTAATGTGAAACAATATACATGAATTTCTCTATACATGAATTTCTCTCTCCCCTTCTTCAGTGTGTACTTGTCTGTCCTTGGACAGTAAGGTCTTCTGAGCAAAGTGATTGTCTGTATTCTCTTATCTGTCTGGGGAATACCTAATATACTGCGGGCATTGAATATAATATTAGCAATACCGTTTTTGAGCTCTAGACATTGGCAAAAAAAATCTAGGTAATTAAGCATGCTTTGAACATTCTTTCCCCAGCTGTTTTGTCTGGTTACAGAAAAAAACACCTTAGGTAAAATATTAGTCTCACCTAATTCAATGACTTGAGGTTCATGGCTTGCATTAGAGCTACACAGCTTCAGCTGGTATAAAATCAGAGTAACTCCCTTGACTTGAAATCAGTGGAGCTATACCAGCTCACACAGCCTCTTGCCCAGTGTATGATCCAATGCAGCTCCGCACCACTCCTCCCCAGAGCTAAAGGGGAGGAGGTTCTTCACAGCTTGTGTGCAGGGAATCTTCATTCCCACCCATGAAGATGGTAACATTGCCACCCATTCCTGGGAAGGATAGGCACTGTGTTGTCTTCCTTGTAAATGCTACTTCTTTGGGCCCATTGGAAAGGAGGGATGGAGAAGAATCATAGAATTATGGAACTGGAAGGGACTTGGAGAGGTCATTCAGTCCACTCCCCTGCCCTCATGGTAGGACCAAGCACCATCTAGATCGGGGTGGCCAACCTGTGCCTGCAGAGCCACATGCGGCTCTTCAGAAGTTAATATAAGGCTCCTTACATAGGTACCAAATCCAAGGCTGGAGCTACAGGTGCCAATTTTCCACTGGACCAGAGGCTGCTCGCTGTTCAACACCCAGCTCTGTCCTAGGCGCTGTCCCCCTCCACTCTTTTCCTGTCACTTCCTACCCTCTCCACTGAGCCTGTCACACCCATGCTTCTCCCGTCCAGCGTCTCCCACTGAGAAACAGCTGATCACAGTGGACAGAAAGAAGAGTAGAAGGAGGCACTGACCGGTGGGACTGCCAGTGGGCAGGATTTGCTCAGAGCGATGGTGGGGAAATCATATGAACTGGTGACATAGAACTGTTGCTCTTTGGCAATGTGCATTGGTCAATTCTGGCTCCTTCTCAAGTTTAGGTTGGCCAACCCTGATCTAGATCATCCCTAGATCATCTGTCCAACCTGCTCTTAAATATCTCCAGAGATGGAGATTCCACAACCTCCCTAAGTAAATTTATTCCAGTGTTTAACCATCCTGACAGTTAGGAAGTTTTTCCTAATCTCCAAACTAAACCTCCCTTGCTGCACTTTAAGCCCATTGCTTCTTGTCCTATCATCAGAGGCCAAGAACAATTTTTCTCCCTTCTCCTCCTAACACCTTTTAGGTTCTTGGAAACTTCTATCATGTTCCCTCTCAGTCTTCTCTTTTCTAAACTAAACAAGCCCAGTCCTTTCGGTCTTCTCTCATAGCTCATGTTTTCTAGACCATTAGTCATTCTTGTTGCTCTTTTCTGGACCTTCTCCAATTTCTTCCCATCTTTCTTGAAATATGGTGCCCAGAACTGAACACAAAACTCCCACTGAGGCCTAATCACTGCAGAGTACAGCAGAATGACTTCTCGTGTCTTGCTTACAACACTCCTGTTTGTGCATCCCAGAATCATGTTTGCTTTTTTTGCAACAGTGTCACACTGTTGACTCATGTTTAACTTGTGGTCCACTATGATCCATAAATCCCTTTCAGCAGTACTGCTTCCTAGACAATCACTTCCCATTCAGTATGTGTGAAGCTGATTGTTCCTTCCTAAGTGGAACACTTTGCATTTTTCCTTATTAAACTTCATCCTGTTTACTTAAGACCATTTCTCCAGTTTGTCTAGATCATTTTGAATTTTGACCCTATCCCACAAAGCAGTTGCAACCCCTCCCAGCTTGATATCAGCTGCAAACATAGGGTATGTCTACACTACCACGCTAGTTCGAACTAGGGTGGTAATGTAGGAAACCGGAGTTGCAAATGAAGCCCGGGATTTGAATTTCCCAGGCTTCATTTGCATCTTGCCGGGCGCTGCCATTTTTAAATGTCGGCTAGTGCGGACTCCGTGCCACGCGGCTACACGCGGCACGGACTAGCTAGTTCGGACTAGGATTCCTATTCCAAACTACCGTTACTCCTCGTGAAATATGAAGCCTAGTCCGAACTACCTAGTCCGTGCTGCGTGTAGCTGCGTGGCATGGAGTCTGCACTAGCGGACATTTAAAAATGGCGGTGCCCGGCAAGATGCAAATGAAGCCCAGGAAATTCAAATCCCGGGCTTCATTTGCAACTCCGGTTGCCTACATTACCACCCTACTTTGAACTAGGGTGGTAGTGTAGACATACCCTTAGTAAGCTTACTTTCTATGCCATCATCTAAATCACTGATGAAGATATTGAACAGAACTGGTCCCTAAACAGACCCCTGTGGAGTCCACCTGTTATGCCTTTCCAGTATGATTGTGAACCATTAATAACTTCTTTCTGAGAATGGTCATCCAGCCAATTATGCTGGATAAGTAAGTCATGGGATTTAAGCAAACAGATGGAGAATTTTGTACTTAGGGACTTCAGAGGCCAAGTACTTAAGCAGAGATATAAGGGTTCTAGAGCAAATGGACTCCAAAATGATCTGAGAATAATGAAATCACTTTGACCCAAGAGATACCATGTAAGATTCAGTACCACTATCACAATCCTTTACTTTGAAGAAATGCAGAAGTATCAAGAATATACCTATTTCTTACCATTGGAAGCACAAAAAAGCCTATTATTTATTTTGTGTTGAGTCTCAAAAGGACCTCAAGTTTAGAAATATTCTGTATTCCCTTTTCATCTTCTCCACTTGTCTTCACCAATGAAGGTCTCATTTGCCTAGACCTTCTCATGCAATTTTACCTTGCTATCCTCTCCTAGCGAAATCTCCAAAAGACTTCCATATCATAAAGACCCACTTTCTGCTGGGGCTGATCAAAACTAATCTTTTATCTAGGGAAACACTGATAAACTGATGTTAGATGTACAAATCTGGAGGCTCACTAGCTCCCAGAACTGGAGATAGGCTTCTGTTCTGAAAATCTTGGTATCAATTTTTTGCCTAAGGTTTGCCTGCTAGGTCCTTAATCACTTATCTAACATCGTGTCCTGATCTTTAAAAGGGAAGGCAACATATATTTCTGGCATCTCAGAACTTTTGAAAAAACAAACATTTATTTAGATACAGATATATAGATTCAGGAGATTCGTTTTAGCCCACACCCTCCATTTGAAAAAGTTGTCTTTGGATCTTCGAAGGCACTGAACATCTACAAAGGGCTGATATCTGTAAGTGACTCAAATTTTCAGGCAGCACTGTCTTATTTAGAAGATCCATCTTCTCATTGTACAGCAGACCAGCATGAGAGGAACCTGATGCACAGGAATGTCCTTCATCCTGCCATGGAGGTCTATAATAGCACTGGTTGTCAGGAGCAAGCACTTGCCACTGCACCAGACCAGTCTCCAGGCAACCTAAAAGCACACTGAGACACAGCAGAGCTGTCTGACTGACCACTCTGCCTGCCTGGCCAAGGCACTCTGGGTATGTCTACACTACCCTCCTAGTTCAAACTAGGAGGGTAATGTAGGCATACAGCACTTGCAAATGAAGCCCAGGATTTGAATTTCCCAGGCTTCATTTGCATAAGCGGGGAGCCGCCATTTTTAAAACCCCGCTGGTTCGAACCCCGTGCAGCGCGGCTACACGGGGCTCGAACTAGGTAGTTCGAACTAGGTAGTTCGAACCTCGAGGTGTACCGGTAGTTCGGAATAGGAATCCTAGTTCGAACTACCTAGTTCGAGCCCCGTGTAGCCGCGCTGCATGGGGTTCGAACCAGCGGGGTTTTAAAAATGGCGGCTCCCCGCTTATGCAAATGAAGCCCGGGAAATTCAAATCCCGGGCTTCATTTGCAAGTGCGGTATGCCTACATTACCCCGCTAGTTCGAACTAGCGGGGTAGTGTAGACATACCCTCAGCTCTTACATCCATCAGCAACAATGGATCCTTAGCTGTTCAGAGCTTAGGGCTGCAGCTGCAAACACTCCTGTACTTGCCTTGTCCCCAAACTTGTTGCTTCTCCTATCCTTGTGTGCTTCAGCCTGTCTTGCCTACTGAATCCTGACTCCGGCTCTGACCACTCAACTCCAGCTTCCAACACTGACTCTATAACTCCAGCTCCTGAGTCCCCACTCCCATTCCCACCATGAGGCCTGGTTGCTGGTTCAGGACACTAGCTAGGCTACGTCTACCCTGGCATGATTTTCCAGAAATACTTTTCCATTAAAAGCATTTTCGGAAAAGAGCATCTAGATTGGCAGGATACTTTTCCGCAAAAGCACTTTTTGCGGAAAAGCGTCAGGGGCCAATCGAGACGCGCTTTTCCGCAAAAAAGCCCCGATCGCCATTTTCGCGATTGGGGCTTTTTTGCGGAAAAGAAATATCTGCTGTCTACACTGGCCCTTTTGCGCAAAAGTCTTTCGGAAAAAGACTTTTGCCCGAATGGGAGCAGCATAGTATTTCCGCAAAAGCACTGACAATCTTACATGAGATCGTCAGTGCTTTTGCGGAAATTCAAGCGGCCAGTGTAGACAGCTGGCAAGTTTTTCTGCAAAAGCAGATGATCTTGCGGAAAAAACTTGCCAGTCTAGACACAGCCTAGCAGTATTACCATAGTGCGAAGACGTCCAAGTCAGGATCAGGACCACTTTTTGCTGAGTGGAAGTCGAATCAGATCCTTAATACAACTGACTGTTCTCAGAAGCCTGATATCTCTAGTTTTCACCCATTTTTAGGCTGGTTCTATACTAAGCAGGAAAATCAACTTAAAACGCACAACTCCAGCTATGAGAATAGTATATCTGGAATCAACATACCATAAGTTGAATTTCTGAGGCATTCCCATTGTGGGAGATCAATGGGAGAAACTCTCCCATAGGCTTCCCTTACTCCTTGTGACCCTGTGGAGTACTGGGGTCAACAGGGGTGCCATCAGCAATTGATTTAGCAGGTCCTTACTAGACCCTCTAAATCAAACCCTGGAAGATCAATTTCTATGGTGTTGATCTCCAGGTAAGTGGAGACAAGGCCTTAGAATTGATCTAAATTTGATTATTTTGATGTCGGTAGCACAGCCATGCCCAAACCAGATAAGAAATAATCCTATCCCAAAGACCTGACAGTCTAAACAGACAATGGAATTATTGTTATCCCCATTTCACAGATGAGGAAGCTAATATATTAAAATACTTGCTCATGGCACAGAGGGAGTCTGTGGCAGAGTTAGGAGTTACACTCAGGTCTCAGTCCAGTTCATTAACAGCAGCAGACTTGAGTATAGCAAATCCAGGGAAGGTAATTTTGAACAGAAGATTGAGAGGAACTGTTGAAGCAAGCACACCCATTAATGTAGCAGTGGTTTTGCATATGTGAGAAGAGGGGAGCAGGGTCATTCTACACAGGCCTGAAAGAATAAAAACTGGAAAGTGACTCAGGAAATAACTCTGCAAAAAGATGGAAGCAATTAGCTTTTTCCTATTTTCTTTCTTTCCATTATTCCTCTAAACCGTATTGATCTTGTTTAAAATTGGGTAGATACAACATTTTTATTTTTTGCTCTATGATAACACTCAGCATCTCTTCAAGCTCTGATTGATCAGACTTTTGCTTTAATCATCCAATTAATACAGCTTCGGCAAAACTCATGGGAGATGTACCTAATGCTGAGAACAAAAAACCTTGCAGACAGCATTCTGCTTATGACCCTGTTGGAAGCTTTTTGATTATGCCTAACTACTATGATCAATACTTTAGGACTCCTTTAAGCATGCACCCAGGCTGAAATGTAAGTCATGAAGTATTTTTCCATAGGGTTTTATTTAAAACCAACTGTCCACATTTTCCTGTCAGTCACACACACATAGAACTGGAGTATAGCCTATTAATTGAGAGCAGAGGAGAATTTAGCCCAAAGTATGCAGGGGAAAAAGTTGATACTGTCTTGAAACATATAAATTATGGATTTACAGTGTTATAAGTGGAGTAATGTAACACAGAACACCTAGTCTTCAACATGATTGGACCAATACTTGATGGATTGCATTACATCTGTGGAAATGAAATCGTGTTCCGCTCTAAATAGAAACCATGGGTCAGATTCAGATTCTGCAATCAGGTACTTTCAGGGGTTGAAAATAAAAGGATAATGAGAAAAGTCCTCAGGTACATTAGAAAGGAAGTAACAACAGACATAATCTATAGGCAGTCCCCGGGTTACGTACAAGATAGGGACTGTAGGTTTGTTCTTAAGTTGAATCTGTATGTAAGTCGGAACTGGTGTCCAGATTCAGCCGCTGCTGAAACTGATCAGTTTCAACAGCGGCTGACTCTGGATGCCAGTTCTGACTTACATAGGGTATGTCTACACTACCCCGCTAGTTCGAACTAGCGGGGTAATGTATGCATACCGCACTTGCTAATGAAGCCCGGGATTTGAATTTCCCGGGCTTCATTAGCATAAGCGGGGAGCCGCCATTTTTAAATCCCCGCTGCTTCGAACCCCGTGTAGCGCGGCTACACGGGGCTCGAACTAGGTAGTTCGGACTAGGGTGCCTATTCCGAACTACCGGTACACCTCGTTTCACGAGGAGTACCGGTAGTTCGGAATAGGACCCTAGTCCGAACTACCTAGTTCGAGCCCCGTGTAGCCGCGCTACACGGGGTTCGAAGCAGCGGGGATTTAAAAATGGCGGCTCCCCGCTTATGCTAATGAAGCCCGGGAAATTCAAATCCCGGGCTTCATTAGCAAGTGCGGTATGCATACATTACCCCGCTAGTTCGAACTAGCGGGGTAGTGTAGACATACCCATACAGATTCAACTTAAGAACCCCAGGCGTCCCCAAGTCAGATGCTACTGAAACTGATCAGCGGCTGATTCCAGGAAGCCGGGGGCAGAGCAACTCTGCCTTGGGCTTACTGTAGTCAGCCGCGGGTCAGTTTCAGCAGCGGCTGACTTGGGGACACCTGGGGCAGAGCAGCTGGAGTGCTGCTGGGTTGCTCCAGTAGCGCCGAGGAGCGGCACCACTGGAGCAACCCAGCAGCACCCAAGCTGCTCTGCCCCAGGCGTCCTGATTCAGCCGCTGCTGAAACTGACCAGCAGCGGCTGAATCAGGACGCCTGGGGCAGAGCAGCTGGGGTGCTGCCGGGTTGGTCCAGTAGCGCTGAGGAGCAGCGCTGCGGGACCAACCCAGCAGTGCCCCAGCTGCTCTACCCCAGGCGTCGTGGGCAGAAAAGCCTGGTCTGCTGGGGGGGAGCGGCTGTCCCGCTGCAGGCGTCCTCCGAGGCTTTGCTCCCCATCTACCTGGTCTGCTGGTCAGACCAAGGAGACGGGGAGCAGCTTTTCTTGCCCCGGAGAACGCGGGCGGCGGGACCGTGGCTCATCTGGGCATCCTGCCGCCTCCCGTCCTCTGGGGCGAGAAAAGCCCTGTTCGTAACTGCGGATCCAACATAAGTCGGAGCCGCGTAACTAGGGGACTGCCTGTATTGCCTATTTAAAACACAGACACACCATTTTTATTCAATTTCCCCAAAACTAAAAAGAAAACCTCTTCTACTTTTTGAAAAATGAAAACATTTTGTTTTTTAAATTTTTTTTCCCTCAGGGAAATTTAAATGGCTGTCATGCTGAGCCGACAAACAGCTTAAATGAAGCTGTGATATTTTAAATCGCAGCTTCATTTCCCTTTGCCAATCACCCTCATCTACATGGCTCCATCGATGGAGCCATGTAGTTTAGACACACCCTGAGTGTGTATGTTTCCAATGGGTATGTGTAGAGACTGGTCCTTGGCCATACAGCATATAATATTTTAATTAATGACCCAAAAGAAAACCTACAATCATTACTGATAAAGTTTGTAGATAATGCAAAAATTGGAGTATTGTAAAGAATCAAGAAGCCAGGTTACTGAGACAGAGCAATGTGCTTTGTAAATTGGGTTCAATCAGTATGTGTCTGAACATTGTTAAAAGTGAATGGTTAAATCTAGGAACAAAAAATTTCAGCCCTACTTATAGAATAGGGGATTCTGTCCTTTGAAGCACTGACTCTGAAAAAAAGATTTGGGAGTTGCGGCAGATAGTAAGCTGAACACGAGCTCCTAATACGACCCTATGGACAAAAGGTCCAATGCAATCTCATGAGTGGCTGAGGGATTTGGGCTTATTTAGTCGACAGAAGAGAAGAGTGAGGGGGATTCAATAGCAGACTTCAACTACCTGAAGGGGGGGGGTCCAAAGAGGATGAAGAGAGGCTGGTCTCAATGGTAGAACAAGGAGCAATGGTCTCAAGTTACAGTGGGGGAGGTCTAGATTGGATATTAGGAAAAACTATTTCCCTAGGGCTACATCTAGACTGCAAGCCTCTTTCGAAAAAGAGCGTCTAGACTACAACCAGTACTTTGGACAAAGCAAGCCGCTTTTCCGAAAGAGCACCTAGGCAGTCTGGATGCTCTCTTTCAAAAAAGCAGTTTGCATTACAAAGAGCTTTTTTTTCGAAAGAGCACTTTTGAAAAAAGGCGTTCTTCCTCATAAAATGAGATTTCCCGTGGTCAAAAAAACTGCCACGTTCTTTCGATTTACTTTAGAAAGAACGCAGCAGCAGTCTAGATGCAGGGGAAGTTTTTTTGAAAAAGGCCACTTTTTTCAAAAAACCCTGTACTCTAGACACACCCTAGGAGGGTGGCGAAGCAATGGGATGGGCTACGTGGGGAGGGGGTAGAATCTCCATTCTTACAGATTTTTTTAAGTGTCAGCTTGACAAACCCCTGGCTGAAATAATTTAGTTGGGATTGGTTCTGCTTTTAGCAAGTTATAGCAAGGGACTCCCTGTTTCCGAGATCTTATATTCTAGGGTGTGTCTAGACTACAGAGTTTTGTCGACAAAATTGGACTTTTGTCGACAAAACTATACCTGCGTCTACACTACCGCTGAGTTCTGTCGACATAACGTCGACAGAACTCAGCAGTTTTGTCGACACTGGTAAACCTCATTTTATGAGGCATAACGCCTTCTGTCGACAGAGTTTCTGTCGACAGAAGGTGTTATTGAATGTAAACTGTCCTTTCCGTCTACACTACCATGTCGACAAAGCAGCTTGCTTTGTCGACAGAACTCAATGTAGTCTAGACGCTCTTTGTCGACAGAAGTTTTGTCGACAGTATCTGTCGACAAAACTTCTGTCGACAGAAGCCTGTAGTCTAGACGTACCCCTAGTGTTTAGCCCAATGCCAGCTAGAGGGGGTGCAATGGGAAATTGGGGTGGTAGTATTACAAATGAAATTTTCCATTACTCGTTATGTACACACATTAACTACGAGTTGCATATCATTGCCCCTTCCCCCCACCCCACACTCGCAGTCAAAAAGACAAGAGGACGGATGAAAACTGGAAATAAATTACTTTTTAACAGCGAGAACACTGAAGTCCTGAGTCAGATCCTCCACTGGTATCAATCAGTGCAGCTCCAGTGACTTCAATGGAATGTCAAGGTTTTCTGAGGACCACGACATGAAGTTACTGTCGACTCTGGGGTATCATAGGAAAAGCAGAAGTCACTTTGAAAGTAGACCTCTTCATTCCTTCAAGGCAGGATGAATAATAATCTTAGAATCATAGAACCCTACGGCTGGAGGAGACCTCAGGAGGTCATTGAGTCCAGCCCCCTGCCCAAAGCAGGACCAACCCTAACTAAATCATCCAGGCAATGCTCCAGGCTTTTATCCACCTGTCCATCTGCTCCTTTTCAACCTTCAACCTCTTTTGCAAGTAGAAAATTGGCCAAAGACCAAGGACAGGGAAGAAAGCAAATTGCGTGAACTGCTAGTGTTCTCCTTGTGTCCACCCCATATAACAAAGTTCAGAGCAATTCACCCACTTTAACTTTAATCCAGATCTTTGTCGGCTCCCAGAATTATCTCCTGCCCTTGGGGATACTTTTCCCCTTTTTAAACATTTTCACCTCTGTAATGCAGCACCAAGTGATCAACCATTGACATATGACTGTACTTCTCAGCCTCACCTTGCTCCTCTCCTGGCCAAGTCTTGTTAATCATGCCCATTCTAATAATAGCACCGTTAATAACACCTCCTGATACAATATCCTCCTCCTCAGGCTTCCTGGGCTCTTCAGATGGCTAATGTCTTGTTAAAACTTTTTTTACTTATTAATTTTGTCTGTGACAGAGCTTGATTAGCTTCTAAATTATCCTGTTCCTATTTTTAGTGTGTCGTGCCCCTACCCTTCACACACAGTTTAATCCCAAAGTATTAATTCGTCTCTATATAATGCTGACTTGTCTTTCTCCAAGTATCCTAAATCTTCCTGTTTTCGAGTGAGGTTTGTCCACCTTCGTTTTAACTTGTATGACCTTTCTCATTATTTTCACCGCTCTCCGTTAGCCATTGATGGGCATGAGCACATCACAGCTGCTGTGGGAAGTCTTGTAGGCAAGTGAGGTCAGGCATAGTTTCTGAAGGAACTCGGAGCAGTTCCTGCTCATGTCCGCAGTTGCAATAATGCCTTGATGTTTTTTTTTGGGGGGGGGAGGGAAGGGGAGAACTGTTTATAGCCTCAGTCATTCTGGGGTCAATCGTGAACCTAGCCACTTGACTAATGGAATGAGAAAGGGATAAGAGCCCAGATTCTCAAAGGTATTTAGGTGTCATTGATTTCTTAGGCCAGGTCTACATTAGGGCACACCATCAGACTAACTCGGTATGCAACTCCAGCTACATGGTCAAGGTACCTTAGTTCAACGTCTTTACCGTGGGAGGTCAACAGGAGAAACTCTCCTGTCGACTTCCTTTACTCCTCGAGATCCAGTGGAGTACGGGCATCGATGGGGGCACCATTAGTGATCAATTTAGCAGGTCCTTACTAGACCCATTAAATTGAACACTGAGAGATCAATCTCCACACCGTCAATCTCCTATCAAGCGGAGACAAGACCTTAGAGGATCTGGGCCAAAGAGCACCATGGGCTACCTGCATCATTAGCCTACAGCCGTTTGTTACTCACTTGCCAGTATAAAAGGTGGAGGAGGAGTCAAGCAAGGATGGGGAGTGGGCAGATACTTGGCTACATTCCCATTCTCCAATGAATCACCAGTTCTGTTGAGCTGCCCCAAAGGAGGAAATGAGCTACTCCGGGAAAAGTGCTGTGGTGAAACTTTCCCCCCCATCATGAAAGTCATAATTAAGACCCTTTTCTGCTCTAGAAGCAGCCTTCCCTGATCTAATCTATGTCAGCTCAAAGCATCCATTTTTGCAACATAACGTTCATTGTGTTTTCTTGAGATGTCATTTGGAGGACTTCATATGGGGTCCAAAGACATTAAAAGAGGCCAGAAAAGGATGAGTGGAGGTAGATCAGGGAATAAATTTTGTCCTTAGTTCCAGCCATTCAATCCTATTAATGTCCAGAGAATCCTACTGTCATGATTGGAACGGAACAGAATGACTAGGCCAACGTTTGTTATAGTACTTGTGTTTTGTGTTCAAATGTATGATTGGATTTGCTCAGACTCCAGCAGAATTCCAGGGGGACTCCAGGCACATGATCTACACTCCCAAATGCCTTCCTTCAGCACCCATAAACAAAGACATCTCAGGATTCTAATACATATCTTTAGATCGGGAATTCATTCCTCTCAGAAATTAATCTAATTTCAAGCTGGGCTGCTTGTAGCACCTAAGGTGCTGTACAACTCATTGTCCAGGAATTCTACTAAACACAGCTCTGTAGGTTAGACTCCTTCAGACCCTTGCTGATTAACACAACACCCTTATACCTGCAATCAAAGGGCATGTCTACACAGCCAGGCTAAACTCGAAAGAAGCTACGCAACTTGAAGTACAGTAATTGAGTAGCATAAGTCAAACTAACTTATTTTGACTTAGGGCGCTGTCTACACAGCAGTTATTTCGAGATAGAGCACTGTTCCTCCAAATTCCCTTACTCCTCATGAAATGACACTTACAAAAGTCAGAGTAAGAAGCTCATTATTTTGAAATTATTTCGAAAGAACATGTTTGCTGTGTAGACTCTTGCAAAGAAAAACATCCTGTCAGGATGGTTAAACACTGCAATAAATTTCCAAGGGGGGTTGTGGAATCTCCCTCACAGGAGGTATTTAAAATAGGTATTTAGACAGACACCTGTCAGGGATGAGCTAGACAGTGCTTGGTCCTGCTGTGAGGGCAGGGAACTGGAATTAATGACCTCCTGAGGTCCCTTCCAGTTCTATGATGCTATGAAAGTTATTTTGGAATAATGGACGTTATTCTGAAATAATGTTGCTGTGTAGACATGCCCAAATTCTCCCTCCAGCCCAACATACTTCAGATGGCAATCTGCTGCCAAATAATTTTAAAGATTTCCTTTTTCCCAACTGATGTCTAATACATAGCTGCTCTGCCTTTTCTTTTCTTTTGGTAACATTACATTTCTGAGGGTGACAATGAGATGCGAGATAAAACCGCAATGAAAATGACTGCTGTGTTCACATCACACACAGAGAGAAATGAGATTAACATTGTAAATAATCATGTGGGAAGGCTGCAGTGTATCCCAATTTAGGATTTGGAATGACAACTCACAGCCTAAAATTAGAGAGAAAAAGTCCTCTCCCTAAGGCCATGAGGCACAGCTCACTGCACTATGCTTTACACAAGCCCCTTCAGACTGACCAATGACACACTTTTCTCAAGGGACTTCCTAGCTTGCAAGTAGCACCAGGAAACCCTCCTGCTCTTAGCATACTAGTTTGCAGTTCCATCACTGTCCCCAATACACCCCCCCCCCCGCCCACAAGGCCCATCCCTCTGTTTACACATGAAAAGGTGGAGACTGGGGAGCATTTACACAGGTCTGTCACTTTGACCCCCTGCCACAGGCGTGGAATTGCCACATGTGGCAGAGCCCGTTCTTATGTAAGGCTGAGATTTCTAGGAATCGGGGGAGGGGGGAGGGGCGGGGAGAGGGTTGCCTTGGACTTTGTGCATGCTGCACCTTAGCAATATTGGCCATACTTTCTACAAGCCACTGATCCAAATCCAGGCCACAGAGGCATGGAGAGGAGAGCAGTGGTAACAAAGGAGGTAGACCATACCAGAAGAGTGTTGTGATAGGGAGAGCACGTGCCTACGAAGGTGGTTACCTCACAAACTCCTCTCCCCTTCACCTTAGAATTCTGACCTCCTGCATTGCAGCCCCATCAGGGAAGCTGGTTTGGGGGCCAGGGAGAAGCTGGTTGAGTTTCTCTTAGGCACCCAGTGGCTATGTCAATACTGCAGAGTTTTTCTGGGATATCCCAGAAAAACTCTGCCGTGTCCAAGGAACACGTCTGCTCTTCCAAAAAAATTTTCGGAAGAGCAGACGTGGCTTTTTCAACATCCCTGTAAACCTCATTTCATGAGGAAGAAGGTATATGCCAAAAAAAGGGTTTTTTTCTGGATTTGGCCCCATGTAGATGGGCCAAATGTCGGAAAAGCCTCCTCCAACAAAAGGAGTGGAAAAGGGTACGCAAACTGTGGTTTGTAATTTGCATACCTTTGTCTGGAAGAATATCACAGTCTAGACACAGCCATGGTACCTTGAAGAAAGTGCCACATGCTCCTGGCTTAGTGGCCATCCCGTAACGAACACCAATGACCCTGACATTGTTCTACTCATACCACCTTCTCTCAGGCTTCTCCGAAGGAGGACACGCTGGAAGACCACGGATTCTGTTCCCCATCCAGGTTCTGGTGCCCCTCAGTGAAGAGAGATAAGAGGAAGAGAGCTTCACAGGCCATTTCTGGTCCTGTCTGGAATGGTAGGTTGAGAAAACCACCCCTTCTGATATAAGCAGACCAACGTCAATGAGAGATGCAGCACAGACGATACTGGGTCAAAACCTTCCCTTTCCACGCCACCCCTGCAATCCCAAGGTTTCCCATTATTGGTCTTCTCTCTGCCCTTGCACAGCAATGTGAAAATCCTGCCTCTACAATTTGGGGAAATAGCTAAAATATCTTCGTCTGTTCTCACATGTTGTGCCTCATGCTTCTGGTAATTTGCATTAATGCTATTGTAATTGCTTTATTGAATACGCTGGTGGAATTTGCTCACGTCGGGTATATCAAAGACATGAGGTTGATGACTTGACCTTGTGATTCCTTGCTGGAATGCAACTGCAGACTGTGGAAGGGGGGCACAGGAGTTCTTTCCTAAGAGGTGGATAATCAGTATCCAAAATGAGTCTCCCGTAGACGTTTTGCTTCACAACAAATTTAACGGAAAGGCTCCGTGTGACACAAAGGGAGATGAGACGCACATGCTACCACTTTGATAATCAAATCATTATTTGGGTAGCCTTAAGGGATATCTGCTTACAGCAGAATTCAACATATAGTTTAATTTACTTATCTGATCTTTCCCTTCACAGGAACAGTTTCCATTTTCTGCCCTCTTTCAAATTTTTGTGCATAATTCAAATGCCATCACACTGAGTGGATGTGGTGTTTATTTGTACGGATATTGACAACACACAAGGAGAGGGTGGCAGGGGGTTTGCTACTATCTACTGGGGTACCTCCTTGGGGCCCATGTGTGGGGATTAGCTCATGTCTTGACTGATACCCCCTTCCGATAGTTACTCAGACATGGTCTTGAGATCTTGAGATCTGGATTTTCCTCTCCGTGACTTACCCTTCCAACCAGTACAGTCCCGTCTTTTGTCCTGCAGGTTGCTCCAGACAGTCTTTGTATTCTAGGCCAGCTCTTTCTTGCTTCACTTTCCCATTGGCTGGTAAGGGATCCAGAGCTCCAGATTCCAGTCTAGGGTTCCTTTGTCCAGACATCACTGTCACCTTGCTCCTAGACTCTGTCGCTATTCCCTGGACTCTTTTGCTCTCCCCTTTTCTATCTTTTACTCTCCACGAGGTTTACCAGCCAAATTCCCTCCTCCCACACAGTAACTATTGACTGTTTCCCCTCTCTGACTTCTTGTAGCCCTAAATTTCCCTTCTTAAAGGAAGCGACAGCAGATTTCTTTCCCCATAGCCCATTTCTGTTCTCACCTCTATTCCTTTTTATAAGCCACACCTGCTCAGCTTTGTTTTCTGATAAAATGTATTGCTCCTGGCTCTCTCCCAAGTGCACTTACCAGGTTAATTGACTGAATTTAAACTTGTTCTCCCTCGTATGGGGTAGATGCCCACTGCATTTTTTATTTTTTCCCTCCTAACTTAGCCTGTCTATCAAAGAGATACTTCCAAATTCCAGATCTCATGACTGTTGGTGGTGGGTTTGTGTTTCAGATAATAACTCCTGACCTCTTGCATCTTTCATTGTTCTATTAGGCTTAATAATAATATCCAGCTGTCGTACAGTTTGTTGCATCAGTAGCTCTCAAAGTGCTTTCCTATTTTCGAGGTGGGGAAACTGAGGCACGGGGCAGGGAAGCGACTCACCCATACTCACCCAGAACACTAGCAGCAGAGCTGAAGCTAGAACCCAGTGTCCTAGTCTCATGCCTACACACACTGTCTCTCTTAGGAAAGTGTGATACAAATAATAGCCATCACTATGGATTTAGTTTAAAAATACTCTTTTTTTTCCATCCACTACTTGCCAGGGCACAAAACTCCTGTAAAGTGACTGAGGAGAGCTAGCTCTCCCTAGTTAACTAGATGTTAACCATCGTATCTGAAAAATGTTTAAAAAGAGAAATCACTGTTCTAAAGTATCTTGCTCTTTCTTCCAGCCCAGCTGTTGAAGGAATAGGTTAATTAGTTCACAGTTATTCTTTCTGATTGGTAATTGCATGCATACACATGTACAATTATTGAGTTAAAGCTACATGACAAAGATCAATCTTGCATGTCACTCATTAAAACTGTGTTCCTGCGAACAGAAATGTGCATGACTTTCCTCATGAGTGAAGTCCCCTATGTTGCACTTCCAAAAGATGCGAGGGGGTGAGAAATCTAACCCATTCCATCCCAGGCTACAACATCTTCCATAGTTATGAGTCAGATCTTAAATTTCTTATTGCACACGGCAAGCTCATTTTAACAGTGATGCACACGTCTGCAATGTCACTGGTGGATCCAATACCTCTCTTAACATTTCTCTTACTGATTTGTACGGCTTGAGTGCCCTATGACCACCCTGGGAAGGATCACTGAGAATAACGGCAATGGAAGGAAAATGCTTCCAGTTCTTTGCGAGAGAGTAAGAGCCAACTTGACATTTTTAATGTACATGTGTTCTAGTGGCAAACAAAAACATTTTTATGCCAGAAAATTCACCAATTCGTCCCTATTTTTTTCAAGCAGACCTACATACAGCAAGTAATGCAAGCAAAAATACCCTGATTTACGCTAAATGAATTCTAATAAAAATAAATAATAAAGGTTATAAGATGACTGAGTGCTTGCATAGCGAGAGTTTTCTTTGCCTGAGAAAAATTCAAACGCAAACTGCAAGCATGATTTTACGTGCTGATCCAAAGTCATGTAACTCAACATTTCTTACACAACTCTACCATACACCCCACAATGCCATCTTCAGGCAACTATCCCGTTGTCATCTCTTCAGCCTGATTTCTTCCACTCTTTAGCTCATGCGTTTCCTTTTGGGTGAGAGATGTGTTACACTCTCCTTCCATTAGTGAGTCTTCATTTCATTGTATATAGCAGCACCGTAGTCATCAGTGAAGATCAAATCATGGTGATCCAGCCACTAGTGAGAGTTATGGTCACAGGCAACCAACTCTTTCATTACCATACCCTCCTGAGTCCTTCCCTATTAGAAAGCTGGCCCTGAGGATGGCATTTTTGAGGTGAGAGAGTCATTTCCTTAGCACATTCAGAATTGTTTTGTCCAATTTTAAGTTCAGCTCCTGCCCACGGGCTGGCGTTTGCTACAGCATGAAGCACCGTGATGATGAGTGGCCATGAGGGTGTGTATGTAACTCATCGTGGCTATGTCTGTGCATGGTCACCAGCATCAGCATGGGACCCAGGCACTTCAGGAGCGGTACAAGCCTGAGCTGCTCCTGCTTGAGGAGGGCTCTATTCCTCATGGATAAGTAGCAGGTTCTTAGACTTGTTGGAGCCCAGCCACTAGGATTTATAGTCGCCAGAATTACAGGGTGAACCTCTGTGGTCCAGGAATCTCTGATCAGGCAACATCTGTGGTGCAGCAGATGGACCGAGCTGCAGAGATGATCAGTGGCTGCCAGTCCACAGGGACAGTGGGCTGGGGAAAGGGAACCCAACCAGTGGGATGGGGGCTGCAGACAGGAACCTCCACCAGCTCGGGCGTGGAGCCCCACCAGGTGGAGCAGGGCCAGCA
This sequence comes from Pelodiscus sinensis, assembly GCF_052426305.1. Lineage (NCBI taxonomy): Eukaryota > Metazoa > Chordata > Testudines > Trionychidae > Pelodiscus > Pelodiscus sinensis. Next base: position 124,702,954 of record NC_143057.1, read on the forward strand.
GCTGGGGGCAGGGAGCCATACAAGCTGGGGGTGCAGAGTCCTTGTTGATTAAAGTGAGGCCGGCGGCCTGGAGAGAAGCCCCTCCAACTAGAGGCAGGCTCATTGCCCTGGACACGAGCCCCATCAGTGGGCTGGGGTCAGCAGAGACCAGCATGTGGCCGGGAGGCAGCACCAGCTGGAGCCGCAGCCAGGAGGGGAGCCCCAGGAAAGCTCAAGACCTCCCTGGATCTGGCAAACTCCTTCGTCTGGGACCGCTCAGTGCTGAACCAGGGATTTCCAACCTGTACACTGAGGTGCTGTGTCCCCCACCCCTCTAACTCGTGGAGAAGTTAAGCCCTTCCTTGGTTGTTGCTTATCCCAAATATAGCTCTACAGTCACGCACAACCTCATTTTGAGCGGGGTCTCAATCCAGTTCCCAAGACGGACTGAGCAATTAATGGTATGTGCAAATGCACACATTTGGAAGGCTATCTGTAAGCCTCTCCACTTTCTGAATGGGTGCAGCCGCTACTACAATTAATTCTGCCTCCAATTTTGTAGCCAGAATCCTGCAGGCAGTTTCTGGGAAACAAATTAGGCCATCCTTCTATTGTAATGTATATTTATTGCACCATTGCTTTTTAAATTGTTGTGTCTAGCTTATATTTCTATATTTACAGTAGATTGCACACACATGCCCTCAAATGCAATTTTGTTGGGTTGCATTAGGGGTGTATTTGAAAGATGTTTGATATTAGGGCTAACGTTACTGCTGCTTTAGAGACTGTAAGGCAGTCATTCCACTACTGCTCAATAAGCAACCTTTAAAAAAAACTTTCAGTAAATAGCTCCTTTCCTTTGAACTTGTTTTCAAAGAACAATCTTCATGAAAACGCTGCCTAATTTAAAGAAAACTTCGGCATTGCTCATCCCTCTGACAGAGCAAAAGGCTCTTTTTGGCCAAATCATAGAAATGAGATTCTTTAAGTACATTGCACCTTTAAAAGCTGACATTATTGCTGAAAAGTGTATACACCACCTTGTCAGCATGGAATAACCAGACTTGGCTAAGTTGTCATTTCTGACAGGTCAGTGTAATGAGCAAGAGAACGCTGAGATGGTCGAAAAGTTTTTTTTTTCTTTCCTTTTTCGTTTTACCCGAATCAGCAGGGTAGAGCTGGTTAGGGTAATGACAGCCGTATATATGTGACTCATTAAAAGTACCACGTTATCAAAACCTTGTCACCCACACTATCACAGTCTGCCACATTTATGGTAGGGATGGTTTTGTGTGTCTGTGTGTGGTATAAATGATCTTTTCCCTGTGTTTTACATTTCAGGAAGGGTAAGGGATCTGATACTCTTAACATTCATCGCTAATATTCAGTGCTTCAAAATACATGCATACTCTCTTTCAAAAAAACCTAGTCAGAAGAAAAGCTAATTGGACTGGATATTTATTTCACATTATATCCTTCCTCTTATCCCAACTGCCAATAGCTCTGTGGGAAGCACAAAGAGAGAGAGAGAGAGAGGTGGAAGGAAATCACATGCAAACCCTGAAAAGAGAAGGGAAGGAGAAGAAAAAGGCAGGTGAGCCAGCACATACAGAATGTGAATAATGAGCTGTTTTGTGTAAGTGTTTTTGGACATCATCACAGATTCAAGGTATTAACCAAATTAGGGGCCAAACTGTGGAAGCTTTGATGCACCTTGGTGAACATTACTCATGCAATGTTGTTTTCAGTGGGACTAATGGGTTCCAAGAGGAGTAAGAGGCTCACAATCCAGCCCCAACATAATTTAAGTCCTCAATATGCAAGCTAACCTATCCCACCTCCCACAGTCAATGCAGGGATTCTCCCTTTCCTATTGCTCCCCACAGAGGTCAATCATAGTAGGACCCTGGAATGGGTTCCCTAGGGAGGTGGCGGAATCTCCATCCCTAGAGGTTTTTAAGTCCCGGCTTGACAAAGCCCTGGCTGGGATGATTGAGTTGGGGTTGGCTCTGCTTTGGGCAGGACTCGATGACCTCCTGAAGTCTCTTCCAACCTTATGATTTTATGATTCTATGACCCTAGATTGGTTATATTGGCCCCTAACAATCTGATCACAGTGCAACACACTTGCTGTCTTGGGAGCAGAACAGGAAACAAACTTGTGGCTCAGGGAACCAATGGAGAAGAGGCCCTGAATTGCCCTTGCTCCAATGGAGGAGAGAAGTGTCAGTCATTTTCTTGGTGCCGCTTACTCCACCCCCTCGCCAGCTCTGGGAAGCAAAATCAAAACCCTCTCCATGATTTGCTCACGAGGGAGCAAGATGGAGTCACCGCGGTGGAGATGATCTCTCTTCCCTGTCATCAGAGTAGGCAGTACAAGGGGTTAATTTATTCTACCAAATGATTCTGCATAGGCACATTGGCCAGTTCTCTCTTGGTCCCTAAGTAAGTGCATTCATTGTTTTAGTGCAAATTACACATCCGTCATTGGTTCTGTTATTGAGCCAAAAATTCTACACCTTCAGAGATGGGAAAATATTAGCTGTGGTGCCCTTTATGGTGACTCCTGTAGGACTCAGACTCACTCGAGCAACAGAAAACAGGGTATTTTTCCCCCTGGTCCAAAAAAAAAATCACTTAATGTTCGTGACTAATTAAATTCTCACTCTAGTCATGATTAATGTAACAAATAATTACAGCTTAGATCTAATATAGATACAACTAATTGTTCTGCCCACAGTGCGTCGTGACTCACAATTAAACTGAGTTTTTAAAGCAACAGAGAGAAGATCTTAGGCTAACCTTTCGCCTTGTTGTGCTTTCGCTGCCGAAGGAATACACACGCCTGCGGCTTTTGTATTCCCTTTCACATCACTGGCGGTGACAGATTCTTCTCTTATTAGATGCTAGACAAGCTGATTCCTTTTAACTGCGTGTGTTCCCACTTTGCGAGACTGTAGGGCAAATAAAAAATAGAGACAGAGAGGAAAGACAAGGCAGCGTCGCCTCCGGTTCCCTGGAGAGATCCCAGCTTGGGAAGAGTTTCTCCGTTGCTGCATCAGGACAGCTGCTTTGAAGGTTTCGCGTTGACTCCAGCCTGGCAGTCAGTGATGAGTTTTTCCAATATGTTTCTCTTTGCTGTTTTAATTGGAGACAACAACAGTAGGAAAACATACCTTCTGGCCCCTTCAAAGTTTAAGTGAATGGTTACAGAAGGGAACTTTCAACTTTCTGTAAACTCCAAGGAACACGCTGCAGTTTCTATTCTGGCACTTACTCTTCTCTGACTTAGCTAGACATGCATGAAGTCTGAATTTAGAGCAAACAGACCTGAATTACTTCACTATGGAATACACAAAGATAGCAATGGTCTTCAGAAGACATATGGGGTGGGTTCTTGATCACATGATGGTAAAGCTCTTGTTCATGTTAATGGGTTTAGGATTTCACCCATGGTCATGTGTTTATACATTTGACAGGGACTCAACAGATATGGGTTCAACTCCTGGCTCTGCTACCGGTTTCCAATGTGAATGTGCTTAATCTCATCTCTACAGAGGTAATAATGTGTCTGTCTTGTTTATGTACGTTATAATCTCTGCAGCAGAGATGATGTATCTATACAGGGCTTAGGATAATGTGGCACTGATGGCTGCTAGCTTCTGTGACAAAAATAATAATGCATATAGCATGAGCCACAGCAAGGAAAACATTCCCTCGACGTATTCCAATCTAACCATGGAATGATCACCTCCAGGAGGGAAAGGGCAATTTAGCCCTCTACCCCATCTCGTCCTGACATTCAAAATTGTTTGTGTCAAATTTCACATTGACTCAACATTGGCTTGGGTGCCTAAATTGCTTTCATAGTCATCCACTCAGGGAAGAGAAGCAACACCAGGTGACATAACTGACCAGTCACAACGTGGCAATTCCTCTCAAATAGCAAATACAGAGAAACTTGACCTATCAAGCTGACCAGTATTCCTACATCGTTTCCTTATGCCCTCTTCTCTGTGTCCATCTGTTATGCTTTTTTTTATACTTAGATTGTAAGTTCTTTGGGGCAACAACCATCTTTTTTTGGTTTGTGTTTGTACAGTGACTAACAGTGGTGGCCCATCAATACAGGTGAACTAGGCGGTTGCCTAGGGCACCAAGATCAACGGCCGTTGAGGGCTTTGGGGCAGGGGCGCTGATCGTGCATTTGGCCTAGTACACCAGTTGCCGGCAGCTCGTCTAAGGCCTCTCCTGGTGACTAGCACAATGGAATCTTGATTCATGACTAGGGCTACTAGGTGCTATGAGAAAGAAAGAAAGAAAGAAAGAAAGAAAGAAAGAAAGAAAGAAAGAAAGAAAGAAAGAAAGAAAGAAAGAAAGAAAGAAAGAAAGAAAGAAAGAAAGAAAGAAAGAAAGAAGTAGATTAGCATATGTCCAGGTTCTCAGATGGTGGTATAAAACATAGATCCTCTTACTTTACTGAAGCTATGTTGGTTTACACCACTAGAGAATCTGGTCCAAACAGTCTAAAACGATACCTCTAAAAATGTTTAGCTCATTTGAATAACAAGGAGATCAAGAAACCCCCTATTTGTGTGCAAAAAAAGAGGCCATTATCTTTGTTAGCTAAATCATTCACAGTATTATTCACTTAGGCCAGGTCTAAAGATGAAAGCTGACTTAAAATACACAACTACACCTACATTAATTATGTAGCTGAAGTCAAAGTATCTTAAATCACATTTTGGAGCTGTCCACACAGTGGGAGGCCGACAGGAGCACATGCTCCCATCGACTTCCCTTACTCCTTGTGAGGTACAGAACTACAGGCACCGAAAGGAGCACCCTCTGAGGTCGAATTAGTAGGTCTTCTCTAGACCAGCTAATTTGAATCGTGGAAGATCGACTGCGGTAGCAGCAATCTTCTCCATAGTGTAGACAAGCCCTAATCCCCTGTAAATCCTAAGGACCAAACTCCTCCACTGGATGCATGTGTGACTCTCATTGATTTCAGTGAGGCCACATGTGCATAAGTGGGGAAAAAATTGTCCTTAGTAAATATTTTCTAACTATTGAGCTTACTACTGGATATTTAAAAGTCTGCTTGATCGCTAGGATATTTCGAGCTACTCACAAGCAGATCCAGAGTGATATTTGTAGTAGCAATTTGGTGCAAGGAAGGTCACCTGACGGTTGGGCATGGGACTTTAGCACTAGGTTTTATTAAGCTAATTAACGTTCACCAAGGATTAAGCGGAACTCAGTTTTTCTTCAAATTTAAGTGTGTGGAAGCTTCCTCTCTTCTGGATCTAACTATCCACTGCAGAATGAATTCTTTTCTTGCCGCTCCACCAATATGTGTCAATGCATTTGCGACTTCAGATTGTTTTCTGAAAAAAAAAATCTATATACTGAACAACATGTTCTATTATATAAGATGCTTAAAATAAATTCTTTGAAATGTTGATGTTTCCCAGGGATTCTATAATACAAATGAATTGATTGAGTAAGTTAAAAAAATAAAGAGGGGGATGACTTGGCCATTTAAAGCTACAGAAACTGTAAATATGCTTCATGGAATATCTTAGCATTTTGAAACAATTCTTCATAGTGGACCACAAGTTCAACATCAGTCAACAGTGTGACACTGTTTCAAAAAAAAAAAAAAAAAGCAAACATGAGTCTGGGATACATTAACAGGAGTGGGATCATTCTTCCACGAGAAGTCATTCTTCCACTCTACTGTGCAATGATTAGGCCTCAGTTGGAGTGTCCAGTTCTGGGCAGTACAATTCAAGAAAGATGTGGAGAAATTGGAGAAGGTCCAGAGAAGAGCAACAGAAATGATTAAAGGTCTAGAAAACATTAGCTACAAGGTTAGACTGAAAGAACTGGGTTTATTTAGTTTAGAAAGGAGAAGAGTGAGTGGGGACATGATAGTGGTTTTCAAATATCTAAGGGTATGTCTACAGTACCCCGCTAGTTCGAACTAGCGGGGTTATGTAGGCATACCGCAATTGCAAATGAAGCCCGGGATTTGAATTTCCCGGGCTTCATTTGCATAAGCGGGGCGCCGCCATTTTTAAATCCCCGCTCGTTCGAACCCCGTGACGCGTGTAGCCGCGTGGCACGGGGTTCGAACGAGCGGGGATTTAAAAATGGCGGTGCCCCGCTTATGCAAATGAAGCCCGGGAAATTCAAATCCCGGGCTTCATTTGCAATTGCGGTATGCCTACATTACCCCGCTAGTTCGAACTAGCGGGGTAGTGTAGACATACCCTAAGAGTGTTACAAGAAGGAGGGAGAAAAATTGTTCTCTTTGATATCTGGTGATAGGACAAGATGCAATGGGCTTAAATTGCAGCAAGGGAAGTTTAGGTTGGACATTACGAAAAACTTCCTTGCTGTCAGGGTGGTTAAATACTGGAATAAATTGCCTAGGGTTGTTGTGGAATCTCCGTCAGTGGAGATATTTAAGAGCAAGTTGGCTAGACATCTGTCAGGGATGATGTAAATGGTGCTTGGTCCTGCTGTGAGGGCAGGGGACTGGACTCAATAAACTCTCAAGGTCCCTTCCAGTTCTAGTATTGTATATGATTCTATGATTTTCCAGTCCTCCTGGTCATTTTGCTCCATATTATTTCTTAGCAAATATTGAGGCATCTGATCTAGACCCTCAGCTGGTGTAAATCCATCTAGCTATGCCATTTACAATGGCTGAGAATCTGGCCCCACTGACGACACTCCTCTCAAGGCTTGGGAACTTATCATACACACACAGTATGAAGTATCTCAAACCACATTAAGCTGGTTATCACACCGTAATGCCATTTGTCTAATAACTGCATCACAAGAACTTCATTATGCAATGGCCATTGTAGGTAGTACCTCCATTCAATCCAAAAGGAGTTTTAAATACAGATACCATGCAGGCTTTTGTCCCAAATGATTAACTCACAGTACAGTGATGAAATCTGCTGCTAAGGCCATACTTCAGAGCATACATCCTTGACCATTTAGCCTAGTCTTTAGAAGCTCCCGAAGTGTCCCTTGATGGGGGAAGCATCATCAGTTCATTACAGATTCATTTGTCCTAACCAAAGAGCTTCCAGGAAAATATGAAAACGGGCATGTATTTGTAGACAGCTATAAGATATGGAAGCAAAACTTGTTTCCACATATTGGAATATGACTGACAGTTTCTCTAGTCACTTACACTGCAGCAAGTCAGTGCTTAAAACACATCTTCGTGACAGGAACTGGCATCAGTTGCCTGTAGGTCTCAAACCCATCATCATGAAATAGCTCTGCCAGTATCCGTGGCTGTAACACTCTGTCAGCGTGAGACATGCATAGCGTCTTCTCCTCTCTCTTTTTGTCCTTGAACAAACTATGACCTTGATGCAAGAAAAGTCCTGTTCTCCTGCTGTCTGAGCTCCCTTAGGGCGCATCTACACAGCAGGGCTTAACTCAAAATAAGCTACGCAAATTGAGCTATGTCAATTGCATAGCTTATTTCGAAATAGCTTATTTCGTGTTTTGGTGTCCACACAACACTAATTTTGAAATAGAGCACTCTTGCCCCGACTTCCCTTACTCCTCATCCCATGAGGGTTATAGGAGTCAGAGTAAGAAGTCCTCCAGCTTGACAGTATTTTGACATTATGTCAAAATAACTGCCAGCTGTGTAGACATGGACTATGTTATTTCAAAATAATGTTGCTGTGTAGACATAGCAGAAGAGGTAGTGGTCCATTAACCTCCACGTGACCAACTCACAAGGATTGGATCCACATCCAGAATTCAGGAATGTTTAGTTCTGTTGTATTCCTTTGCTATCTTCTACACCCAGGATGGGATTCAGTTCCCTTTGAAGTTAATTGAAAGATTCCCATGACTTCAGTGAGTGTTGGATCAAAGCTCTACATTCAGACCTAGGAAGCTTGGAATGTGCCCATTTCAAATGGTTCTGAGGCTAGATTCTAGCTGGACTGAGTCCAAGGACCGAAATATTGTGAGATTTAGGCTGTGAAAGCAGCAAGCACTGTAGATAATGTAGAAAACTCTAACATCACCTGCCAGGAGATTCCACTGCTGTAGTCTGGAGCCCAACAGCTCTGCCTTACTCTTGGGTAGTTCCAAATCCCTGACAAGGTCATTCAGTTCACCTTGTGTTATGAGGTGTGGTTCAGAGGAGGAGGATGGGAGATGTGGGTCCTGTGATATTTATGGTTCAGGACCAGAAGTTTCATCCTCTTCCTCGTCTGACTCAAGTGAGAATGATTCTGGTGCATCAGGAACCAGCTGTCCTTCTCCGTGGGGTATTGGGCGTATAGCTGATGGAATGTTTGGATAATGCACAGTCCACTTTTTCTTCTTTGACACACCTTTCCCAAGGCACCATGCAGAAGTAACAATTTCTGGTATAATCTGTTGGCTCTCTCCAAATCATTGGCACTGCAAAAGGCGTAGATTTCCTTTTCCTGTTCAACCGCTGGTAAAGATTTGTTGCACAAGTGTTGCAGCATGTGTGTGGGGCCCACCTCTTGTCCTGATCTCCAATTTTGCAGCCAAAATAAAAGTGATAGGCTTTCTTAACCATAGTGGTTATACTGCGCTTTTGTGATGCAAAAGTCACTTCACCACAAACATAGCAGAAGTTATCTGCACTGTTCACACAAGTACGAGGCATCTCTGTTCACTTTGGCTAAACAGAAATGTGTCTCTTTGCAAAATCAAACACTGACAAATAAGAGAGCATGACACTGTATGATTTCTAGAGCTGATATAGGGCAATTTGTTCAGCAGAGTGATGTAAGCTTCGTTATGATTGCATCATCCATGACTTCTAGGAATAACATGATGCAATTCATTATTATGTATGACGCAATACCAGCTTCAGATTGCATCATTCATTGTTTTGCCTAAAAAGCAAGTATTGTCCAAACCCAGTCATAGATTTATTCATAGATCCAGTCAAAGATGTATTTTAGTCATGTCTGGTTGAAATTGAGATCCCTTCCCTTTATAACTCAGTTATCCTCCGCCCAATGGCATATCTTGAAAACTAGAGCCAATCAACAATTTTAAGCATCATTTTCATTCTCAGTGACCCAGAATTAGTAAAGTTTGACTACATTTATTTCAGAAGCATTTTGGCTGTAGAGCAGTGTTAGCAGGGAGGCCCTGTCAAAAGCAGATGTTTGCCTGCAAGTCAGTGTCTGGGACTATGAACTGGCATCGGTATTGCCAGCACTGCTAAAACAAACAGAACATGTAAACGGGAAGTTGATTTCTTGATGGGGTCTCTTTTTAAGGCAGGCCCAGCTATTCTTTGGGGTTTTCTCTACAGCTGCTATTTTCTGCTTTACCTTGGAATCTAAACTTTTTTATTTATCCACCACACAGGCAGCAGCAGCAACAAAAGCTTCTATAGACTGCTTCCAGTAAATGCTCCTTATCCCTGTTCCTGAAAGACAACTTCTTGCTGAGAGACCAGTTTGTTCATTCTCCACAGCCTATATATGTGTCGTCTCTTCTGAGTCCAGCGTGAATTGGTGCCAGGTATGACGCTGCTGTTTGCGTATGGAGTGCAATGAGCTAGGAAGCAGGATGAGAACAGCACAGCACATAGGCTCCTGAATAGACAGATGGTAAGGCCTTTTGAGCAGTGCGGCGTGATGAGTCATCCCTGAGTTACCTCTGAGTCATAGCCTGCTTAAACCTAATGAGTCATCCCTGAGCCGGAGAGGGGGATAATGTATTAGAGGCAAGTTTTGTGATAGACTCCATCCCATTCAGTCAGGGTACAGCCAATCAACAGGTGAGGACCCATCCAAGCAACGACAGGTATATAGGCTATGTCTACACTAAGGGGGTTTTCTGGGATACTGGAGGTATCCCAGAAAAACTCTGCCGCGTCCAAGGAACGCATCTGCTCTTCTGCTTTTTTTTTTTTTTTTTTTTGCAGAAGAGCAGATATGTTCTTTCAGAAACCCTGTCTTCCTCCTCCCATGAGGAAGAAGGGCTCTTCCGGAAGAGGAGGCTTTTCTGAAATTTGGCCCATTTCAGAAAAGCCTCCATGAAAAAACTATCGGAAAAAGGTCCAATAGATCCCTGTACTTTAGAAAAAGTCTCTTGACTTTTTACTGCCTGGCCAGTGTTTCTGACAGAGTGTTTGGGCCCCTGGTAGGCCTTTCTACTACTCTAGCCCACTCTGGTTTCCATTCTAGACAGCTCTTGCTCCAACCAGCACCTCTCCTTCCACAGCCAGCTGGCAACGGATTCTGACATGAGAACAGATTGGAGAACAGATCAAATCCTTGCGTGTCTAGTCAGAATCCGAGCGACTAGTGCCAGAAATTGCTCCTTGACTCATCTCAGTCTCACTCGTGTTCCTGCTGAACAAGTGCAAGCAGACACTTGCAGTCTTCTGATACCAAAAAAGAAAAATGTCTCAGGTGGTAGCCATGTTAGTCTGTAACTTTGAAAACAACGGACAGTCCTGGGGCCTGACAAAATGTGGATTGTTTTTCTCCACAGTTTCAACTGTGGAATAAGTTGCCCCATCAAAATCCCATCTCCCCAAAACCGTTGAGAGGCTCATTACTTGAGTCATTTTAGATATAGATATAGATATAGATATAGATATAGATATAGATATAGATATAATTGCTAGACCAGATAATGTGACAGAACTTTTCCATCCATAAATTCTACTGAAATTTGGAATATTCAGAGTATGAGATTGATTTCTACTGGGCTAATAAGTCCACATAGGATCTTCACTCTTAAGGTCTGTATAACTTTTCTTTTTCCTAATCTAAATTCACAGCGCTCACAGCCTGATACAAGCCCAATAAAGCCAACGAGAGGCTTTCCACTGATTTGAATGGGATTTCGGTCAAGCACAAATTTGCCATAAAAACCTCATATTTCTCAGTTGTGGGTTTCAATTATTTTTGGTTGCTCAAGTAGAGTGGAAGCTGAAAACAGAATGCTTCCGATCATTCACACAAGCCAGATGTCAGAGATGGATAAGATCTCATAGGTCATCTAGATCTACATCCTTCTATTTCAGGACTGATATCTATCATTTGATTTCTTTATGTCTCCTATTAATTGTAGTGATTCCATCATTTATGAGCCTACGTTGTTTACTATAGCTGTTCTCATCCAAAAAAACTGCAAAGTATTAAGCAAACCATGTGATGGCGCTAGTCTACTCTGTACAGCTTTTTATATTGTCTTCATCACCGTAGTATCTGATTGCCTTCCAGAAACACATTAAGTGATGTGACTCACATCCGTCACATGTGGCTCATTCTTTCGCATCCTTTCCCCAAGGTGAGAACTGTGTGTAGAAGAGAATGTTTTGTTTTGGTGGTATGTGTGTGGGCATACATGCAACTGTAATAGCAACTATTAAAGGTGTGCACCATGCTCTGACTTTTATACAGTACTTCTTACACAAACAGAAAGTGAGGTGCGACAATTTGAATAGTTAGCTACCAGTTTGATCTGAATTATGTCTATATTTAACTTTTATATTTTCTATACTTTATTCAACTTTCATCTAAGTACATCAACATGCTTTGCAAAGAGTCATAGTTTCTGTTATTCCCTTGGTATCAATGGAGGGTATGTCTACACTGCAGAGTTTTTTTCAGAAAAATGGTCGTTTTTCAGAAAAAACTCCAGTTACGTCCACACTGAAATTGCATTCTTTTGAAAAAAAAAATCAAAAGAATAGAGGGGTTTTTCTGACATTGGTAAACCTCTTTCTATGAGGAAGAAGCCTTTTTCCAAAAGAGCTCTTTTGGGAAAAGGTGTATGCAGATAGGGAAGAGGGAGTTGTTTCCAAAGAAGAGGAAAGAGGAAAAAGCACAGGTGCCCTGGTGGCCTCTCCAGTCAGAGTAATCACAGCTTAAATGCAAGTTAGTGTCCATTGAGCATGGATGCTATCTTTTGAAAAAGCACGTTGCTTTTCCGATGCACTTTTGCTGTGTAGATGCACTCTTTTGGGAGAAGTTTTTTTGGAACATCTCTTCCGGGAAAACTTCTTCCAAAAGAAGCCTGCAGTCTTGACATAACTGGAGAAATGGAGACACCGAGGCTGTGTCTAGACTGGCAAGTTTTTCTGCAAAAGCAGCTGCTTTTGTGGAAAAACTTGCCAGCTGTCTACACTGGCCGCTTGAATTTCCGCAAGAACACGGACTTCCTACTGTCTGAAATCAGTGCTTCTTGCAGAAAAACTATGCTGTTCCCATTTGGGCAAAAGTCCTTTTGCACAAAGCTTTTGCGCAAAAGGGCCAGTGTAGACAGCTCAGATTTGTTTTGCACAAAAAAGCCTCGATCGCCATTTTCGCAATCGGGGCTTTTTTGTGCAAAAGTGCATCTAGATTGGCACGGATGCTTTTTCACAAAAAGTGCTTTTGCGGAAAAGCATCCGTGCCAATCTAGACACTCTTTTCTGCAAATGCTTTTAACGGAAAACATTTCCGTTAAAAGCATTTGCAGAAAATCATGCCAGTCTAGACGTAGCCCGAATGTTAAGTAAGTAGCTCATGCTAGCATTCTATGGCGATGCTGGGAATGAGAAAACAACACAGAGCAACACTGTTAGAGGATAAGGCAGAGACAACAGGTTTAGAATGGAGAGTCAGTCCCCTGAAATCAACAGTGATGTTCCCAGTGAGATAATGAGCTTTAGATCAGGGCCTTACATGCTATCCATGTACTCATGGTGAGTAATATCTGGGCACAGGAGTAGTCCCCTTGAAATTCAGAGGACTGTGTGGGACCTTGGCCCTGAGCAAGGAAGGAGCAGATCAGGGTGAAGGGGAGGAGAGAGTTGTCCAGTCATGTGGATAGGGAAATAGAAGAATAAAGTTGGAAAAGCAAACAGGTTCTCATAGGGTGGAGATATGGTCTTCCACAGAAGCAAAGGAGATTGTATCAGGAGTCTTGTCGAGGTTATTTACTGGTAGCTAGGCAGGCACATGATGATGAGGAAGTTAGATTAAGACTAGTGTGCCACTCCCTTTAAGGATGGCTATAAAAAAACCACAAGGAATCCAGGCTAATATCTAAACAGTGGACTTTTTTCATCCAATCAGAATGTTTCAGATCTGCCCTTTATAGAGTGTATACATACAGAAAGGGGTCAGGCTGACATCCAGTGTAAATCCCTCTCACTCCATTGAAGTCAATGGAACTACTCTGATTTAGAAAAAGGGAGGGTCTGGCCCCTCTCCCTTTGATGCAATAATAACCAGGATCTTTGTAGAGGGAACACATTACACAATGCAACCAACAAGGAACATGTCTGCAGTGTCACTTGATCAACTCCTCGGTTGCTTTTTCAATGGAAATGGAGGACCTATGTACTCACCACACCAAGTTTAAACAAGGCTGTAGGGGGAGCATAAAAATGAAGCCACCCTGGGTTATGTCATGCTCAGCCTACTCTTGGTTCAAAGCCTCTCAAGCACAGAGCTCGGATTCTCATTAGGAATATATACAAGTATGCGGGGGAAAAACAACCTCTGCACAATCACCACCGCCAAATCCTCGGTGTATTTTTATTCATCTAGAAATACACTCCCTGAGAACAGGTCAGACTGTCATGCACTACAGAGTCTGCTGATTTATGAGGGGGGATAAAAAGTCCATTTGTTTCTGCAAAAACTGATTAGAGAAATAAGAAGAGCCTCTAGGAAATTTTAACTTGCCTGTCCAGCATCAACACAACAAATAATCCACACTTTTCCTTGACCTTGACAACATTATTGGTTGCCTTAACAAGGATAAATCTGGGGGGAAAAATCTCTAATGTACTAGGCACAAGCATTCTAAATTCAGCATCAGCACTGAAGCTCTGTTTACTGTGTACTGAAGAGACTCCTGGAGCATCATGGTGCCCATGAATATGCAGATTACTTTGGTTTTGAACAAGCTGTGGCCAATGCAAGAAATTCTCCTTCACCATTAATAGTCATGTTACCCTATAAAAAAAACGTCAATAACAATGAATAGTCCTTCAGCACTTTAAAGACAAACAATAAATGTCAACGGTATCATGGCTTTCATGGACACAACCCACTTCTTTAGATGTTCATAATATCATCTACATAAGAATGGCCATACTGGGTCAGACCAAAGGTCCATCTAGCCCAGTAGTCTGTCTGCTGACAGTGGCCAGCACCAGGTGCCCCAGAGAGGGTGGACTGAAGACAACGATCAAGCGATTTGTCTCCTGCCATCCTTCTCCAGCCTCTGACAAACAGAGGCCAAGGACACCATTTTATCCCCTGGCTAATAGCCTTTTATGGACCTAACCTCCATGAAATTATCTAGCTTCTCTTTAAACTCTGTTATAGTCCTAGCCTTCACAGCCTCCTCTGATAAGGAGTTCCACAGGTTGACTACACGCTTTGTGAAGAAGAAATTTCTTTTATTAGTTTTAAACCTGCTACCCATTAATTTCATTTGGTGTCCTCTAATTCTTCTATTTAGGAAACTATTAAATAACTTTTCTTTATCCACCCTCTCCACACCACTCATGATTTTATATACCTCTGTCATATCCCCCCTCAGTCTTCTCTTTTCTAAACTGAAAAGTCCCAGTCGCTTTAACTTCTCCTCATATCGGACCTGTTCCAAACCCCTAATCATTTTAGTTGCTCTTTTCTGAATGCTTTCCAAGGCAAAAATATCTTTTATGAGGTGAGGAGACCACATCTGTACACAGTATTCAAGATGTGGGTGTACCATAGTTTTATACAGGGCCAGTAAGATATTCTGTGTCTTATTTTCTATCCCTTTCTTAATAATTCCTAGCATCCTATTTGCCTTTTTGACCGCCGCTGAACACTGTGTGGAAGTTTTCAGAGAACTGTCCACGATAACTCCAAGATCTCTTTCCTGATTTGTCGTAGCCAAATTAGCCCCCATCATACTGAACATATAGTTGGGGTTATTTGTCCCGATGTGCATTACTTTACACTTATCCACATTAAATTTCATTTGCCATTTTCTTGCCCAATCTCTCAGTTTGGTGAGATCTTCTCGGAGTCCCTCACAGTCTGCTTCTGTCTTGACTATCCTAAACAGTTTGGTATCATCCGCAAACTTTGTCACTGCTTACCCCTTTCTCCAGATCATTTATGAATAAGTTGAAAAGGATTGGTCCCAGGACTGACCCTTGGGGGACACCACTAGTTACCCCTCTCCATTCTGAAAATTTTCCATTCTGAAAATTTACCATTTATTCTAACATTTTTTGTTAGTCTCTAAGGTGCTACAGAACCATTTGTTGTTGTTTTTTCAGGGTCCCAGGCAAATAGGATGCTAGGGTGTTATTTCTAAATAATGACCATTATTCCAAAATAAGAATGTGCGCATCAACACAGCAATTCCATTATTTTGAAATAAATTTGAAATAACAGATGGCTTATTCTGACTTCTGTAAAGCTCATTCCATGAGGAATAATGCCTATTCCGAAATAACTATTTCAGAATAGCAATAGGGTGGATGCTCCACTGCCGCTGTTTCAAAATAGCTCCTCCCCAGGTCCATTCAGAGTAATTACTCCCTAGTGCCTTCTGGGGCTCTAAATTAAGGTAGCACATCCACATTAGGGAAGCCTGTCTTGGACGAATTTTGAGGCTTCCCTGTAGTGCAGACGTGCTATTTCAAAATAAGCTATTTCAGAGTATTTCTTCCAGAAATAAGTGTGCAGTGTAGACGTACCCTTACAGACTTACACAGCTACCCTTCTGAGACTTTTAAGCACTACTCTATAAGTTCTCTAAGGGTATGAAATAGAAGACAAAGTTTTCTGAGGCAAAAACAATGACACCATGAAGCTATCACAGACTTACAGTAAGTCACCCTCTCCCGCCAATAAAAAAGTGACGAGGCTGAAGATATCAAAACTATTTCAAGTTGTCTCTGAAGACAGGAAGACTGACAGTAGGCAGACATGTGAAAGAGCCCTTGTGTGACAAGAAGTAGCAAACATGAGAAGGACAGGATAAGGTTGGATTTCTGAAGAGAATCGTTGACTAAAAAAGATGTTGGATACCAAAAGGTGTAAAAATGAAGAATGGAAGTTGACTGCACTTCAGAGAAAGCAATAATTAATGTTGGGAAAATGAGTAGGTTAGAAAGTGGAAGCAGTGGATAATGCCACAATAATGACCATTAAGAATTGTGGGGGAATAAAGAATATGATGCATGCCTGTGGCTTTACAGGATGCTTAATAGAGTTCATTGCATTTGAATGGGATTTAGGTGCCTGATTCCCTTGGACCTTCTTGAAAATACTAGTCTATATCTTTAATTACACACACACATTCACAAACACATTCAAATTATACCAAAAGAGTATTATTAAGTTTGCAAGGTCATAAGTTAGGATATGCCAGAATTAAAGCTGTCCTCTTGTGTGTACTCACCATGATAAAGTTTTTAATTATTTGATCAAACATAGTGCCACAGGACTCCTCGTCGCTTTTGATCAAACATATTCTCCACAGGACCTCATTCAGTGCAGAGGATGGATGGTTCTCTTAATGAGCAAGTATTCAATGTTTTTTGTACTTCATTGTGAGGTTCCAAGTCTTATTTACTGCCTACTACTCAAACTCTGCTCTCAACAATTCTGTATAGGCTTTTCTGAGAGTCATACCACTGCTGTAGATGAGTGCTTCACAAACATTAATGGTTTTACTTTCACAACATCTCTGTGAGATGAGGGGGTGTTTATTATCCCTGTCTTTCAGAGGGGGAACTGAGGTACAGAGCAACTAAGGTCAAAGGTGTCCACTCATTTTGGATACCCACCTTTGAAACACCTAGAATCTGATTTTTCAGAACATAAGAACGGCCACATTGGATCAGACCAAAGGTCCATCTAGCCCAGTGTTCTGTCTTCTGACAGGTGCTCCAGAGGGAGTGAACAGAACAGGGAATCATCAAGTGATCCCTCCCCTGTCACCCATTCCCAGCCTCTGACAAACAGAGGCTAGGGATACCATTCCTACACATAATATTAGCATTATTTTGCACAATATGTTCACAACACACCATCCATCAGGAGACATATCTGAGTACATTGGCATGTAAAGTGACAAGAAAACTACCAAATGAACATAAAGACCTTTATAGTGGCGTAGATTTCAACTAGGTGTTGGCCTTACAGTCTTGTCTTGTGCAAGAAACATGGAAAGATGCTTTTATCCACAATCTTGAAGGATATAAGCATGCATTTTTTTAATGAAAAGTCAGATTTTTAAATAATTAAATCTGTCCAAGGCCTAGGCCTTTAAGAAAAATACCAGATATTGAGAGATGCATCCCCTTACCCCCACTGCTCATCCATGTGGACATTCATGATACATCCAGGTCTGACCCTGAACAAATCCACAGGACTACAGAGTTCTGGGAGCTAGGATGAAAGGGACACATAACCAGTCTTCTCGTCCATTCTCCTGTCTGAGGGTAAAATACCAGGGAGGCACTTGCATATTGAGAAGATGAATCCATGGCTGCATGGATGTTGTCAATAAAAAGCCTTCAGCTTCTTCCACCATGGGATGCTCTTTTGGGAAGAAGGTCTGCTGGGAGAACATAGTGTCCATCTGACCAAGAAGGGGAAGAGTATTTTTGAGCACCCGGTCACCAACCTAGTGAGAAGCTCTTTAAACTAAATTCAAAGAGGGCAGCTGAAAATATTGCCAGTGAAACATAAAGAAAAGTGACCTCAAGAGACGGTTAGATGTTGAGAGGGTCATGAAAATTTACTATAGAGCCATAGGAACTACAAGAAATAATCAACAGGGAAGTTTGTTCAAAAGCTAAGATGTCTACACAGAAATTTATGGAGCCTGGTGAATAAACACAGTGAACGGGAAGTATTAGTACATCAGCTAAATGACGACTTAATAGACCTGGTGGGATAAGTTTCATAACTGTAATATTGGTACAGAGGGATAGGGCTTGTGCAAGAAGGACAGGAAAGGGATTAAGGGAAGAGGTGTGGTATTATATGCCAATAATATATACAGTTACACTGAGATCTGGCAGGAAGCAGTAGGCAGACCAGTTGAGAGTTTCAGGATAAGGGTAAGTTGTAAATAATATGGGTGATGTTATGGTAGGGGTGAATCAAATGAGAAGGAGGAGGAGGCTCGGGAATTTCTAGAACCAATAGCACAAATATCCAAAACCCAAAACGGAGAACTAATGGGGGACTTTAACTACCCATATAGACATTGGAAAAGTAATAAGGCAAAACACCACATTCCCAAGGTTCTTGAAATGTATTGGGAACAAATTTTTGTTCCACAACATGGAGGAGGTAACTGAGGGAGAGACTTGATTCAGACCTACATGAAGGACTTGGCAGTGAACCTGAAGGTGGAAGGCCATTGGGGTGAAAGTGGGTAACATGATTGATTCTATGATTCTAAGCATTCGTCTACACTGCAAGCTTATTTTGAAATAAACTAATAGTTATTCTGGAATAGCTTATTTTGAAATAGAGTGTCCACACTACAGGCAAGCCTCCAAATTAGTCGGAGGCAGGATCCCTTCATGTGGATGTGCTATCTCGATTTTGAGCCCCAGGAGGCACTGGAGAGAAATAACTTAGAATGGCCCTCATCAGGAGCTACTTCGACATAGCAGCAATGGAGCATCCACACACAGCCTCTTCTGAAGGAGCTTTTTCAGATGAGGCATTATTCCTCATGGAATGAGGTTTAGCAATGTCAGAAAAAGCCCTCTGTTATTTTGATTTTCTTTCGAAATAACGCAGTTGCTATGTGAATGCTAGTACTGTTTTTCTGGAATACCAGTGCAGCGTAGATGCACTCTAAGGCTGTGTCCAGACTCAGGGTTTTTTTGAAAAAAATAGCCTTTTTTCGAAAAAAACTTCACCTGCGTCTAGGCTGCGGCCGTGTTCTTTTGAAATTAAATCGAAAGAACGCGGCTTTTCTTTCGACGGCAGTAAACCTAATTCCACGAGGAAGAACACCTTTTTTCGAAAGTGCTCTTTCGAAAAAAGCGTTCTTGAAAGCAAACAGGGCTTTTTAGAAAGAGAGCATCCAGACTCACTCGCTGCTTTCTTTCGAAAAAGCGGCTTGCTTTTTCGAAAGTTCCGCGTGCAGTCTAGACGCTCTCTTTCGAAAGAGGCTTTTTCGAAAGTATCTTTCAGAAAAGCCTCTTTCGAAAGAGGCTTGCAGTCTAGACATAGCCTAAGAAAAGGAAGGAGAGAGAGCAGCAGACTAAGCAGAAAGGGCTTCTAAAAAGCAGATTTTAACAAATTCACAAAACTGGTAGGTAAGATCCCATGGGAGAAAAATCTAGGGGAAAAAGTAGTTCAAGAGAGGTGGCAGTTTCTCAGGGAGACAATATTGAAGACATAATTACAAATGCTCCCCATGTGAAGGAAAGACAGCAAGAATAGTAAGAGGCCAATATGGCTACATCTTGAGCTCTTTAATGACCTGAAAACCCAAAAGGAAATTCTACACAAAGTGAAAACATGGACAAATTGATAAGGTGGAGTACAAAAGAAAAACACAAGCATGTAGAAACATAATTGGAAAGGTTAAGGCACAAAATGAGTTACACCGAGCAAGGGACACAAAAGCCAATAAGAAGAGGCTCTTTAAATACATTAGGAGCAAGAGGGGGATGAAGGAAAGTGAAAGTCCTCTATTCAGTGGGGAAGGAGAGTTAATAATTGATGACATCAGGAAAGCTGAGGTGTTTAGTGCCTATTTTGCTTCAGTTGTTAGCAGGCTATAAATTGTTGTAATAAGCCATAAATCTAATGTCTCTATTCTGTTCACGATTTTTAGTGTCTAGCAAAGTTATGAATTTAAGCTCCTCAGCTCTTCCGTTGAAGTTGTTGTGCGGCTTTCCTTTGAGAATGAAGATTGAGAGGTCAAAGCTACAAAGTGAACGGTTTGTGAAAAGTTTTCACCCACAGGTATAAGATGTTTCGTCTTTTATCATTATTTTGTGCAAAAAGTAGGTCGCATGGTGGAACAGGGCACCAGCTAACAGAAGACATGTCTGTGTAAGCTTGAAAGCTTGTCTCTCCCCAGCAGAAGTTGGTCTAATACAAGATATAATCTCACCCACCTTTTCTCTCTGACAGAGATTTAACATGCAGAGCGGATATGGAAGTATTGTCTGTAGACACAAGACTTAACCACTGACATTTCCAAATTAGTTCATCTATCTTCACTTTCATCCGCATTTCTCCAACATTTATACTGTTCTTGCTTAACAAATAACAGCTATTAGAGTGTTTGAGGGACAGACCCTGCTAGAATTTATCCACATGCCTAAATGTATGTTTGTGAGCAGACCCATGAGATGTAATGAGAGTACTCACATCTGGAAAGTTATATTCATGCTTATGGACTGGATTGGGATTTTGGGATTCACTGGTAAAGCCAACTTTGGTACACTGATTTTGACAGAGAACTGGGAGAAACTTTTTTGTGGAATCTTTTTTTGCTTTTGGTCAGTGAAAAATGCAGATTCAGCAACCCTGACACATTTTTGAAGAGATGACAGTTTCACCACATTGCTCATGTTGCAAACAAGTAAAGCAAAATATTTAGAAGCTCAAATTGTTCAATTTTGACTATTTCCACAATGAAACATTTCAACTTTTTTGGTTCATAACGACTTAAGGTGTAGGCATTTACTCGGGTTCTTTTTAAAAAATGCAAAACTACTAAATAACAAAATGAAATGTTTCATTTCACATGAAGCCAAATGTTCCGTTTGACTTCATTTTTGTTGTTATTAGTTCTTAATTTCACTCCCCCCCCCACTACACAAAAATGATGTTGGTTTACCCAACCCTAGTCTCATCTTTTTTCTTTTCTTTTCTTTTCTTTTCTTTTCTTTTCTTTTCTTTTCTTTTCTTTTCAATTGCTAGAGTACTGAAAAATTACTTCTGTTCCCGGCTATATGTACTAAACCCCACTGCTTCTCAAAATTGTGTGTGTGTGTGTGTGCATGTGTGTGCGTGTGTGTTGACTACACTGACAAATATCTGAATCTCAGTTCTGTTTTTCGTCAAGTACTTTGAATAAACTTCCTGTCTTTTTGCTGCTTGAACACATCATTACTTGATATATTCCTTTCTCATTGCTCCATCAGAGCATGAGGGACCAGGAGTTGATGGGCAGTCACCTATGGTACAGTTTATGAAAGAATATATAGCAGCTTAAGATACTGTCTTCCAATTTGACTACACTGTGCGACTCATTTCCTGTTTTCTTGTCTTTCAGTAGCACTTCTTTGGCAGATAGGAAAGCCAGTATATATTTGAATAGTAGACATCCACGCCAAAATATTTGCGCACGAAGTAATTGAATGACTGGAAGACAAAGATAATTTTCTTATTATTAATCCTGCACAGTTTAGCTCGGAATACCTGCACATCTCCCATATGCATTCAGTTTCACTGATTTTTTTTTCCCTCTCTGACATGTGGTTATTTAATCTTCTGCAAACACTGTCTACAGAGCATATTTTTTCCCATCTCTGCCCACCAAGCCCTTATACTATTGATGTTTTCACAATGAATGGTGCATGTGTGTCAAATTATAGCTATTGATCTATGTTTGTTTCTTAATGTGTATAGTTGTTTAGATACCATTATGGTTTGTCTGACTGTGGATATATAAATAAAAGGAGGAGAGGCGGGAACAGAAAACAACCAGCCACCTTTATTTCTGATATGAATTTCATTGTTGAGTGAAGACTGTTTATTTGAATTGAAAATAAAATGGAATCAATGTTTCTTTATATGTGAGTTATCTCCTTCTATTTGTTTGGTAACAAATGGAAGTAATATGATATAGAACTGGAATGAAAATAAACCTCTTCTATTTTTTTCCACAAGAAAATAGATCTTTTATAACTATATTGTGTCAAATTTCTTTTTGTCTTAACATGTTACTGTTCCATCTAGCTCAGTAATATTCAGCCTCTTAAATGGATGCTGTTAGGCATTTAAAAAAGCTAAGTTCTTTTTACGTTCATTATTATTATTCCCCATTTTTGATGACACCCTCTTAAAATATCTTCTGCACCAATTTAGAGACGTCCCCTCCCACAGCTATAAATGAGTTCTAGTACTGGGTCCACATATTAGCAAGTTAGCAAGTGGCTTCTTCCTCAGTTTCCCATGTATCTGTCTTGTCTATTTAGACTGTAACAGTTTGAAGGAAGAACTTGGCACCTAGCTCAATAGTAAAACCAACAGTAGAGACAACATATTTTGTTTAGTTGTTTGTCAGTGCCACAGCCTCATTGCTGTTAATGGACCTTATTCTCATTTCACACTCAAACACCTTTCTTTTTACTTGACTACAAAACCCACTGGTACTATCCAGGGTATGATAGACCTGATCTGGGGGTCTTCAAACCGTTCCCACTTCCACTGGCTTCCGTGCTAGTTGGGACCACTCAACACATACGAGGAGGGGCTCGGCCCCTCACAATTCTGCCTTAACGTGAGGTAGCAACAACACTCTATACAATCAGTAGAGTTAGCAGATGGTCAGAGGATGTTGTTTGTTCACCAATCCCCACAAAAACAGTAGCTAACTTTGGTGACAATATTTTTGGTAGTGCAACAATTAAAGAGACACAACGAATATGGGGAGCAGAACCTTTGCCTCTCTGATGGTCAGAGTTTCAGGGTACCGCTGATCATTATGAACCTTTTCACTATGGGATTCAGACCATGTCTTGTCTGGATCCAGCCTCCAAGGCTCAGGGCAGTTGGGGAACCCATGCTGGCACTCCTGCCTCTCTGTCACCACACCATGGGGCTGGAGCCCACAAAATCTACTCGCCAGGGACCCCCTAGACTCTGGTGGGCAAGGGAAGTACAGGGAGTATCTTTCTCCTTCTCAGTTAGGAGCCTTCTCCATGATGGGGGGGAGGGTTGGTTTTGGTTTGGTTTGGTTTTTTTGTTTCTCATTTGTGTGCAGCCCCTGACTGATTTTTCTGTGGGTCAGCAGCCCCCAACTCAGAAAAAGGTTCCCCTCCCTTACGTTTCACTGTTGAGTTGTAGCCAGGGAGGGAATTGTGACAATTGTGTTGTTGGGTTGAGTGATGTTAATTGTCTGCTAGGAACTGTATTGAGGCTGTCCTTAAATTAACCTTTTCTCTTTCAGGAATCTCATGGGGAGACACAATCTAATGTACAGAAAGCAACATTGCATTTGAGCTGGGTCTGATTGCCTAGCGTCCTAATCTTAAGAATCAAACTTGGTTTGCATTTCTAGCATGCTAGGTTTCATAAGCAGGGTCTATCAAACATGCTGGTGAAATAATCTCACGCTTTCTTCTTTGGGTCTCTTTGAACTGGATATGGGAAAGGTTTCTGCTGCCATATATCAGCACATTAGCTTTGATTGAATATGCTATGTGTTACTTCGTCTCTCAGCCCTGGTCTACACTAGGACTTTATTTCAAAATAACTTCCCCCCAAGTTGAATTTATAACCAGAGCACCCATACTATCAACCCAGTTATTTTGAAATCACAGGCAATGGAATTCAAAATCTGCACTCCTGCTTTTCATCAGGAGTAACGCTAATTCTGAAATAGTTATTTCGAAATAACAGTAGTGTGAATGTGCTGGTGCGGCTATTTCAAAATAATTACTTCCCAGATTAATTTGAACTAATTACTCCTCAGCGCTTCCTAGAGCTCTAAGTCTGAGGTAGCACATCCCCATTAATGGAGCCTGCCTTGGATTAATTTTGCGGCTTCTCCTTAGTGTGGACATATTAGTTCAACTTTGTTAAATCGGCAGTTATTAAATCAAATTTACTAATTTTGAAATAGTTTCCTAGTATAGACATGGCCTAAGTGCGTTGTATAGTATTTGAATTGTCAAACAGTCACCAGGATCCACTTCCTGTCCTAAATTATCATTAGGGTGTCTGGGCCTGGTGACAGTCCATCATAAAAGTGTCTGTACTTTATTATTTCTGTGGCAGTTGGGAATGCTACTACTACAATATAGGACAATACACTGTGGAAAGATAACTAAGTAAGCATCATTCATGAAACGCTTTAAAAGTCTTCACAATGAAAAGCAAAATTATAGAGCAATGTACCAACAGAGGGAGGGTTGTCACCTCTGAGGTAAAATATATTTGACCTTGGGGGTAAAGAGTCTGGGGTGTTTGTAGGACTGTAGGGCTTTGCAAGAGGTCATCAAGTCCAGTCCCCTATCCTCACAGCAGGACCAAGCACTGTCTAAAATCATCCCTGAGAGGTGACTGTCTAACTTGCTCTTAAATATCTCCAGTGATGGAGATTCCACAACCTCCCTAGGCAATTTATTCCAGTGTTTGACTACCCTGACAGTTAGGAACCTTTTCCTAATATCCAACCTAACCCTCCCATGCTGCAGTTTAAGCCCATTGCTTCTTGTCCTATTCTCAGAGGCTAAGGAGAAAAATTCCTCCCACCCCCTTCTCCTTATACCATCCTTTTAGATACCTGAAAACTTTAATCATGTCTCCTCTCAATCTTCTCCAATTTCTCCACACATTTCTTATTAAGTTTGCAGATGATACCAAGGGTATGTCTACACTTGCTCCCTACTTCGAAGTAGGGAGGCAAATGACAGTCGCCCTGACAGTTCATCTCGAGAGGTATGCTGTCTGCCAGGGGCCCGTATCCGAGATGTTATGGAAGCATTGTCAAGGATTATCTGGCTCTCTGACTACTACCCCATGCTACTCATCCATGTGGGCACAAATGATACTGCCAGGTGTGACACTGAGCGGATCAAGCATGACTACAGGGCTTTGAGAGGACACGTGAGGGAGTTTGGGGTGCAGGTGGTATTCTCTTCGATCCTTCCTGTCAAAGGTAGGGGCCCGGGCAGAGAGAGGTGCATCCTGGAGGTGAATGCCTGGCTGCGAAGATGGTGTCGCCAGGAGGGCTTCGGCTTCCTTGACCACGGGGTGCTCTTCCAGGAAGGACTGCTTGGCAGATATGGAGTTCACCTTTCCAAGAGTGGGAAGGCCTTGTTTGGACACAGACTGGCTAACCTTGTGAGGAGGGCTTTAAACTAGGTTCAACGGGGACAGGTGAGCAAAGCCCACAG